>NW_017729024.1:159623527-159637124 GCF_001723915.1 Gavialis gangeticus | reverse complement strand
AACTACTTCACAGTTAGGGCGGCTAGGAGCTGGAACCAACTTCCAGGGGAAGTGGTGCTGGCCCCTACCCTGGGGGTCTTTAAGAAGAGGCTGGATGCCTACCTGGCTGGACTCATTTGAGTCCCGTTCTTGTTTTTGGGGTTTTTTGTTGTTCTCCCGCCCTGGCGGGGGGTCGGGCTAGAAGATCTACTAGGTCCCTTCTGACCCTTAATCTATGAAACTATGAAACTATGAAGTGGGAACTGGGGAGGGTCTCACCTGGCCCCGGCCCCTAGTTCCCCCTAGCCCCCCAGGGAGCCATGCAAACAGGCAGCGCAAACAGGTGTGCTTGTCTGCCTGGCACGTGAGTTAGCACGGAGTTCATGCAGGAGGGTGAGCGGGAGGGCCCAAGGCCCTGCCTGTGATCCCACTTGGATAAGCAGTCCCAGCTGTAGCCAGCCCACCAGCGGCATGATGCGGATAGGCACAAGCCGCAGCCTGAGGGTCCCCTTGGGATCTGCAGCCCCTCCCCTCTGGCACCTCAGAGACCTCCACCCAGATGGAGCCCATGACAACAGATGCCCAGGAAAAAGCCAACTAGCTAAATGGGTACTTTGTGTCGGTCTTTCACATGTCCCATGGGACACCCCTGCCCATTACGGGACAGGGATGTCTAAGTAAGTGTGGCTCCTTGCCCTCCATCGAAGCTGACCTTGTGAAGGAAAAGCTTGGGAGGCTGGACACCTTCAAGTCAGCTGGCCCTGACAATTTACACCCCAGACCACTCAAGGAGCTGGTCTGCATCATAGCTCAGCCTCTGGCACGGATCTCCGAGAGATTCTGGTGCTCTGAAGTGCCCGAAAAAGGCCAATGTGGTGCCTATCTTCAAGAAAGGGAGGAAAGTGGATCCAGCAAACTACAGGCCCATCAGCCTGACCTCTATCCTGGGGAAGGTCTTAGAAAAAATCATCAAAGAGGTCATTCTTAACGGACCGGCCAATGGCAACACACTGAGGGACAGCCAGCATGGGTTTGTTGCGGGTAGGTCGTGTCTGACCAATCTCATTTCCTTTTATGATCAGGTGACCTATCACTTGGACAAGGGGGAAGAGATTGATGTCATATAACTTGACTTTAAAAAAGCCTTTGATCTGGTATCCCACGATCACCTTTTGGCAAAACTAGCCAACTGCAGCCTCGAGTCCACCCCGATCCGCTGGCTGGGGAATTGGCTCTGAGGTCAGACCCAGAGGGTGGTGGTTGATGGAAGTCAATTGTCATTGTGCCCTGTGACCAGTGGGGTCCCTCAAGACTCTGTCCTTGGACCTATTTTATTCAATCTCTTCATTAATGATTTACACATTGGAGTCAGAAGCAGACTGGCCAAATTCACCCATGATACCAAACTCTGGGGTAAAGCACCCACACCTGTGGACAGGAGGGCGATCCAGGCTGACCTTGACAGGCTCAGCAAATGGGTGGATGAGAACCTGATGGTGTTTACCACCGAAAAATGCAAGGTTCTCCACCTTGGGAGGAAAAACCTGCAGCATGTCTATAGGCTCGGCAGTGCTACACTGACTAGCACTACAGATGGACTTGGGGGTCAGATGAGATGGACCTGGGGGTCAGGATTTACCACAAGATGAACATGAGCCTGCAATGTGATGCTGCGGTTACTAAAGCGACCAAAACACTGTCTTGCATCCATAGATGCTTCTCAAGCAAATCCCGGGACATCATTCTCCCCTTCTACTCGGCCTTGGTGAGGCCACAGCTGGAGTACTGCGTCCAGTTTTGGGCTCCACAATTCAAAAAGGATGCGGAGAAGCTTGAGAAGGTGCAGAGAAGAGCCATGCGCATGATCAGAGGTCAGGAAAACAGACCTTACGATGAGAGCCATGGGACTCTTCAGCCTGGAAAAGTGCAGGCTCAGGCGATCTGATGGCCGTCTAAAAGTTTATAAGGGGTGTTCACCAGGACCTGGGGGAACATTTGTTCACCAGAGCACCTCAAGGGATGACGAGGTCAAATGGGTATAAACTCCTGCAAGACCGTTTCAGGCTGGACATAAGGAAGAATTTCTTTACTGTCCGAGCCCCCAAGGTTTGGAATAGACTGCTGCCAGAGATGGTTCAAGCGCCTACCTTGAACACCTTCAAGAGACATTTAGATAGTTATCTTGCTGGGATCCTATGACCCCAGCTGACTTCCTGCCCCTGGGGCAGGGGGCTGGACTCGATGATCTTCCGAGGTCCCTTCCAGGCCCCTTCTAGTGTCTGTGAATCTATGAAATCTACACATGCCCCCGACTGTGCACTAACCGCCATTACTGTGCAGTCCCAGCAGCGCATCGGTTGTTTCTGACCCTACTGCACATTAGCAATGAGCTTGTTGCTACTGTGCAGTAACAGTGTCATAGTTTGTGCCCACTGATGCTATGTCACTGTAGTGACAAGCTATGTCACTGTAGCTCATTGCTGTGGCAACGTAGCATCTCGTGTAGATGCGTCCTGTTGATTCCTTTTTGAAATCTCTGGGTTTATCTTGTGAATCATGTGCAGGTATTTGCACAACTAACAGTGTCCATATTGTGTGGCATCCTTAAAAATATTTCATGACACCCCAGGGTGCTGCAGGACCTTGGTTAAGAATCACTGCTGTCAAAGAGGGGCAAACACCAGGTCTGAGGCAAAAATGCTAGTGCTAATAATGGCACAAAATAACATGAAATAGCAAAGGATTAGAACAAAACACAAATAAGTGTAAAAATCCAAAATCCAAAAAAGGAATGAGTTATACATAAGCAAGGGTTAAATCTCAGCAGGTAAGCGTGTACATGTGTGAACACACACACACATGATCAACTGTTAGGACACAGTTAAAAGAAATGAGTTTTATCTAGAGGTGCCTGCCCCATTGCTCCTCTCCACGTCTGTCCTGTCATGGGTCAGAGCACAGGCCGACAGCTGCTTCCACACAACTGCTGCTCCCCTTCCTGTGCAAGGGGAGAAGAAACAAGTGAGGCCTTAAATTTGCTCCACCAGGTACTAGTCAAAACAGCTGAGGTGACCTGAAGAGTGAAGTAATTTGTGTTTGGTAAAGGAAAATACTTTCCTCTAAAGCAAGGGAGACCAAAGCCCAAACTAGGAGTCTGAGGCTAGGTACAGACATTACACTTTTACCAGTATAAGTGATTGCAAACTGGTTGATACCTGTAACAGAACAGAAGTTAGGCACACATAGACTGGTTAAAAAATGGTGGAACCAGTCTAAGATTTGTTCCCCCGTCCCCCACCAAAGGCCAAATGTGTATTCGCTTCGCTACCGATCTGACTGCTAAGCCCACGTCTCCGTGCAACAGAACTGAGACAGAAGCAGTCCTTGTGAACAGCAGTAACCAAGGCAGGTCAACCAGGGCAGTCGCCCCAGGCACCAACCTTGTGGCAGGAGGGTTGGAAAATAACAGCTCTATCACAGCAACATTATTGCGCTGGTAGAGTGATGGAACCAGAAGTCACCTCCGTCCCATGTGTGGCAGGTGCCCCAGGCACCTGCCTCATCATTATGCCTCTAGTCATGGATATTTGGCACTAATTTTATCTCCTTCCTTGCAGCTTCAGGGGCCCCTGGACAGCTCCAGCCAAGCCAACCCCTGGATTTTGTTTTTTACTTTGTCTTCTTGTCCCTTTTGCTCTGCCAGTGATGTCAGTTGCTCCAGACACTTTGTTTCCTTCCACCACTACCAGCTGGGAGCCATCTAACTGCTTCCAATCTCATTGTGGCAGGACTTCACTCTTCTTTTCAAACTCCTGCTCACAAACACTAGCCACATCAGTCGATACTGATATAGCCCTATGCAATTTTGGTGTGTGTTGGTGCAGCAGGGGTTGGAGATACAAAAAGAGAGAAAGGAAATGTGTAACACCTCCTCTGCATCTCCCTTCATTTTGCTTTATTTGTATTTGTCTTCTAGGTCCTGATCTTGCAAACTGCAAGAAGCTCCGGTTGCACACAAATTGATAGTGTGAGTCATTGGTTGCAGGATTTGCCTTTTACATTGTAATCTCTTTGGAGCATAGTCTCTTTATCTGCTTCTAGTATAGTGCTAAGGATACTATTAGTGATTAAAGAATGAATAATGGCAGTCATATATAACATTTTTCATATGGAAGATCTCATGGCACTTTGTATATTCTCCCTCCCATATATCAGCACAGGGGCACCCAGGCACCACTAATGGCTTGGGACCAACTGGCTAAGCAGCAGCTCTGCAGAAAGGGGTCTGGGGGTTACAGTGGGAAATAAGATGGATATGAGTCGTGCCCTTGTTGCCAAAAAGGCTAATGGCATACTGGGCTGCATTAGTAGAAGTGTTGCCAGCTGATTGAGGGAAGTAATTATTCCCCTCTATTCAGCACTGGTGAGGCCACATCTGGAGTACTGTGTCCAGCTGAGGGAACTGGGCTTATTTAGTCCAGAGGAGAAGAATGAGGGGGGATTTGATAGTAGCCTTCAATCCCCTGAAGAGTGGTTTCAAAGAGGATGGAGCTGGGCTGTTCTCAGTGATGGCAAATAACAGAACACGGAGCAATGGTCACAAGTTGCAGCAAGGGAGGCTTAGGTTAGATATTAGGAAGAATTTTCTCACTAGCAGGGTGCTGAAGCACTGGAACAGATTACCCTGGAGAGGCGGTGTAATCTCCATCCTTGGAGGTTTTTAAGGCCTGGCTAGACGAAGCTTTGGCTGGGATGATCCAGTTGGGGCTGGTCCTGCTTCGAGCAGGGGCTTGGACTAGATGACCTCCTGAGGTCCCTTCCAGCCCTGATTTTCTAGGATTCTGTGAAAGTTGCACAGCTATAATTGAGCATAGGATTTAGTTCGCAGCTTTGTGGTCTTCCTAGGTTTTAAGCCATTTTCCATAAGAGCTGTATCTTGCTTTCACTGAAATCGCTAGCAAAAATTCCACTGATATTTGTGGGAACAGAAATGGGCTCTTAGGACCTGATCTTGAGTCCGCTGAAGTCAGTAGGAGTCCTTCCAATGAATTCAGGAGTGTTTTGTTTGGCATATTTTGAAATATAAGTTCCACAAATACTTACACTCTGGCTTCCTGGTTTGCTCTTTGCCACTTGTCATCCTTCTCAACGTGTTTACACTTCCCCCGTCTGTGGTTGCTTTATCAGAGCAGTGGGTTTCTGCTGTAGGCTGAGTATAAAGTAAGAGAGCAAGCGTATCACACACTCACACAGAGCATGCATGAAGTATGCTCAGGATGACACGGACAAGTGCAGCATTTAGTATTTTACTCTTTTTACTTCATACTGCTCCTGGAGAGAGTTGTTGTACCTCGGCAGATGGGGATGGTGAGTCATTTATGTTTGTGAGTACAATCATGAATAATCTTGAAAGTACAGTTTTTGGAAGTGCCTTTACTGGGATTGTTTTACATGGGAGTTATTAGAATTTTAGCCCTTAGGTTTGCCTGTCCTCTTCCCTAGTCGTGAGACGTGTGTGAAGCCAATGTGTTATTTATACAGATATGGATCTGCTCTTATTTTCAAACTTGCCTTTCCTACATATGCCAAAATCTTATTAAATCACTGAAAATGTGGCATGAAGAAGGAACACAGGACCCATTTTGCCTTTAGCATTATATTTCTCCTTTGCGAAAAGAACGGTGATTATTTAAGGCTTGTAAGTGAAGAATCTTTTGGTTCCAGTATATTTTATATTATGTTTTGTTTTATAATCTCTGTAGGCAACATTGTCAAGAGAAAATGATTTGCTGTAGTTTGGGTATGAAGCAACAGAAGCCAGCCTATTACATACATACGCAGTCCAACCTGCTCAGCTCCAGCATAAGCAGTTTCCTTTTTAGAAGGATATTTCTGAACGCGCAGTCTGAGTTACCTCTGGCTGGGGGTGACTCCACAGTACAAGGGGCTCTCTCTCTTCCACTCTTCGTGTGGTCACAGTAACATTTAAATAAGGGACTCCTAGAAATCAGCTGGAGAGGACCACAAATGTTTGGCTGTTTCTCACTCATAGACAGTAGACTCCATAACAACTCCAAGTCCATAAATTCTTATGAACTGCATTACTTTATTTGTAGTGAGATTAGAGTTTCAGTATAGTCATGATGGTCCACAAAATGTACACGAGGTTCTTTTGTATGTCTTTAATTGGACCAACTGTATAGCTGGGCAAGAAGTTAGAGACGTTTTAGGCACAAACTCTCTTCCTCAGGTCTACACACTTTGAAGTTGTTTGATAGGAGATGAATGCTCACATTTTTATTTAAAAATTCCCTTGACAGCAGGAATGTGCCTCATTCTAAATCTCCATTCAGGAAAAAATTCCCTTGACACCAAGAATTTTGCCGTACGTAGAACTCCAAAATTGGATCCTTTTGGTAACCCCTGGAGCCGAATCCTGAATACCTGTCTCATAATCTTTACCCTATAAAGAAGTCACATATGCCATAATCTTTACTCATATGAGAAGTCATATTAAAAGACTACTGGCATATGGCTGTTCTTTTAATTACCAGTCATTTAGGGTAATAGATATTTCTTATAATGTGAGTAACACTTGGAGGGTACAGTTTTGTTTTTAATAATTAGGCAGTTACCTTGTACCTACATTATCTTTCAGTTATAATTCTGTTAGCTCCTTCTCTTTCTCTCTGGCTTAAAAGAATTATATTTATAATACTAGAGCAAAGATGTAGTGTGTGGCAGGTTTGCAAGCCAGAAGAATATAGAGGACACGATGGTTTCCAGAACCTCAGATGAAGTCTGATGCTTATGTTCTATTTTCTTCTGTTTTTAGACTTGCGAGTGAGCAAAGAACCTGCAAACCTTATTTAGGTGAAAGGTTCCTCTGAAGTCAACATTAATCTTTTAAAGTTAAAGTCAATGAATTTGAAATCATTGGGACCACGCATCTCTGACACATTATTGAACCCGTTATTGAGTTAAAAGGGTTTGGCCATTGACTTTGAGAAAAGCAAGGTGGAGCGCCTCTTTAGCTGGAGAAACAGATCCTTGCAACCCTTACTCAGTGTTGCCAGTTTTCTCGATTCTTTAAGTCAGGCAAGTTTGGCCAGGGCTGGCAGTGGTCTGTCATGGTACTAACAGCTCCAGCCCTCGTGAATTTTAGCCCTGCCTGAGGAATATTTACCACAATTGACCACCCTTCACTGTCTCCATCTCCTGAGGAAGAGCAGCCAATCTGAGCTACTTCAGAAAGCAAACAGAGCAAACGAAACTCTTCTCTCCTCCTGAGGAACCAATACCCTTGTCCTGAGACAGGGGAGGGGAGGGGAGGGGAGGAAGGAGCAGCTCAAGAAGGTCTTCCCCATGACCCCAATGAGCAATAAGATGGCTCCTTCCCCTGCTCTCCCCTCCACCCCCAAGTTTCTCTCCTTGCAACACCCAGCCTGAGAGAGGGATGAAGAACCCAGAAGCTGCAGGAGAAACAGAGGTTTTGCTTGAGGGAGGGAGTAGGATTGATGTGGTACATGAAGAAGAGAACAGATATGAGGTTGGTGGGAAAGTCGCACTGATGTGGGGGTACCAGTGATGGTTGGACAGAACTGGTGACTTCAGTGGCCCTCTTCCTATGAGACTGGACCAACCCACATCAACATTATTTTAATTACAGATTTCTCCAGATAATCTCTCAATACATCGTCCATTCTCAAGTAGCAGTAATACCAAACAGACTACATGAAATAGGTGTCCTTATCTGTGGCAATGATGATGGCTTCCAAGGCATTTTTAATCCCTGATCCTGTCAAACCATTCTGTCTTTGCTTGATTGTGTTTTGTAGATAATCCCATTGATTTTAATGTGGGAAATTAAACTGTGTGTGAGGCTCTGCAAATATTTATACCATGGTAATACCAAAAGGCCCTATCAGGACTGGAACCCCGTTGTGCTGGGCACCATACAAACAAGAGAGAGTAAAAAACCCTGTGCCCTGAAGAGCATACAGTATAAATAGATCTGAGCCAAGTGTGCCTGAGTTGCCCGTTGACTGAGTTCAGGGAAATAAGGATAAACCCATTAGTTTGCAATACCTAAGATCTGGAAAAAGAGTTGTGATCCTGCCAAGTTTTACTTCCCCGAAACTGTTGTTACTCATGGGAGAAACCATGTTGGAGTCCCTGCAGCCACTTTTTTGTTTGTGAGCTATTTAAAAGGGGTGGAAAATCCCGGGCGAACAAAGAAGGATATACCATTCTGGTTAGATAGAAAGAAGCAAATAACCATTATAAAATTGCACATGTAATGATAATCCTAGGTTATTTTAATTGTATTTTTACTGGTAGAATACTGTTTGTCCTGAGTCATGAAACATACTCATAGTGCGAGAAGTTCAATGCCAGACAGTGCAAGAGACCTGTTTCAACTTTAATACTGGTTTAACAACCAAGGGTCTTCTTTGCTAGTTAAACATTAAACAGTCTGTTCAAATGGTAAACAAAGAAGCTTGATTTCTCAAGGACAGCAGGATGGGTTTTGAGTTACAAGTTTTCTGGCATTTGACTCCTCTGTTTATGAGCCTCTTTCCATGAGTAAATGGTTAGCAGATGGCAAGAGGATGTTTACATAAGAAAAATATTTATGAATCTAGTGCAGTGTGGGGATTCATATATAATATGACAACATCTTTATAGACATAAAACATCTGGCAATGTCACTATATAAGTAAAAAACCAGCAGTATTAATCTATAACAGTTTGAATGCTAATTCTATGTAACCAGAATTGTGGACAGGAAAATTGACAAATAATTGAATTGGAAATCTTGAGAGTGCTTACTATATGACATTCTGCATAGTCTCTAGCCATATATGACTTCACATGCCTGTGGCAAGGGCTGGGAAGAAAAAGTTTCCCCTCCTGCCGCTGCGTGTGTGTGAAGGGCAGGTTTCGCCTCCCTCAGAACTTTTGGGTGTTGACTAGTGTAGTTTGCTAATAGGTTAGACAATGGATTTGTATAGGATAGTTTAAATAGATATGATCCTGCTTCAGGCAGGGGGGTTGGTCTAGATGACATGTGAAAGTCCCTTCCAGCCCTACTTTTCTATGAGTCTCTGATTTTACTCCAGTATCAACTCTGAAGCAATATTAATTGAAATCGTTTATGTGAAATAAATGAGATGGCATTAATTCGGTTCCTAATAGGCAGACTTCATGGACAGTCTCACCATTGCCACCCTAATCTGTAGCTGGAATAGTTCAGTCCATAGCAGATGTTTTCTATGCCCAGTCAATGCTTGGTTCCTCTGCTGAATGTAGCAATCTGTCCTAAAGTCTGTGCTATTTCTTGCTGTTAACTTTTCTTCTCTCCTCTATACCTGGTGGTTTGTTTCACCTACCTGTTTTATTTACACTGCAAGCTCATCAGAGCATAGTTCTCTCATTATGTTTATGGACTATCTGGAACAGTGGTTTGCAACCTTTTTTCATTTGCAGACCTCTAAACATTTTCAAATAAGTGGTGTGGACCCCTTTGAATTGTAAGTGTGGGTATTCACATACTTTTGATTGATCAAAGTAATCTTTTGTGGGCTCCTTAGACATAGTCTGTGGACCCCCAGAGGTCTCTGGACCACAGGTTGAAAACCACTGATCTAGAGCCATAGAGCCCTTATCTTGAATCAAGGCTTCTAGGGCACCCGTATAACACGAATCACAACACAGTAGCATGCCTCTCACCTCTAGCAGTGGTCCTCACCATTCACAGTTGAAGCAGAGCAGCCTGGGGGAAGTCTGAACTGCTGCTCTTCATGCTGTACCTTTCCTATAGATTAAAGAGAGCATCGTTCTTCAAGGGCTCCAGCTCCACATTGTTCACCTGCATTGAACTCACTTGCCTATTAGAACTGTTGGGCAGAATAGTTCATCTCTAGTAAAAAAATAGCTCCTCTCTCCCCCTTAAAAGAAAATTCCCTGCATCCTGCATCCCACTTTAAATGCAAGGTAAAGAGTGGGCACTGGCTGTCCTCAGATCCCATTTTTCTCCTCCTGATACAGGAAGTTAGTTTATTCTGTATGAAACACAACACAAAGTTGAAACTGGTTTTTACTATGATAAAGAAGCAATTCATAGCTTCCTGGCACCCAGATACCCACAAGAACAAGCTTCTACAGCCTTAGCTTTAAGTGTAAATCTGAACCTTCACAAAAACAGACTCAAACCACTGAGTGTTTGATGCCACATCGAATACAAACACTCGTACTTCCTGAGCTCTGCTGGCAGTGCAGTTGCAGCTTTTCCCCGGGCTGCTGCTTCCATGGATGCACGTACCTTGTTATCAGCGTCCTTCTCAAGCTTCGGCCAGGTTCTCCCTCTAATCTCCCCTCAAGATGCACTTCTGCCTTGATGCCCACAAGCCACAATGGCTAGGAAAATCATTGATGGGTATTGCTGTTACTTATCTCTATTTTAAAATAACCCTAAATCCTCCAATCTCTATGTTTCCTCCCCCACATTCCCTCACTCTGAAACCACTGGCTGAGTCTTGATTTCCTCTGAATGTATTTTCTGTTGGATGGGAATTGGGTTATATTATATCTAGCATAATTTGACTGTGACAAGGAACGTTATGAGATCAGCTTTAATGCAAACAATTTAACCATGATCAGTGAGTCAATTCTAGCAATGGCAAATCAGTGATAATGACACAGCCCTGTGTTATTTGCCCCTGGGTAGGGGGATGACAGGCATATACCCCACATTGCTTGGGCAGGAATCATGGCTCTTTACAAGTTCCCCAAGACAAGCAGAGAGGAATGGTTGAGAATCAAAAAGGAGGGATCAGCTACAGGACTTGGAGAAGCTGTTAGTAGCTTCCTGACATCCAGGTGCAATTAATCATGCCCATCTCTTCCAGAATATAGTAGGGAACCAGCGGGTCGTACATACTTGCTTTTAAACTGACACTCACAGAACAGGGTCTGTTCTTCCTGCCCACTTTGTAGCTAGTTCATTAGCAGGGGATGAGGGTAAGAAGCTCCTGGGATTCTTCCCTTGCAGACCTACTGAAGAGCCTGTCACGATCTCACCCTTCACCACCAGTTTGCCATGACAAATGGGATTTCATGAAGCCAGGGTAAAGTGACATCCTCCTCTTATTTTGCTATCATTGGTCTTGCCTACAGGAGCTTTGGATATGAGTTGTTATCCCCTGCGGTCAAAATGCAATTGTTAGAATGAGTCATCAAGACACAACTTGCAGGAAACTGTAGTATGGCAAAAAAATTCAGCTTTCCCTGCTAAGCCTCATTTATGACATTTGACAGAAATGTGCAACAGGGCAAAGAAGTGCTAAATGAGAACTCTAAAAATGTTACCTTCATTTTCTATCCCTTGTCAAGAATCAGAGAGCAGAGCACAAGCATTGCTTCCATTTGACATTAGAGGTGTGAGGGATGAATGGGAGTTTGGGGGAGTAGAAGGCACTGAGCAGAGAGCTGCTGCACTGAAATTCTCAGCTATGTAGAAGTGTGTGCATACAGGTGCTATTTGTGCCCATGCAGCTACAGTCAGTGGCAGTGGTGTGGTCCTCCAGTTTTGATGTGCTATACCAGAATAAAAAGGGGTTACTTCCAGTGCTAAGTATTGCAGTTTGAAGCATGAGTAACAATAACTGTAGTAGACAAGCCTGTGGTCTTGACCAGAAACTCCTCTTTTATTGCAGTTGTAACCTTCTTAAACAATATTGTGCTATGAATATCTGAGTCAATTTATAGGATGCCAATCAAATTCCTTTTCATGTATGATTTAGGCCTAGAGGTTGATACTGGGTTCTGGTTTGCCAGCAGTATCTCTTTCTTCTATCCCTAACAGGCCATGAAATAGCAGACCTTTGAATCTAGAAGTAGTATTTCTACTGGAAATATCTATTTTGGAAAACTCTGAGTGTTTAGATCCCTTTCTTAAGTTAGTTTCTATTCCTAGTTCCCATTCGTAGATTAATTCATCCTAAATTAGTTACTATTCTTCTCTTGATATAAGGTTCACACATGCTTCTTCAAGCCAATACTCATCTACCTCTGAGTAATATGGTCACCTCTAATTCATGGTAAGTAAAACTATATACTGCAGTCACACAAAATGTCTGCATTGTATTAGTCTATGGAAAGTCTATACTTACGGGACCTCCAAGTTCACATAAATATTCCTTTATACCATGACTGACAGCAAACACATCAACACTAGAAACTTACTGCTCCCGCTGGGCCTCAATCATCCGGTCCCTCGCCGCTCGGCTCTGGATTTGGATGATGGTTCTCCGCTCCATCCCAATGGTCTTAAGGCATCAATGTCTCACCCCGGGCAGTCTTATCCCCAATCCCACCTGCCACAACTTTGATGACCCTCTAAGTGGTGGGGTCCAACTGCCGGGGTTTGACTATCCCAGGCCTAAGGGTGGTGGTCTTCGCGAGGCTCCAACCTCCCCTATACCTCGCCCTACACCCAGCCACGATGGAGAGCTGATGTTACTTTTGCGGCCTGCCCTCCCTCTACGAGATCCTATACCTGGGTCTGACTCAAGCCTAGGCTATACAGCAAGGGCTTACTTGCCTGTCTGGGTCCTATGCCCTGCCGGACCTTCCTGACCACTGGGAATGTCCTAGGCTTTACGTTGTCCTCTGCCTTATTTTTATAAAGTGAAACAGGCAACAGAGACAAAGAAAAAGAAGCTAACAACAAAACTGCCTACAACTCCCGTGATCCTCTAATTACTATTCTTGGGCAGCTTAGTTACTGCGTGCCCCACAATCGTGCAGTCCCTCCACCGACTACTCCCTCGGTGCCACCTATTCCCTCCCCCTAGTGTGGAATGTATGGGACCGACCCTTGACGTCCCTTCCAACTCGGAATAAAAACCTTCCTCCGACAGACTCTCCCAGGTCATCAATCCTGTACATATCAGTCTTCATTGGCCATTCACCTCTGCTTCGGACAGATCTCAGGAGCCAGGCTCTGCCTGTAGGGATCATTCTGTAGTCTCTCCCCGCAGCTTTATGGTAATATGCAGCCTGGCCACCTCCGTCTTCCTTGGTCCGGCAACGGCGTCTTTATATTGAAGCTTCCCAGGGCAATCTCCTGCCCTGGGGGAAGCGTTCTTACGCACTCCCTCCTCTATGGTGGGTCCTGGGAATAATTCCCCCGTGCCCCTTCTCAGCCTCTCCTCCCCTTCTCTCCAGCTGTCTGCATTTTAAAAAAACCGTGGCTAACGAGCCATGCGGGTCCCGCCGCTGCTTCCAGTCCTGCCACGGTTCCTGCAGCAGGTAGGGCGTTTTTGTTTGTTTTCTCTTTTGCTATGTTTTTCCTGGGGTGTGTTGTCCCCCAGGGTCCCTCCTTGACCCTTCGGGGTCCATGTCTTATATTTTCCCAGGGACTCTTACTCTATCTAAAAAAATAAGTTAGCTCTTAGAGGATACTTTCTAGTTCTCATATAAACTACCATATATGCATTTAATTCCATGAGTCTGACAGGGAATGGAAACCATCCAGGTGCAGGAGGATACCATTAAAAGCCATGGTCCTAACTGAAATGTTTAGGGCTGTTAAACTAGCTCAGTGAGGATTTAG
>NW_017729024.1:159613651-159618527 GCF_001723915.1 Gavialis gangeticus | reverse complement strand
TAACTGAAATTTTGGTGCTCTTTCTTCTAATCAGCTTCTGTGGAAAAATCCTCTTATAGTGGGCCTGTGTGAACATATTAATTCCCTTCATTAATATTCTGTATATCTTTCCTTAGGGACCTTTGGAGATGATGAACCAGACAACCCTGAGATTGATTGTTTCAGCCAGCTGGAAATTATCTCGTCCCTTCATGCCTTAATTTGTAGCTTTTCAGAGCCAAGTCTTAATAACACGAACTTTCAAATTGTTTCATGGTAAGTGGCTATGTGCATATCAGTTGCCGCATTAATAGTCAGGCATTACATCAGTAAGCGATTGTTTTGTCACAGGTTAGGGAATGTGGATGGAGTTATAGAATCAAAAAAAAGGGGGGTGGGGAGGCTAGAAGGGGACCACAGGGTGTCACGTAGACCAAACCCTGGCTTGTTTCTGCCAAAACTATCCCAGATGAGTGTTTGTCTAACTTTCCCTTAAAAACTTCAAGTGATGGAGATTTCACAAACACTGTAGGTTTCCTGTCCAGCATTTAACAGGAAGTGGTCAAAATTGTCACTTTCATTCCAATTTTTAACATATTATTCCAAAAATAATAGGGGTGGTTTGGAGCAGAAGCCACACCCCAAATAGGAACAATCAGAATGGAAAGGAAGTATAAAAGCAAGCAAATCACTGGTGATGTACATAATGGATCTCATTTTGCTCCCTGCAGACCGACAGACAGCTGGCATTTCTGCTGTTCCAGCTCTGAGTTGCAAGGATGGGCATTCCCAGACAAAGAGTTTCCTCTTCCTTTGCCGGCCACACCTACAGTCCCTGTACTGATGGGAGCCCTGGTCCAGTGGTCAGACTCCATCTACCAGCAGCCCCTGCCTTCGTTGCTGAGGCTGGTTACCACGGAGACCCCAGGAGCGGCAGTGCCATGACAACACAGGGCTAGGGTTTCCATGGAGACCAGCCCCAGCAGCACTGGCAGGGCATGCGGCTGGGCAGGGAGCTGCTTTGGGGCTGGACCTGGGATTTTGCAGTTGTGACAGTGTGGTCTGGAGATGGGGCAGAGCCGCAATCCATTGCTCACGTGCCCCTGCCCAGGGTGTGTGGGCAGTGGATTGCAGCTCTGCCTTGCCTCCGGACCACACTATCACCACTGCAAGATCCCAGCCCCAGAGCAGCTCCCCTCTCAGCTGCATGCCCTGCCAGCATTGCTGGGACTGGTCTCCATCGAAACCCTGGCCCCATGCTGTGACGGCACCACCACTTCTGGAGTCTCCATGGAAAGTGACCACAGCAACATGGGCAGGGTCTGCTGGGAAATGAAGTCTACATAGGCCCTATCTGGACTGTGGGCTAGACTTTACCCACCCCTGTCGTACTCCCTCCCTATGGCCCAAGGGCACAGATAGCTCAAAGAGGGGAGTACTGGGGGATATATCTCTGCGCCCTCCTCTGTCCTACGCATTATCCAGCAGAGCTGTCCACCTGTGCAGGACATAGAGCTTGCTGGAAAATGGTTTTTCTTTTCTACAGAAAAAGTAGACAAAAAGGAAAGGATTTCCCCAAATGTTTAGGATTAAAAACCATTTTTTTTCTGCTGAAAAGTTAACATTTGCCAAAGCAAGCAGATACTTTCTGCACATTGCAATGCATCAAAGACAGTTTTCCACAGCAAAAGGTTTTGACAGGAAATGTTTAGTTAGACCTAGAGGCAGGTAAGCATACCCCACCAAGTGTGTGGCCATTGGTGCATAGCACTGAATGCCTCCCAATGAGGACTGTGAACTGCAGTCACTCTGCATTGTCCTGATGGAGGCTTGCAGCTGAGCCCACTGCAGCTCAGCCCACTAAAATGACTGTGAGCTTTGCCATTTACTCAGAATATAATTCGCTTACTAAAATAGGGGTATGTGAGGCTAAAAAGGGTGACCTGGATGCTCCATTATTTAAATCAAGATATATATTAATTAGTCATCTCCATTCCATGAAAACATGCACTAGAATGAATATTGTTTATGAAGACCTGTACAGTTATCAGACAAATTGCTGATCAAGAGACAGGGACAGGTAACATTTTCAATTCTGTTTTATCACAAAGGCACCTCTCTGAATAGGTTCAGATTTTAATTCTGTGGCCTACTTTTGCTTTGTCCTTTGCCTTGTTTTTCCCCAAACCAAAAGTGCAGCAACAGCCAGCTATAAGCGGGGTTTAGCATCCAGCTATCCTGATAGCTTTTCCACCTTATTTTAGTTAGAAAGTTGGTGCCTTTTTGGGTTTTAGATTAAAACTGTTCTAGAATTCATCAAACATGGGTGAATTGGAGGGAGGAATATAGGGAAGTTCCTTGGTCCTTGAAATATTGCTGTTGAATTTTTCCCCCTCTCTCCATCCATCCATCCATCCATCCATTCATTCATCCTGCCTCTGCTGAACCCAGTGAAAGTTTTGTCTTGGTTGCAGTGGTGCCCAGACCAGTGAGAGCTAGCAGTCCTCACCACTGCTATGGCCCAGCCTTGCAGCCTGTTGGGAGGGGGCCAAGGGACGGGGCCATATAATGGGCAGCTTTCTCAGCCAATCAGCATTGAGGGGCAGGGCCATGGGGGCCCCTTGGCCAGTCAGGGGCATGGGGGGCCCCCGCCAGGATAATCCCGCAAACATGGCAGCCAGCCCTGTGATTGGCCTGCAAAATTTCTGTAGGTTCCTACACATGATCGTTACTAAACTATAACTAGGTTTTTTATTATTTACATGGTACTTTGCTCCACATGCCATTTCACCAAAGTCAATATAAGCAAAGATATCAGAATCTGGCCTTTCATAAGAGCTGTCCATGTATCAAAGGAACTGATTATTCGAACAGGAATTATAACATTACTCACTGTTGTGAGTCAATGCACTGGTTTCAAAAGGACTGTGTCTTAGTGAGTGTTTCATCCATTAGTTAATATTTGCAAGATGTACTGGAAAGGAACTTGAAAATCCAACCTCACATAGAGATAGGGAGTTACCGTTACTAAAATGTTTTACATTAAGACTAATAAGAAAGTAAATTTGTGTCATGTTGGCTCAACAGTATCAATGAAGAAGGAATAGAGAAATGTTCACAAATGAAGAAGCAAGAAAGCACATATTCTTTGGAATTTTCCCAAATCATCCCGCCTAGACATGTTTGTGTCATCCTTGAGTCAAAAAGAAAGTACTGCAATAGTCTGAAAGTAACCACTATTGGTAAGATGCTAAACACCTTGCACGGTATTAAGCAATGTAAATGACTGAAGAAAAATGAACTGCAAAACCCAAGGTTCAATCCAGATAAGCTGGAGGAAATGATGACTGTTTGAGGGGAAGTTCGAGACAAGGCTGAGTTAAGATAATTTATGGCCCTAGACATAGAAAAAATGTGAAGTCCCCCTGCCTCAAAACTAGATATAATGAAATTACATTTATAGTAGGCAGCTTACTTATCTACCTATGTGTATTTCTAATCCAACCCTAGATGTAGAGGGCATTAAATGGATTTGGCAAGTAGCTTTGATAAAAATTTGCCAAGGAATTGTTCAGTACAGAGCTGATAGTAGATGGCCATTTTCTCCTAAAGTCTAGTGTGGCCATAGTGAGCAAGGGTTATATCAACATCCTAATCCACCTAAACAATGCATACTATAAAAACTATAATCTACATTAAACCTTACCTCTCACATAGTCAGATAGATGCCTAAGAATGGGATTCACAGTAGCCAACATATTGAGCAGGGAGTCACTTAAGTTTGGAAATACTTAAGTAGGAAATACTGAGAGGAGGGCTGTGAGCTGGAATGGTTCCTGGAGCAAATTAGGTCACTCTGGAGGTGGTTTTATTTTAGTAAGTCTTTTTAAAGAATGGATTGAATTTATTAAGAAGTTCTGCATTAAGATCAGCATGAATGTATGACACAGCAACTTGTCTTTCTGTTACTGTCTTTACAGTAAAACCTGAGAAACCATTTAACATAACAATCACATTCCAAGAGGCTGCAAATGAGTATCTTATTCAATACAAGACGCCACATTCAAAGAAGAGGTATCTACGTGATAAATTAATACACCAAATATCCTATCGGTGGCAAAAAGGGAGTTGGAGTGTAAGTACAAAATTGTAGTGACTTGCTGGTTACTAAAGTTTGCATTATTTAAAATACTAAAACACACACAAAAAGATCCAATTTGCTTTTATTGAGCTGAAAATTTAAGAAACTAAAATAAATGTCTTTAGATCATTTCAGTTCTCAATCGTCAGTTCCAATCCATTCTGGAGTTATTCTGGATTGTTAGATTTACTTTGTATTGCTTTATATATATCAGCATTAGTATTATTAGAAATGTGCATTACATGGTTAAATGAGTACAGCTATGGTAGACTGGACTGTGATTCAGATTAAATACCTTATCAAAGGAGTAAGGGGCAAAAGAAATGCCTGTGCATTACTTCACAGATTCTCTGAGTCCATTTGGCAATACAACTGAGCTAGTGACTCTCTCATCCTTCCTCTTCCTTTTATCCACCCCAAAATTGTTTGTTCTCCTATTATCCCTTGAGCATACAGGTAGTCCTCAACTTACAATGTCTTGAGTTACAACATTTCACGCTTACAGCATTTCTAAATTGACACCCTGTTTCAACTTTATGACGTCAGTTTTGACTTTACAACACTTGATCCAATGCCACGCCATGCCAGCGAACAAGTTTGCTGCGTCACCCATCTCCCTGGAGAACATCAGTCCAAACTTCCTTGGACACTTTCTTGAAGAAAGAAGACAAGACTCCAGAAAAACCTGCAGCCAAGACACCTGAGAAGAGCCCAGTCAACAACCCTTCAAAAAGTCCAACCAAGAGCCTTTCAAAA
>NW_017729024.1:159607225-159608651 GCF_001723915.1 Gavialis gangeticus | reverse complement strand
GTCCTGTCCCAGGGAGCAGGGTGATGCCGACTACTCACCCGCAGCCCAGAACAATGCTCCCGGGGAATCCACGCGGCTTGTGAGCCATCTCTACATGCAGCTCCGGCCGGCCGGTGATGTCAGCACCAGACGCCGGCTGGCGAAGATAAAAATGGCAGTGGCTGCAACAGAGGGGGCATATGGCCCCAGAGAGGAGCTGCTCCAGACGTGGCAGGAGAGACAGTTTCCAGGGAAGCATCACGAGGGGTTTGGAGAGCTGGAGCGAGGAGCACTGGGGAGAGAAATACCCCATCAGTCTCCGGCATCAGACGTCAAGGGAGTGAGCGCTGGCCTGGATACCTGGGAGCAGAGGCAGTCACGAGGACCTCGCAAGACCCAGGTGGAAGGTTGGACTGGTGGAGAATGGAGGACGGCCCGCAGGGCGGCAAGAGCTCAGGAGGACCTGGACGAAGGGTCGTGATTGGGGCAGGGTCACCGTCCAAGTCCTGGAGGCTAAGCGAGAACAGGCTCAGGCTTAGGGGGCTAGGAGGAGTGAATCACATGGGGAGCTTGGAGTAGCACTGTTGTCGGGGCTGTAGGTGATTGTCCCCACGTCAGGGAAGTCTGGGGAAGGCACCCAGGGTACTAGGCATAGAGAGATTGGAGAACTGGTCCTGGAGGTACCCTTTAAGGGAGCAGGGTTAGCAGCGAACCTTGCCAGGAGTGGGCATGACCCGACCCCACAAGGTGACAGTACACGGGCGGGAGAAGCTGGATCTGCTCGGTAGGCCACAAGGCATTGCTAAGGCGGCCTGACAGAGGTGGCATGAGGCCGGGGTGCAGGGGTGGTGGAGCCCCATGTACAACTGCCGGGTCGGACCCAGGCATTGACGGACCCGCCAGGTGACCCGCCCATTGCGGAACATCAAGACGTGGCAGGAGAGAGCGGGGTTGTCGACACGGGAGGGAGAGCTACCTCAATGCTTCTAAGGGCCCGGATGCAGAGTAACACCTGGCTGAATATCAGAGCCACATCCATGTGGATAGAGAAAGCCCGGAGGGCACATACCCATTTAATAGGTTGACTTTTTCCTGGGCATCAGTTGTCAGTTGCACCATCTGGTTCAGCAGGGGTCCAATGTTGCCCTTGCTTTTCCTTCGGCTCCCCACATATCTGAAAAAGGACTTTTTATTGTCCTTGATGCACGAAGCTAGTTGGAGTTCAGTTGCAGCTTTGGCTTTCCTGGTTTGCTCCCTGCAGGGCTGGACCAGTGCAGAATAATCCTCCTTAGAGATGAATCCCATCCTCTATCCTTTGTAGGCTTTTTAGACTTAGGAGGTCTTCTAGGTCCCTGGAGAGCCAGGGGGGCTGCTGTGCCCTCTTGCTGCCTTTCCTCCGAGATGGAATAGACTTAGCTTGTGCATTGAGGATCGCTCCCTTGAGGAG
>NW_017729024.1:159574471-159607031 GCF_001723915.1 Gavialis gangeticus | reverse complement strand
GGGGTCACGGTCCCTTAGGGCCTCACTGACAAGCATCCTGAGCTTGTCAAAGTCGGCTTTTCTGAAGTCAAGGACTTCCGTGTTACTGACTGACTTGCCAGCTTTACAGTGGATGGTGAAGGTGATCAGCTTATGGTCGCTGTCACCCAGTGACATATGCCCCATCAGGAAACTTGAGCTAGCATATCAGAGCTAAAAGTCCAGAGTGTTTGCTGAAGAGCTCTTATCTGGGCTATTGTCTGTCTTCCTAGGCAGTTTATATTGAACTAACCCAAGATATGTACATAATCAGGGGTGGATCCAGGATGGGGGTGCACTGGTGCACTTGAAGATCCCAGCAGCAGCAGCGCCATGACAGTGCAGGGCTGGGGTTTCCGTGGACACTAGCCCCAGCAGCACTAGCAGGGCACATGGATGGGCAGGGAGCTGCTCTATAGCCAGGGCTGGGATCTTGTAGCAGTGATAGTGTGGTCCAGAGCCAGGGAAGAGCTGCAATCCAGTGCCTGCACATCCCTGAAGCTGACCACAGCTTTGCCTACCTCTGGTATAGACTTAGCTCAAGCTAGTCCCAATTTTCTCTCAGACTTGAAGCATACCATGCAATAAAAGTTTGTCTGAATCTATCCCACCCATGCAGTGGGTCCAATAAAAGATATCATCCACAAAAATCCTTGCCTCTTGCATATTTCCTGGGCCATTGCAGCTACAACATCACTTCAACACTACCTAGACCATATAATAAATTCACAGATTATTGCAGCAAGCTAATATTCTCACAGATTATTGCAGCAGAAATCTAATATCTCATAGATTTGTCATGAAGGAATAGAGTCTGTTTTTCAGCTCTCTTGCAAATTACAGTGTGTTGTGCTCCCTGTCTGACCTTCTCATGTTGGACAGTATTTGCAGGAAGTTCTTGGCCTTTTGACTAAGTGATTGACTGTGGCTCCTCTATCAGCTGTATTTCATTAAGTTACTGCTAGGATACACATTCATAAAAAGCAGGGGACCTGTCTCTGTTAGGTAGGACTTTGATGTTTCTGAACATGTTTGGTGTACAAATTGAATTGATTGTTTTATTTTACTGAATCTAAAAGTATAATTTTTCATCTGAGAAAAGCAATTGCATCTTTCCCCGTTTAGAACATAGAGTCTCAGTATCTTCAGATAAAATTACTGGGGAGAAACCTTGAAATGGGTGCAGTGTATGAACTGAAAGTGCGCTCAAAGCCCAATGGAATATTTTTCAATGGCACATGGAGTGACTGGAGCACCTCTGAGTTCTTCACCACAGAGATGAAACTTCCCTTGGAGAAAAGTAAGCAGAGAGTCCCCAGAGTCTTACATATGTAAAAAGTTTAAACCTGACTAAGATACTTGATACAAGAGAGGTTGGGGGTCAGGCTGATGCTCATTGCTCCCTCTTTTTCTGTCGAGTTCCAGACACATTACAGCTGAAATCAGCTTATAATTAATCACAAACAAGATTGTGGTTGAAATGTCACCATTTCATTTGTAGGTATGGATTGTTGTGTCACTCCAAAGCCAGGCCAGATTCAGACCAATGTCTTAGAAATCGGAGGCTAAAAACTGAAGTGTGCTTGATAAAGTGCAAAAGGCAGAAGGTTCCTATACTTCGCCATAGGGCCTCCAGTCCCAAAGGGCTAGTTTGGCCCTGGATATAACTCAGAGCACCTTCCAAGTTACTATAACCTACATGAGCTGGTGAGGCATATTTGAACAGCCCTTAGCCTGAACTAGAAAGCTCTCTTCTTGCTTGGCCATCCAAGGGCTGAAGGTGAGGTCTGGTCACCTCCAGACAGATAGAAAAAAAGAATTTGAGTGGGTGCATAATCCAAAGCAGGGGACTGTACCATTTGGCAATATTGTCTACTATTTTTAATCATAAATTGGTTCTTTCATGAAAGTATATATTCCAAGAGCTCACAACAATACTGTATACAGAAGGAGTAAACTTACGGTATTTATTCTTTATTTTTTTGCTAGACAGTGACATGATAATGGTTACCCTGTGCACTGTGGGCTTCATCTTTTCAGTCATCGTGATTGTTCTGATCCTAACATTTTGGAAAAACAGGTAATTTTAATGTCTTTTAATCAAAAAGTTCCTTAAGACAGTCCCATTGCAAAGTTCCCCTTCCACTCTTTCACTAGCCAATAATTCTCTCCCCTCCCCAGCTTCCCTTTCAAAATAAACAAACACATTGCAGAACAAATTGAGGCAGGGAGGAAGAAGGGAGGCAGGCAGGAAGGCAGTCAAGACCATAGACAACACTTAGCGGGGGCACAGGAGGTCAAGTGTCTGCCTTGAGATTGGCCACTGCCAAAGCTGCCACTGGCTTCTGCGGACGGTTGCCACTAGGGGTGTGTGAAATGGACCCTATTCAATTCAGATTCAGATTTGGCCCGAATTGGGGACAGTGGTTCAATCCATAGATTTGGATCACTGTCCCTGATTCAATTCAGCTGAATCTGAAGATTCGATGCTGATTCAGAGAATCAGCAATTTGGCCATAGACACAGCTTTAAATGTTTTTTTCTACGTACCTCAAGGTACCAGGCGCAGCTTGTAAACACTGCAATGGTGGGGCAAATGGAGCATCCCACAGAAGCGTGGGGGCCCCCCCACGTGCTTGGCAGTGAACCTGGAAGCGGACCAGAAGTACTTCTGGTCCACTTCCAGGTCCTCTGGGGAGTACATGGGGGGGGCCTCCCTGCACCCCCTGGCTCAGCAATCAGCCACAGGGGTACCCTGGGTGCCCCCCCAGACCCAGGAGGCACCAGTTGCCAAGCCAGGGGGGTGCAGGGGGCTCCCTGGCATACCCTCCAGCAGACCTGGAAGTGCTTCTGGCCCACTTCTGGGTCTGCTGCCAAGCACACTGGGGAGCCCCCCGTGCTTCTATGGGACACTCCATGTGCCCCAGCACCGCAGCATTCATGAGCCGCCTGGTACCTCGAGGTATGTAGAAAAAACATTTAAAGCTGTGTCTATGTCCAAATCTCTGAATCTTTCCGAATTTCTCCAAATCGATTCAGAGGGTTCTGATTTGATTCAGAGAGATTAAAGGGTCCTCTGATTCGATTCAGATTTGGAGATTCAGCCACAGAATTGGGCTGAACCGCCTCTGAATTGAATCAGGAGCCGAAGCTTCACACAGCTGTAGTCAGCACCCCGCCTTGCTGTCAACACAGCCACCACTGGCTGTGGGCAGTCCCCGCTTGCTGCCATGGTGCCCCTCTAGTAGCAGGAGGCACCAGTCGTTCGTGGGCAAGACCATAAGTAGGGCAAAGGAGATAGTCTAGCTCCATTGCCTCCTCAAGATTAGATTGCGGTCATATTCTCTACAGGTTGGGAACATTCAGAAATTTAAGCCAGTGCAGAATACTGACGCTCACTTAAGAAGAAAAACTGAAAATTGGGAGCATGATCTACTCTGGCTTCCAATAAGCTTTTGAGATTAAATGAAAATGTATGTTTTTACCAATAAATATTCTAAATTATTAGGGAGCTGGTTGCCTAAGAGATTGCCTTTTTCCATGGTGTATTGCCACAGTGGGACAGAGATGCTCAAATGGGATTTCTCAGGTGGAAGCTGCTGACAGGATGTTCTCCACTAAGCAGTCCTTGCTACTGGAAAATCAGATTAGTTAATGATGCTAAAAATCTATGTACACTTTTAAGGCTACAAAGGTTGTTGTTTGAGGAGTATACACTGATGGGTAGCCCATTGTCTGTACTGATATTTTTAATTTCAAGGATACCTGCTCAGAGCACTGGTTGGGGGTTTATAGATGTTATTAAAAATTTGAATAAATTTCAGAGAGAATCTGAACACAGAAGTATGAATGAACAACTCTTGAAATATAATCTTTACTCTGATATTGATTCCTTCTGTGAGCTTGGACAAATCATGGAATTCCACATGTTCAAAAGTTGTCATGCTATTTATGGATGCTCAACTTGGGAAACCTAAAACGCAGTTTTCAGCAGTGCTCCATTAAGGCTTAGATTAATTTCCCTTTAATTTCTGAATTTCTTCTTAGATGTATCATGTTGTCCCTGTGATAAATTAGGTACCCAGATTTTGTGGCTATTTTGATGAATTTGGAGCTTAGCACCCCTGCCTCAATATCACAATTAGAAAATGAGGGTACTGTGTGCCTAAATTATTTGTCTTAGTTCAATCTTGCAAACCAATGATTTTTTATATACATTGGGCACTAAGGCTTTGTGAAGCTTCAGTCCCTGATTCAATTCAGCAGAGATTAGGCCCAATTTTGTGGCCAAATCTCTGAATCTGAATCAAATCAGAGGAACCTTTAATCTCTCTGAATCGAATTGGAACCCTCCAAATCGTTTTGGAGAGATTCAGAAAGATTCAGTGATTCAGACATAGACACAGCTTTAAATGTTTTTTTCTACATATCTCTAGGTACCAGACAGCTCATGAATGCTGTGATGCTGGGGTGGATGGAGTGTCCAACAGGAGTGCAGGGAGCTCCCCAGCATGCTCAGCAGCAGACCTGGAAGTGGACCAGAAGCACTTCCGGTCCACTCCGGGTCTGCTGGAGAGCATTCAGGAGCCCCCTCCCCCCACCCCGGGCCCCCTTGGCTTGGTGACTGGTGCCTCCTGGGTCTGCAGAGCACCGAGGGTCCTCCCGCAGCCAATTGCCAAGCCAGGAGGGCACACGGGGGCCCCTCCAGCATGCTCCCCAGTGGACCTGGAAGTGGACCGGCAGTACTTCCAGTCCACTTTTCAGTTCACCACCGAGTACGTGGGGGCTCCCCTGCACTCCTGTGGGATGCTCCATCCACTCCACCATCACAGCATTCACAAGCCACACCTGGTATCTCAAGGTATGTAGAAAAAACATTTAAAGCTGTGTCTATAGCTGAATCTCTGATCAGCATCGAATCTTCAGATTCAGATTTGGCCGAATCGAATCGGGGACAGTGATCCAAATCAACGAATTGAATCACTGTCCCTGATTTGGGCTGAATTTGAATCCAAATCAAATAGGGCCCATTTGGCACACCCCTATTGGGCATGTCTACTCATGGCCATATGGCACCTTTGTCATCGTTGTCGTTTAGTACTTCCTTTTGGAAGTAGTAAAAGACTTCATGGTAACAGCCTGTACTGCTCCGTTCCAGCCACACATGGTTATTTTTGGCTTCTACATCGCCATAGCAATGCACTATAATGAGATAATGCATTGCTATGGTGATGTAGCGGTGGCTTTACAGTTTTTGCCAACAGATGCTATGGCACCCTAGTGCATCGCTACAGCGCTGTTATGTCTTGTGTAGATGCGCCTAGTATGGATGAAGTGGTCTAGCTGTATAGCAATACAATATTACTATCATTAAGAAGTAGTAAGATATACTCCATACCACTCAATACATTCAAAAGAACAGTGACTGCTATTTTCACTCTACATCTCATCTTTAATCTCCATCCTTGGAGTAAGAGTTCTAAGAAGGCCATCCTTGAACCAGTATTTCATGCTGGGTAGTATGAATGACCCAAGTGCTCTAATGATTGGTATGATGATTCAAAGGATGACTGGTACAGCTCAGCATCTTCCACAACAGCTGTTGTAGCAATCTCTTTTGAATACTATTATTCTTATATCTTATTTCAGAATCAAGCCCCTTGTGTGGCCAAATCTTCCTGACCACAAGAAAACCTTGGAACAGCTGTGCAAAAAGCCAAAAAATGTATGTTCTTCCACTGCTTTTATGGCATGAGTATATGCATAATGAATATGAATAATTCTCATAAAGTATAGTGCACTCTGTAGATAGTGGACCAGATATTCCAAAATAACTTCTAAATTCTCATTCACAGGAACTAGCACTAACAAGGGCAGATGGGAAACTCAGACAACTTAACCACCTAATTGGCAAATTGAGGTGTCATATTTGATCTGTAAAAAAATAAATGATAGGCTGGACTTAGAGCTGGGATTAAGGGCCTTCAAAATGTGTCCCATGATGGGGCCAGTTGTTGTTATATAGCCAGTAGGACAAGTCTCAGTGTATAAAGGTAAGCATGTACATGTTTCTTTGGCAGACAGAGCATTGACTAAGGTACCAGAGTGATTAGCTTATTGGTTTTGAACTATTCTCCAGTCCAGGCCGTTGGTTTTTTTTTAACTGAGAAAGTGGTGTTTTGTAAATGGAATACCTCTCTTTACATGGAGCATTGTTTGAGAATATGCCACTTCTGACATGTCCACGATACTTAGTCTTTGGTCTCCTGTCTCACTTTTACCCTACCTGATAGCTATGACAAATAGGTGTTGGAGGCATGACCATCTGACTCTTGCTACATCAGAGTTTGGCCTTGTATAGATCCTGGCTAGTTCTAGTATGGAAAAGCTTTGGAATCACTTCTGTAGCTGATTCTCTTATAACTGCTGGTCATGCCATTATATGTTATACCCGGAGTTGCTTTTGATTTCAGATCTTAAGTAGCTTTTAGAATAATCTTTTTCACTATAAAAGTTTTAAAATAAACGAGTATTCTCCTAAAATCTGGTGAGTTATGGGAATATCTTTCCCTAAACGAGTTCCTGTTATTATTCTCCTTGTCATGCAGCAATTTGATACCAGCTTTAACCCGGAAAGTTTTGGATATGTTGATATCCATAAAGTTGACGACATTCGAGCCAAAACAGAAACAGAATGTTTTCTGCCGCCATCAGTTCCTCCAGATGCAGATGTTTCTGAAAAGGTTAAGAGTGGATCAGAGCTGAAGAGCAGCCCCATTGGAACAGGTACACGTAACCTAAAGCTGCTGTTCACTTACGGAGGAATCTGGCCATCTGATGCTTTGAATAGGTGCTCATGTCCGACTCTGCTTCCCAATGGTGTTGGATTCAGCAATGCCATGACGTATCCAGAGGGCAGCAGCTCAGGCAAGCACTGGCATAACGATGATCTCAGGACCCACTCCAGTTCTGCAATGGGTGTCATTGCTCAGCACAGGTCAGGACCCCTAAATATGAGCATAGAGTCCCAGACACAGTCCAATAATGAAATTAGGTCATCAAATAAAGAAGAAGCCTATGTCACGATGTCCAGCTTCTACAAAAATCAGTAAACCGCAAAAAATATAGCAACATAGGATGTGACGTCATACAGCAGACTAAGGAAGCTTTTTGTTTGGGTCTCCTACCTCTGGATGATTGTCTCAGTAAACAACAAAACTCAACAATGCACCTATCTCGTGCCATGCCAGACTCATTAGACAGTGGACATTTTTAGGATTCCATGGTTAATTAATGTCTCAATCAAACCATTGATGATCTGTAGCAAATCCATTGTAGCAAAAAAAACCCAAACAGATTTGTCCCAATCAGTGATAGCTTTAATGAAGTTTGATTAATCCATAATAGCAACTTTGCACTTGTTTAGTGATCTCATCAGAGGATCAGAAGGTAGTTTTCACATGTTAGTAAGCTCAGAGTCTTCAGAGTTATAATTTATGACCAGTTTATTGATGGTCATAAAATCCCTGGCAGAAAAAATGCTACAGAATCTAACTTGGTTAAGTAGAATCTGATCTCTCTTATGCTGGGGTAACTCAGGAGTAACTCAGGTAAAGTCTGTGAAGTTACACTGCTTTACAACAATTGTAATTGAGACCAGACTCTGGCTGGATTAGTTTGGGTTTCAGAATCTGAGTTTGATCATTTCCCACTCAGCAAAATGTGGATGGAGGCAGCTCTGCTCCAGCAGGAAAGGGAGCACATCGAATTACTTTCTAATAACATCTTTGATAACTTCATACGTAATGCTGACATACTGCTAAGATACCTACAACCATCCTCCCATAGCCATGGGAAGGGCTCTTCAGATACGTAGTACTTGAGACAAAAAAAATCCTATTTCTTGATGTCCAAAAAAAAGGCTTAAATATGCCTGGAGCCCATGTGGAAGATGTGGATAGTGGTGAGGAAGGAACGAGTCTAATACATGTAAATTTACTCATGTTGGTTTTATGTAGAGATGGACATAAAAGAACCCCTTTGGTGGAACCACGCCTCAACTCTGGGATACAAATTTCGGACTATCCTCTTGTTTTAGGTACTCTGGAGCTTTATTATTTATTTACTGAGGGAAAAAATAATGAGCCAAATTCTCAGCTGGTTTTGATAACTTCCAATGATCTGTGTGAAGGACAGCTGCTTCTTGCTGTATACTTGAGTCCTTTAGTATCAGTTGAAACAGTTACAGAGAAACAACATTACAGTTCAACTAACCCAGATTTCCATTTTTATTAGTTTAAACCAGGGGTTCTCAATCCTGGCCTGCAGGCCAGAGCTGACCCCCAGCACCAAGTTATTTGGCTCCACTCCTCTGCTGCCAAATTTACAGACTTGTGATAAGCCCCATGGACCATATAGTGTGGCCCCACACACTAGATTGGACACACAGGGTGGGATGGGGCCTGATACCAGTGTTTGGGGTCAGGTAGGGGCAATGCAGGGTCCCAGCTCCTGATCTCAGCTTGTAGGACCTGATCTCGGCACTGGGGGGCCAGCCAAGACTGCACAGGACCTGATCCAGGTGTGCAGGCCCAGCAGAGGCAGTGCAGGGCCCAATCCTGGCATGGGGGGCCCAATCCATCCTGCAGACCTGCACCCCAGGACCAAAAGCACCACTGGTCTAAACAGGAAATACACATAAAAACCACACAACACAGGTAAAGATGAAATATGGCAATATGTTAAGGGAGGGCTATGGTGATTAATATTAATTATATATTAAAATAATATGGTGAATTCCTGGTGGGTGCAAACTGGCCTAGCTGCAGTGAGATATGTATATAGGAGATGTGTGACATCTGTTTTCGTTGACCTCTGATGATGTATTAGTGCAGCCTGTGAGTATTTCCCAGGTGGGTAGGACTGAATTATCATGATTCATTCATTATCACCAGGCTCTGTGATTAAGGCCTTGTAGACTGTGTGCCTGGGCTGGTAATTGTTCGTGACTGCTTTGCAAAAGTTGGGTTAGTAAATGGAAAATAAATTAATGGATTCTGCTATTGGTCTGTTTTTCAAGGGGCATTCTGCATGTCTCATAATCTGTCCAGTGCCAATCTCCAAGGAATACTCAGCATTTACTACTGAAGGGGGAAACCTGCCCCTGCCTACTTGCCCTACTCTAGTCTCAGACCATGGGGTACCTATATGCTACAACACAGACATATCAATTATGCGCACCCACTGGGATCACAGTCAGCCTGGAGAAGGTGCATGGGAGTTGCAGGAGCTGCTATAACCTCATGGCTGCATGACAGCCAATGAGTAGGGCCTTGGGAGATCCCAGCTGCTTTACTGTGTATCAGTTCTCTTTGCAATGTATCAGTTCCCATAGCTGCTTTAAGGTCTTTTTTAGGGAGGTCTAGCTATGTGCCACAATGAGTGCAATACAAAGTAGTTCCTACAGGCAATTTATGTATTACATGCCACAGACAGTACTGAACACAAATCCTTCTTTTATTCATTCTCATATTAAATTAAAGAGAGAGAAAGCAGTCATCATGCTATCCCAGTCACACTGGAGTCTAGATGTCTATATGTGTTATATGCCTTTTCCTTTCCAAAGTAAATGAAGAAAAACACCCACTTACATGTATGTAAGTGTGTTTGGATGAACTCTGCTAAGCACAGAAGCTTAGAACATGGAAAGGTGGCCGTCAGCCTCCGGGCTGCTTGGACAGTCTCTGAACAGCCAGCAAGGACTTGTGAAAAACCACTGTGTTAACAGAGACAGCTGCAACGCATCACGACCCTGGCAAACACCTCGTCCTGTGGGGATCCTCTGCCAGGAACAGTGTTGTAGTCTCTGCAGAAGTGCTGGGAATGTGGCTCCAAACATTCATGGTGTTTTTCAGTATTGTTTTTCATTCCTGTTTCTTGCCAAGTGGTAAGACAATATTATCTGATCAAACTGGATGTGAATCCGTTTGCTTGATAATGCTTCTGTTTAATAAAAAAAGCTGCTGCTAATGCTTGGATATAAGCATAGTGCGAACGTAGGTGCAGACATTGTGTCGGGAACATACAGTATCTGGTCCTGGGAACACAACACCAAATACAAAGAGGAAGCAAGAACATGTCAAACCTAATACTACACGACTCATGTAGCCTGCTATACATATTTTAAACTCACATACATTGTTTTAAGGAGACACAAGCATCTGCACTTTCAAAAAATAAGGCATTTATGAAAGAACAGCCCTACTGTGCATGCCGGACAAAATGTGGTTGTTCTTTTACAAAGGAGGCTTTTTGTAAACATTTACCTAATTATTTTAATACCAACAAACTATCTACATGGGTGTGTGTATATACAGACACAGACATTATCTTCATATGCAGTAGGTATATTTTTGTATCGCTGCTATTGTTTAAATACTCATTATACTTTTGTCTTATTTAATTGAATAGCATGTAACCATGTTTTTTATGTTTTTACCGTATTAAAGAATGTAACTGCATTTCATATTCACATCTTTTAAACTTATCTTTATTGTGGTTTAACCACCTGTTACTATTAGAAATGAAAGGTCTGATTCTGCTGTCATAGAAGCTACCATTTTAGCTGAATCCAAGGCAAATTCAAATTTAAGATGATCACCTAATAATTAGATTCTACACATGGAAAATGATAAATTTGTTATAATTTTCAATATATAGAATCTAATGGTGGAAGGTTGTCTTAAATTTGTCCCTTCCACTGCTGTGGAATGGAAAGCAGAGGTGGGGGGGGAAGTGGGGGGCGGGGAGCAGATAGCCAGGCCCCCACACTCTGTCTCTCTGCCTGTCCCCCTACTCCTTGCCCCCCCATGCCTACTCCTGTCCCCTTGCTGCATATTGCCCCTGTGCCTATTCCCCTTACTCCCTGCTCCCACGGTTCCCCCTGGCACCTGCTTCCTCATGGCCTCTGGCCTCCCCTCCACTTACCTTTTGTGGGGACTCTAGCTCCAGGGCAGTAAGGGGTGGCAACATCCTTGGCTCAGCCTGGACAGCCAGAAGCAGCAACTGCTGCTCCAGGACCAGCTCTGTGGGAGCTAGAGCTAGGGCCAGAGCCAGGGACAGAGTTGGAGCTAAAGCTAAATGGTGTGTATGCGGGGTGCAGGTAGCTGGGGTGGGACATGCTATGTTGTCTCCCCCACACACTCCCCAAGCTACGCACTCAGGTCTCCCCAACACCCATCCCCCATTGCACAGTCTCCCCTTGTGCCCCCCACCTTCCTGTGTGGTCTTCTTCTGCCATGTGCCCCCTCCCCTGCCACACAAGCCACCCCAGCTCAGGGCAGATGGTGGCTCAGCTCTGGCTATGGATCCAGGCCAATAGCCAAGACAGCAGCAGCTGCCTGACCCATGGCAGCCAACATCCAACTATGAAATGTTGCCAATATATTCTCTAGAGATATAGAGGGCTTAGAGGGCCATGCAGCCCACTATAGAGGAAGGCAAAAATACACACAGTCCATTCCAGTCTGACCATGGGGTAACAAAATTTCCTGGCCCCAGATATGGAGATTGGTGTGACCTTGAGTAGAGGGGCCAGGTAAGACCTCCTGGTCAGGCACCTCTGGCTTTGATCCCAGCAGGAGGCTTGGCACACCTCAGTCAAGGTCAGCCATGGCTGTAGCCAACACCCAACACTTCTAAGAAAGATTTAAAAACACCCTGACACGTAGCAGAAAGGGGTCAGGGCAACCGGAAAAGCTCAGAAGCATGAGAAATACCCATAGGAGAACATAGGCATAGCTCTGACTTGATCTTCCCCAACTGATGGCTGTACAACTTCTTCCTTAACACCTCCAGTGATGGAGAGTCCACAGCTTTCCTTGGCAGTCTATTCCACTGCTTCACTGTTCTAACAGTGCGGCAGTTTTTCCGGATATCCAATCTAAACTTACTTTGCTGCAACTTCAAGCTCTTCTTTATGGTAGCTCATTAAGTATTTGAAGACTATTGTCATGTCCCCTCTTATGTTCCCCCTCACAAGCTGAACATGCCTAGCTCCTTCACCCTCTCCTTGTAGGGCTTGCTTTTCAAGCCCTTGATCAACTTTGTTGCCTGCCTCTGGACCCTCTCTAACTTCTCCATGTCTTCTTTTAATTGTGGAGCCCAGAACTGTGCACACAACTGCAGATGAGGCCTAACCAGTACCAAGTAGAGAGGCATCATCACCTCATATCTTGTACCTACTGCTTCTATTGATGCATCCCAAAACTATATACACCTTTTGTTCAGCTGCATCACACTGCAGACTCATACTGAGACTGTGATCAGCCAAGACTCCCAAGTCCTTTTCCAGAGTGCTGCCATCCAGCCAGGTGCAACTCCTTTTGTATTTTTGTTTTTGATTATTTCCCAAGGTGTAGCACCTTGCATTTGTCCACATTGAACTTCACTCTGTTAGCTCTGGCCCAGCTTTCCAATCTATCAAGATCATTCTGAATTGCTCTTACATCCTCCAGCGTGTTCAAAATGCTTCCCAGTTTGGTGTCATCTCCAAAGTTGCTCAAGGAGTTTTCTATGCCAGTATATAAAGGAGAGACCTCTGTGGGACTCCACTTGAAACCTGCCATTCTGACATGGACCTGTTAATTATTACCTTTTGCTTGCAGTTATTGAGTCAGTTGTCTATCCACTTTGTGGTAGTTTTATCTAACCCATATTTCTCCAATTTGTGTATGAGGAGGTCATGCCAGACTGTAGCAGGGCACTAAGATGTGCCTGCTCCTTGAGGCTAAAGAAGCCTGGCCAGGGAGCTTGGCAGGCCAAGCAGAGCTCCCCAGCTGCAGGTTGCCGGGGTAACAGCCCAAGGAAGTAATTGGCCACACCTGCCGATGTCACCTGACCATCAGAAGGTGGGTTCTGGGATATATAAGCCCCGGCTGTAGCCAGCATACAATGCACTCTCTGTTTGGCAGCTGATGGAGAAGGAGTTCCTGTCTGCTGAAGCTACTTGAGACCTGGTGCTGCCTGCTTAGCTCTTCCAGTACTGCCTACTCTGCTGTCTAGGTGCTACCTGACTACAAGGAGTCTCCCAGAATAGAGAAGAGTGGAAGTTTGCCCTGTAAAGGGGCATAGCACCATTGTTGTTGCTAGTATTTAAATGATAGCCTAGGGGCTTGTGGTTTGTATTCATGTTTACTGCAGTGGATTGGGATGAGGCTGGAAGGGGAGGTTTGGAGGCCTCATTAGTGCCTGGAGAGAGAGGGCATATGATTTGGTAGAGCCCAGTGTCAGGCACTAAGCACAGTGCCAGAAGGGCGCAGCAAGCCCAGGGCACCAGAGGAGGTGCAGCCCGAAGGGCACAGCAGCACCCATAGTGCTAGAGGGGATGCTGAACCAGAAGCCTGGGAGAGAGGCACAGAGTCGGGCACCCAAGAGAAAGGCACAGAAAACCAGTCACTAGAGAACTCGGTTCCTGCATGTTGCAGAGAGACAGGAGCCCGAGGGCTCAATGCCAGGCGTGTATAGAGTTGATGATGGTAGTAACACTTGCAAGGCATGGGACATATGTAAGGAAGGTCAGAGCGTGTATACGTCACTTGGTATAGCTGGGTGCATGAAGGACAGGTGCCTGCCTAATGAACAACTTAATTATTTACTAACAAGGTGTGGCAGGTGAGATAGGTGGGAGGACTGCCCAAGACAGGTGGGTAGGCTGACACAGAGGTCAGCCTCGGGATGGCCCCCTGTTGCACAGACCTTGTCAAAATCTTTGCTGAAGTCCAGATACATAATTTCCATGGCATTCATTTCATATCCACCCAAGGAGGTGCTTTGTCAAAGGAGGGGATCAGGTTTGTTTGATGCAATTTGTTTATCACAAATCCATGATGGCTGCTTGTGATCACCCTTTCCTCCTCTAGGTGTTTACCCTTCCTTTATTGCCGAGGGCAACAGTTTGCTCCCTCTAGAACCCCTGCCATGTTGGAGGAATGTGGCATTAAAATGAGGCAGATAAATAAAATGGGTCTGCTCGTGGAGTCCTCCAGTGACATGGAAAACAAATGACTACTTGTTTCCATTTTAATGCCTGATTTATTTAAATGAAGATATTGTTACTAAGGGATTGCTTTGCATGTACTCAAAATCTGAAAAGTCCAAGCAGATATGAAATATTGTCTGTGCGTTAGTCAGGTCCTCACAAAGCAAGGAGATCTGCAATGGGGTTGAATGCCATGTCTGAAAGAAGCCTCCCTATAGAATCTGTAACACTTACAGCAGAAACTAGGCTTGACTGAAAGGTAGTCAGGGCAGAAGTGGTCACCTTTTTACCCTCCAGTTCTGTATAGCAATTGCTGTGTAACAGCCCATTGAGCAGCGTAACAGGAACCTTCTAGCTGCAAACTATTACCTGGAATTGGCCTGCCCCTTTTTGTACTTTCATGTCTCTTCTGCAGTGGAGAACCCTGGAGCTCAACAGCCCAGCAATGACGGTGGTGAATCTGGATCAAAATGAACCGAAAAGGTTATAACCCCCCCCAAACTGCAGTATGTCTATGCATTTCACTGAATCAGAAATGTGAAACTCTATAACTCCTAATTTAGAGATCATACCTTTTATTTCACCAACTAAGAACTCACAAAAAAAAAATCTTTTACTGAAAGATTTAGGGCACACACCCTTCCTCAGGCTCTGGGAAAATTAAAGATGGTAAAAAGTCCCCATAGGTAGAAAACAAACTTCATTTTTCACAGAGGTGAGAGTCTATTCCTCTGGTCCATGAAAGTGTCTTTGGGAGGTGCTCCTTGATGTACAGATATACTGAATCATGACTATGTAGTTAATGTGTCAGATATTGTACTACCTTTAACCTAAACAATACACTAATAAGGAAAACAGAGATTTGGTATTGAATGAATGCAACTTAAGGGTTGATGTAGGTGAAGAGTAGTTCCTAACTGCTGCTAATTATACAAACTATAGTACAATGTTGTTCATTAGAAACACTGGGCTATCTTTGTAAGGCAGGCAGGTGAAACATGATAAAACCTGTATACAGGAAGCAGTGACCATCACTTTCAAATGTGATAGATCTGAGATTAGCACAAGAAAGTAAGGATTGCAAAAGAGCTTGAGTACCAAACAATTCCCATTTCAGTACCTCAATATGTATACCATCCAAAACGAATTGAAGTCAGTGAAAATGGGCCACTGATTACAACTGCAATTGGTTCAGGCCCTAGCTGGACAGTTTTTCTAAACAGCCCAGCTACTGTCTAGGAATGTGCACACTGGTCAGATAGCTCAGGACCCGACAGCTGTCATGGTGCTTTTGAAAATCTGGCCTCCATTGTAGAAGCTGAACCTTTGGAAAAACCTGGCCATACACCATAGGTTAGGCTCCTAAATGAATGTGTTTTCAGGTGTGCCAATCTCCTGCAACTATCCTTCATTTCCCATTTGAAAATGTTTTATCATCTGGTATTTGTGCTTTTGAGGGCCTTGCAGAATAGCCTCAGCACAATAAAACAAGAGAACAGACCAGTTTTCTGATAAATATTCAGTTTCTCTTTGCAGAAGGGGAAAGTCACTCCATAGCAGCTTCTACAGTAGCTGTTAGTAGTAGCGCTGCATGGTCAAATTCTAGCTGACATCTTGCAAAATTCACCGCTACTAGGAATGAGAGGAAGATGTGTCGCTGCACAGCCAAAGGGGCCACAGGTGTCATGTGGCCATTATGCAGTCATGTGCCGTTTCCTTGTTGCACCTGAAAGGCAGAAACTCAGATGCTTTCCATAGGGCATTACTCAGACCCAGGAAACAAATACCTGGATATGCCACACACACAAACATTTTCTTTGATGCATCCGACCTAATACATGCTCTTTTTCCCTATGCCATGTGCACATGGCCAATGAAGCTGTTCTAGCCATGCTCTTGTCAGCAGATTTTAGTTTCCCTCATTGACAGGCATGTAGCAGGTTCATGCCACCTGCCTCAGGCAGAAGACTGCTGTTATGCTATCATGCACATGTCAGATCGGTCAGGCAGCTGCTTCTGCTAACAATACACATCTGCCCCTGCTAAGTGATGTTCCCATTTATCTACAGGTCCTTTGCATTATGTAAACAACCCTAAGGGTACACCTGCCCCTGTCAGAAACAAGCAATGCCTCCTGCCAAAAGGAGATCAATAATGAATGACAGACTGTGCTTAGGCTGCTGAGACAGAAATGTTAACGGCCTCCCAAGGCTCTTTGTTCCCTGTGGGTGTTGTTAGTTTGTTTACCAAACCTGCTCCTCTTGTACTTGTTCACAAGAAAGGAGGGAAATAAACTTTTGCCTGCAGGGGCCATTAGGAAGATGAAATGGCTTCTAATTTTGGTGCTATGCATGAGAGAGAATCTCTCCCTAGGAGGTTACCAAGTGGTGCTTAAGTGGGTGAGATGCAGAACACGCAGTGAAGTAAAGTCTCAATCCTGCAGAAGCTCCCTAGATCCAGCAGGGAACTGTGGAGGCATGTCAATGCCTAAGGATGCAGGTAGGCACCTTGGCTAGGGACAGAAGATACACACAAATCGGTTTAAGTGATCAGAAACTGGCTTAAACCTGTTACAGAACAGAAGTTCAGTGCACATAAACTAGTTTCAAAATGGCTGAAATGGGTTTAAGATAAACCTAGTTGAATGTAGTATCAGACTTAACTGATTTAGGTCAAACTGGTTTATGTAATGTCTGTCCCAGACCCCTTCCTGGCTCAAGTTAAAGTCCCCCAGCATGCTTTCCAGCCCTGGGCTGTGCTGTCTGCTTCACAGAGTAGGGTTGAGGGGGAGGGCCAGAAGACAAGGACTGCTCCCCACAGGCAAACCCCAGCTGAGGTCTGGGGCCAGGGATGGCAGTTAAACCCTTCCCCATCTCAAACTTACTGCTGGCTGTGACTGTGGACTACAAATCCCAGAGGCACCTGGAAGCAGGAAGAGTTCTGCTGCTGTGAGTCTGGACTACAAATCCCAGAGACCTTGGGGGCAGCAGGAAGAGGAAGCGAACACACATCCCAGGCTGGCAATGTGCTGGAGAGCTGTGCTCTAGCACCCCCAGCTTCTGGCTTGAGTCACTACAGGCATGTGGCTGCATTTTCTGAATCAAAAGTAAATGTGTGTCCAGCTGTTTCTCAGTTTAATCTCTGCAATTAAATTAACTCGCAAAGACTGAATTGATTCAGTCTCAGGCTTTTTGACTGTCTGTACTTAGTCCTAAGGGGATTCTTAAAAGTGCCTATGCAGGTTACAGGGGTGTAAATGGTAGCTGTGTTGGTCTGAGACAAAAAGAAATGCAAAAATCTAGAACTCTTGGTTCCAAAATGATACCTTTTATTATGGTTGGTCTAATACAAAGTATCATTTTGGAACCAAGAGTTCCAGATTTTTGCATTCCTATGCAGGTTAGGCATCTAAGGACCTTGTTATACCTTACTCTGTGAGCCATATAAGAGAGTTTAAAACCACTTTAAGATGTTAGTGTGAGGACAATCCAGGGGTTAAGCGCTCCAGGAGCTGCCCAAAATTACCATGTAATGAGGCCCTAGTGGTCCTTGTCTGCACATTAACACCTTAAAGTGGCTTTAAGCACCCATTATGCAGCTCAACATGATTCCACTCCAGGGCAGGATTACCTCTGATTTGCTCTACCCAGCTCCTGTTCCACTGAGGTGTGGCTACTCCCCACAGATGTGCTGCCCAGTTGAAATCCTCCAGTATCCCAGGATCTCACCCCCCTGCCCATAAAGCAGGAATAGAAGCTTGTCCTGGCTCACTAGCCTTCTAGTGGCACCTCAGAGCTACAGCTCCTAGTCACCCCCCTGCTCAACAGGCCTCTAGTGGCAGGTCACAGTTGTGTGGGTGGGGCACGGTCAGAAAAGGTTTCTGGACTAAGGCTGTGACTGCTCCAAACTAAAGCTAGAACTAACACTGATCAATGCTTTTGTGGCTTGCAGCGTAAGGTGTAACAAGGCTCTAAGGCCAAGGAGACACTGGGCACATCTAGGCATTCATTAATGCATTGTAATTACAGCGTGTTAAGTTTAATACCTGTAATGACAGGTACTAACTTAATGTGTTGTAATCAGCATATTACTGCACATTAGTACAGATGGATACTTTTTTAGCAAAGTTATGGACATGCAAGAGTACTTCCAGCATTTGGGTCTACATTGTCAAAACAAGTCTGTATTTATAGCATATATATTTTTGTGTTGAAAATATTTAGAACCTTGGTTGTAGGCTTTCAAGGTTTCCATTCTGAATGTGTTAAAATGTAGCACAAAGGAGACTTAAAATAGTTATTTAAAATTATTTCATGGTGAAGCAAACCTCTTAGTATTGTGATCAGTAGATAAAGGGCAACAAAGTGGTAGAATACTGTGCTTTTATACAGAGCAGGAACATCTATGATACAAATCTCACACGTAGGCATACAATAAAGCAAGTGATTGCATTGAAAATTGCAACTGTGAATTTCAGTAGATTACCACATCCGCTGACTGACTCCATTCTTTTCAATTTCAGTAATTTCTTGGCTTCAAGGCGCCACCTGTTGAAAAGTCTGAAAAGTATGCCTAAGCATTCAGGCCAACTGCTGCATTAGACAGTGCAATTTCATTGCATGTCCCAGAAGAGTTAGCCCAAAGAAGAGTTTGGAAAAAAAACCCAGACTCATGTTTCGCTCTTCAGACACCTTTCACTTCCTCCTAGTTTCTGATTTCAATTAAAGCAACAGCAAAAGGGGGTGGGGGTAGAGTTCAAGTTTCCAGGATTTCTTCGTCGCTAAAATGAAGTAGTGTAATAACTTATAAATTCATCTTTTGTAACCTAGAAATGAGAAAAAAATAGTTAACAGCCTGTCATGCTGACATCATACATTGCTCCACGCCAGACACTAAAGCAGAATGTTTGAATACCACATTCCAAACCCGCCGCAAGTGCTTGATTTCCGTCTTTCACTGAGGTCTGTTTTTTTAGGTCAAATGATCAACTATTTTGTTATTATGTTTCATTGCTACAAACAGGTGTCAAGATGTGACTCTGACCCAGGGGCATTAAAGTCAATGAAACGACTCCCATTTCCTATGACGGAGGGTGGCTAGGTCCAATGGGCCAAACTAATGAAAATAACATTAGCTGGAAATCAGATATTACCATGCAGTTGAAACAATCGAACATATATGCCATCACCATCAGGACTTAGAAAAAGAAATGAAAGGATTAACTGAACAACTTAGGAGGAAACATATTTCAAAAAGGTCTTAAGAATTAAACCAGGGCATAAAAGCAGAGCTGGGTTTCTTTTTCTCTACAGAAAATTTAGACCCATTGAAAAATACCAAATTAAATCCAAATGATGAAAAATGTCAGCCAATAATAATCATTTTTTGGATCCTAGCCAAAATTTTACTGTTATTTGGGCATTTTGTTTTTCTATTAAAAATTGAAATGGTCTGTGAAAAGCCAGCATTTTTTATGGAAAAATAGTTTGTTCAAATAGCCTGTCTTTCCAGGGAGAAGCAGTTTTGACTGAAATTGTTCGACCAGACTCAGTGGAAATACTTAATTCTTCTTGTTGTCCTTCTATTAATTCTAGCCTGAATTTACTTTGCATTTTGAATGCTAACAGGATCCTGTCGCCGAGCCTCAAGCAATGCTCCGCTGAAGTCTATGAGACTGCTCAGCGTTGGCTCATAGTTGGCCCATTTTTCCATTGGACAAGTGTTCTCCAGACCTAGATCCAGATTCAGTGTCTCTCTTTCTACATCCTGTGGTGCTGTAAAACGGTGCTTCATCCAGCAACAGGAGAGCTAATAGTATTCCTTCTTCATTTGGGGGCAAAGTTGATGAAAATGCTCAGAACTGGACTGAGCTCCTGGTGCAAATTAGAGTAGCTTCATGTTTGACACTGTTGTCACAGACGACTAGGAAGCCCTTTTCACTCATAGACACCTCCTGAACTGGATGCAAAAAGGGCTGATAGAAGAGACATTAAGATGGTAATTGCACTGCCCAAGGAATTTCATAGGCAAGAGAAACCCCTCCTGGTTTGACCTGCCAGTTTTGTGGCTGCTTGATGTCAGAGGCTAGCTTGAATAATCATATTCAAGACTATGACTCAGTCTAAACTAGGGAACATCTGGTTTGTAAGTCAGATTCTGATACAACATGGTATCTTGACTGGAATAAGTGTATTACATATTGGGGCTGAGGGATGGCCCATCAGGCTTCTTCTAGTCTTTTGTATTTAGAGGAACATGAAAGGGGAGATGCTGCAAGTTTCACTACTGTTGAAGGATTTGGGGCTACATCATGGCGGGCAGTAAGGAGCCAAGGGTCAATGGATGAATTTTGGTGTTGGGGCTTCCATGTTGGCTGATGGGTCTGTTTCTAGCGGATATCCAGGCCCTCCTGCATAGCAAATAGAATGGCTCTGTTGGGCTCTGCTGCCATTATCCCTACTTCTCTGTTACTCACTGTTGTCATCTCTCACAGATGCACAGCTGTAGCACTCAAGTCAATACTGCCTGAACCAACACCACTGTTCTCTGTGTTTTTTGTGTGTAAATCAAGTTTTCCTGGGGGAGTATTCTGTGTAAGGCAACTGCTCCCTAGCTTTGCTCCTCTTATGTACTGTGCTGTCTTTAAGATGTGACGTTTGCACACAGAGGTGTAGGGGGAAGGAGAAACAATCTGCTTCCCCTGTGCATTAATAGAAGATTCAGCCAGAACATCAGCCCCTGGGCTCCTTGCACAGAAGTCTTGTCTACAGAGATTCTCCGCAGCACCTTATGTCCCAGCTGAGGACTGTACACTGCCCTGGGCCCAGAGGCCCAGCCCTGCTGGCATCGGTGAGACTTCCACGTGTCGACCAAAAACGTGACAAGCCTCCATCTGAAACACAGCTCACTACCTCTCTGTCAATTTATGCCATCCTGTTTACCTTGTCTTTCATGATCGGAAATAAAAAAAGATGCCACGGTGTAAAGTGCTAAATAAGATTGTAGAATATTGATTCCAGTGCCAGATAAGCTGACATGCGTCGTCACATATCTTCCAATCTCTGGTGCTGTGCAAAAAGCAGTACTGAGTTCTAGTAGATATCTACAGCCATATCTACAGCATCTGTTTAGTACCAGTGTTTACTGTCTTGAAACCAAAGCAAACAAACCCCACCAGTTTAGCAGAGGCTGTTTAATGGATTTTGCTTCGTTCAGACCAACTACTGTTATCATTTTCTGTAGCACTGCATTTTTAGTGGAACAAGACAGAGCAATGCTAGAGTCTGCTGCTGGCTCCAAGCACACGGTATTAGTCATAACAGCACCTGAGTCCTGATTCAGTGCTTAGACCCAAGCTGGCTTTGATCTGTCTGTGCACTGAATTCTATTAAAGTCAGTAAAACTTCTGCCTGGAAATCAGGGGTGGCAGTACATGGCCGTCAGGTAGAACTGTTCCTGATTACCAGCCAGCATGCTGATGATCATATTTGTCCTAGGATTTGGCACATCTGAAAACAAAACTCCATTTATTTGCACCTTTTATATATTTGCTAAAAGGTAAAAAAAATATTTCAGATCAACCTTTTCCCAAATTTGTTTGTCCTGAGTACAACATACTTTCTCAGAGATTACATGATTTGCTTTGAAAATGTGACGGCCAGAGCATTTGTTTGGCCACTGAAATAAATGGGAGATTTGCTATTGACATCAAGGGATCTGATTCAGGCCATTAGTAATCAGTTCTGCACTAAGTGCTAGGGGTTAGCTAATTATAACAAATGATTTCTAGAAGGGGCTTAGAAAGATTTGCCTATCAGAGAAACAGCCATGGGAGTTGTATTTATGTCCATTTTGTGGCTTAAAAATGTGGGCAGTGCACATGGCTGCAGCACGCGCTGCCCCAAACCAGAGCCTGGCCTGCCAAAGCCACACTCCAGCTGCTGGGCAGCCTCCAAGCTGCAGGAGCACCACAGCTGCAGCTTCCCTTGCCCCCAGGACCCCAGGCAAGGCTGCTGGGGACAGCACAGTTGCTGGCCCCAGCCTCCCCTCCCCTACCTGGGGCACCTGCTGTGTGCCAGAGGGCATGTGGCACGAGCATGCCCCAAGGACAAGAAGCAGTGGCACAAGGTTCACTGATGCTTCTCGTCCCCAGGGAACCAAATGACTGTGCTCATCTGGATGCGCCCCATGGTCCTTACTGGCTGGGGACAGGACCAACAGGTTTGGGACTATCAGTGCTTTTCACCTGTTTTGAAGAAACAGTTGCTTCTGAAAAGGTGGATTGTGTTTGGAATTGAGTGACTGTTCGTCACCTTTATACAATTAGAATTAAACAGACAAGCTGGTTAAGATTATTAAAACATTTCAGTTCACTTGATTAAATGTCAGCACAACAAACTTGTGGACCTGGGGAAAGGTACATGCTTTTCACTTTATAATTCTCACAGTCCACTAAGGTTATATTTTTATTTAAAACATTCATAGTAGAGAATGTAAGTCTTGTTACAGAACTAATAGATAAATTAATTTAAAAAAAAATTGGTTACGTATAACTGCCAACCTTTGAAAAGGCTGTAGCTGAGGGCATATATATCTTTCACATAAGCCACCTTTATACTTATGTGCATAGACGTATTTGATGGGGCCCAACAGTATTACATTATGTATAGACTCCTCTTTTTCTTGATGAAACATGTTTTCTTAATGGAACCGGTTCCACATACTGTACATTCATCCCAACTTCCACAGTAAATCGTTAAGCAAGGGTGCTGATCAAGGAAAGCACAGAGAGGACATAGCTTGTGGTAAGGAATTCCAGGGACCTACCTGCTACATCATATAGATCCAAGCCAAAAAGTAAGCCTGCTTTTGGTTTCTAAATGTAACCAAGTGGGTACGGTGACCAGGGCACTTAGGGAGGGGGCACAAAAATAGCAGTCACTCCTGCTGCTGACCCCAGACATGGCCACCAGTGGGGGCACAGGACTACCCAGTTATGTTTCTATCTAACTAGGAGCTGAACTCTTAAAATTCTGGTTTCAGTGGCAAGTTGGTCTGGAAATCTGACCCGCCGTGCTCTCAGCGTAGCTCAGTTTTATCAAACCTTGATCTTTTCACTACAGATGACAAGACTGAACATATTGGCTTGTGGTGCTTTCATGACCAAAAAGGGATACATGCTTCTCCGTGCAAACTGTGAACTCCAATGACAACAGTTTATTTCAGGACAAAGAGGAACCAAACAAAAGAAACAAATGAGGGGGAAGCAATGGGGATGGGGGACCACAGCCAAGAGAATTAGACAAGACCTGTCTGGCAAGACAGGCTCCTTTTTTCAACAAGCGTCTCATTCTCCTCACAGGTAACTGAGCAGCCAGCCATTCTCAGAGGTAATGAAATGCAGAAAGAGTCCAACTATTTCTTTAGGTTCTCTCTCATTTATTTTTTTCTTTTCAGCAGCAAAGCCAGAAATTGTAAGACTGCAAAGTTCTGTAGTTCATAGAAATTTCCAAGCAGTAGCATCTTAGTAAATGGGAGAGTTTTTTGGGGTAGGTCCGGTAGAGCGGTGGTAAGTATTTCAATGCACAGTTACAAAAGAATACCGTAAAACATCTACATCTGTAAGACAGTTTTCTTTGAGAAGGGCAAACCTCCCAGAGAGCGGAGAGAAAGTCAAGACACAAAGGAATAGAAGGGAAAAAAAGATGGCAGACACGTCTAAGGAATCTTGGGACAGTATCTGTGCTACACGAGCAAGTGCCCTTACGTTTACAGGGTGTAAAATGTGAAGTATTTGCATTCCCACAATTCTTCACTACGCTTCTATTCCACCTCCTGAGAAACACAGCTGCATCTTATTCAGTAGATGTAAGGACACGTTTGGGAACCACTGGTAGTCAGTACAGCAGTAGGTGAAAGGGGTTCCCTGAGAGAAGAAAAGACAGATATGGAAAGTAAAAGAAAAAAACAAGAGTGAGTGATGACTGGCATGGCCTTTTGCCAATCAGCTGAGGATGATTCTGCCAAAAACAGTGTGCTACAGCAATTACTGCTGCTCCTTATTTACTGAAATCAGTACATAGATTGAAAGTTGCTATTGCAGGAAGTGTGGCCATATCACTGTGTATGTATTTAACAAGGTGGAGCTAAAAAGCAAGAAATACAGTCTCGTTTCCTTAATCATGCAATCAGAATTTCCAAGCATTTTTCATCATGATGATAAAATAGACATCTGTGTCTATTGAAGCACTGACTCCAGCATAGTAGTTCATGAATTCATCTGTTGTAACCTAAAGTAGGAAAATTTAAAAAAGAAAAAGAAACCTTCATTCTTTGTGTCATAAATTATACACATGAGCTATATGTAAAGAAACACCAGGAAGCGAACAAGGATGTAGACCATATGTTGTAAACATTGTAGGTGTATCAGAAGTGCTCTTAAATATGACAGAAGTGTAGTGTTTGGTGGTGGGGGCCTATGTGCCTCCCTGCACTTTCCAGGCTAGGAGGCAAGGGGCACTCCACAGTCTCCTGGGGCTTCTCCTCTGGTCAGAAATTTGACCTGCGTACAGAAGTTATTTAAGGGCTGTAGGTTGCTAAAGTGCTATAAAATACAGTGCTTCAAATGTAATACCTCATTTAACAAGGGTTAATTTAAAGCACTATATCCATATTTAAAGTGCTGTAAAGCTGTGCACTTCTGTTGTCGTGGCACTGAAGCATTTTAAATGGTGCAAAAAGCAACTCCTGTACATAGCTACATTTTAAGTCACTTCCATTTAAGAAGGAAGCTAATACAGGAGGGAAAACGAAGGAGGTGTATGTTGCAGAAATTAACCTCTCCATTGGTAAAAAGTCTTAGTATAGAGAGGTCCTTGAAATCAGAGATCTTGATCTCTGATTTCTTTAACTAGGTAAACCTAGTTAAAGGGCACTCCACAGCCTCCTGGGGCTTTTCCACTATTCAAAATTTGACCTGCGTACAGAAGTTATTCAGCAAGACCATGGGGCAAGATCATAGGTAAACCTAGGTAAAGAGATATACTATTAATCTCATCCTGCTTGAGAAACCTGTAAAGTTAGAATAACCAGAATGAGTAAAACACCAATCCTTCAAGGAGATTAACATTGCTACGTAACTTGTTCAGTGACATTCATCTGGTCTTGAAACAAGGCATTCTTTGCACTGTCGTGAATACCATGGAAGAGGCTCCTGATGCAATTAGGAGGTTGCAGCTTTATTTCAATTTATCCAGTAAGAAGTAACGTTCTTCAGAGCAGAAACAAACAGGCTTCTAAACCCAGGGGAGCGTTTCTTATTTTGATATGCGCTGCAGGACTGAATCCTTTTATAAAAACAATTAGCCTAAACTTCCTGCTCTTTGTACTGCCATGGCATTGATGGCATGAAGAAATATATTTCCATTCCCTCAGTCATATGAATTGTACATACTTTTTGTGAAGCTTTAATACTTGGATTGTTTATAGAATACTCTGAATAAAGCTATCCTATATAATGCGTCAGAGTAATTTTGTAGCAGTGATGGTCCAGAAAATATGTGGAAGGCAAGAATTTCTTAGGATGTTATGTTTTATTGGATCAACTATGTAGCTGAAAAAAAGTTAGACAAGCTTTCAAATGCAAGACATTCTTTGAAGAATTATCTAAATGGGCAAAGAATGTCTTGCATTTGAAAGTTGGTCCGATAAAAGACATCACCCAAAGAAATTCCTGCCCTCTCACTTCATATATCAAGGTATATGACCCCGGAATTCCCATTGTTCCACACATTTTAGCTGACAAACAGCTAAAATATTTGCTGAATGGGAAAACCAGACCTTACAGTCTGTTCTACTGATTATAAGCAAATAACCCATACTGCTAAGCCTGGCCATCTCCAAGAATTCAGCAAGACCATGGGGCAAAGATGCTTTTTTGGCAAAACTCAGCATTAAGGCACTTAGGAAGAAGAATTTTGCCTGGAGTCAGCAATCCTTGTCACACAGTTACACGAATCTTGTTGATCTGAAACCTGATGTTAAAAACACCAGGCTAGGCCCTCTGTACTTACTCAGGAACCCTGTCCCTGTTTCAAATAACAGGATGTTTTTAAACTTGAGGTCAGGCTTCAGAGCTTTATACCAACATTGTGGCTGAGATCAGATTCTAGTACAGAGAGGTCAAGTTTGTTGCTCAGGACCTGTGGTCTAGTGGGTTAGCCAAAGAACTTCTAAACAAAAGAACTATGTTCTGGAACTGACTTTTCTATAGCCATCAGCATTAGAAAAGTGTTGAAAAGGCTTCTCGAGTAGAAAACATTGTTGAGGCCAGTAACTGGAACAGGTGGTAACCAAAATCCCCATTGTGGTCTAAAACAGGAAAGAACGAAAGCGTGGAAATTACCAGTGGAGTTCTTAAAGAATTAGTTTGGGGACCAGTCTTGTTGACTATTTTCATTAAAGATCTTAGGACAAAAGGAAGAGCACAATGCTGAAAATTGCTTATGACTGTTTTCACATGTAACAATGTCAGATAGGAATCAAGTGGAGCTCTTTTTGGGTGACACAAGCTATTTCACTTACCTTCCCATCTTTGTCATAGGGCGAATCAAAATTATCTAAAAAAGCCCTAAAAACTTGGTCTTCTGTCCATTCTCCATTCTGGTATTTGGGATGATGCCGTGCATTATAGACCCCTCGTAAGTCTTCAATGGTTACAACACCATCACCTGTTTTGTCAAACTTCCTAAATGCCTGCATGATGACCTCTTTTCTGGCATTGGACATTGGAGGCTGGAAGAAAACAGTAATAAATTAATCCTTATCTGCTGCTAACCTGTCCAATATTATCTTCAAGCAGCTTTACTACTGCTCTTCCTGGGAGATAGGGTATTCCAACCACAGCCAAGTGTGAGAGTGGTCTTATTGGACAAATGAATGAGAGAGAAAGTGCAATTCAGCCTCACCAAAGCAATTTAATGGAGGGTACTCATACTTCTATCAAGTGCAAAGTAAACAAATTGCAAACAGAAGTGAAATGATTCCTATAATATCCTTTTGTTCTAATGATTTTAAATATCACTTGAAAAAGGCACAAAATATTATCTTTGTTTTAATTACTTTTACATTGTAGCAGTCCATAGATCAGAGGTCCATAATGAGAGACAGCCCTACATGGATGAACACACAATATAATCAGAGAAGAAAGACAAAGGAAGACTTATCAGCATGTTAGAGATGCAGGCCTGCAGCCCCAAAATATTAGATAACTTGACCACAGAAGCTGGAGCTGGGAGAAAACCCCGATTTTCTGAGCCCCAAGTAAGTAGCCTAAGTAGCAAAGCCATCTTAAAGCTCATGTAACTTAGATAAAAGTGGAATTTTTCAAATGGAAGTTGTCTCCTTAACATTGCTGTAGATACCACTGTTACTGAAGGAAATGACAGGTCTGTACTGACAAACTACCTTACTAGGTTCAGATCTTTTTTCTTTTCTTTTCTTTTTTTTGCATCTCTGTAATAACAAAGCGCCGTGATCATGAACTTACTCTTAATGTTATGAGAAATTCATCAAAGTCTATTGTTCCACTGCCATCTCTATCAAACATCCTGAAAAGCTCTTGTGCTTCTTCCTTGTCCATCATGACAGCATAATCATTTAATCCTTTCATGAATTCTTTGAAATCGAGGGTTCTGCTGTTGTCATCATCCATAATCCGAAAGACTCTGTGGAAAAATGTGTGATTTGAAGAAAATGTAAATGAAATGAGGAAGAAGGTAGAAGGAGCCTTCACTGCAATAGCATTTTCTCCTCCTAATTTATTTTCAGGAAGGAGCAGGGCTGCAGCTATTGAGGAAGGGATGAACAATGTGTATTGGCTCATCTACGCAGCTTGATAAGGCCTATTTTCCAATCCGTCTCCTCTGAAAATGACCTCTGGACCTCACAAAAACAAAACTAATAAAAACTTGATATGGAGGGGTACTACAGACATATCCTTACATATCTAATATGAAAGTCAAACCTGACTTAGATGCCCAGGTGTTTTTGTGTCCTGAATTTCACTGTGCCTCACTTTCCAATTCATAAAAGGGAATAATACAATGACTTTACAACCTCACACTATAAACTCATAAACTAGTAAGTATATAACCTATAGCCGTAAACTGGGGGGCTGAAACTCTACTCTCCAGTCAACTCTTTCCCTGTGTTAAAATGTTAAATAACAAAACAGAAGATGTGGGTCATGTCCTCAGCTGTTGGAAATCAGTGTCACTCTACCAAAGTCTAAGGTTTTGCCCTTGTTTTACTACACCTTTGTTTTGATGTTGGTAGGCTGATTGTTGCATTCGTTTATCTGCCCTGCTTGTTGCATGGTTTTCCTGGGGTCACTTGGTTTTGTACTTTAAAAAAAAAATCATTGAAGAAAAAAATACAATAAAAAAAGACAGCACTGTAGCACTGGAACTGCAGTTGAACTTTCCAGGTTCAACCCCCACTCCCAAATTAAAGAGGGTTTGAAATAGACAAGGGAGGCCCTGGCCCCGCTGAAGTGCGTGGGAGGTCTGCCATTGACTTCAAGGTGGCCAGGACTTCACTCTACTGCTGAGATTTTGTAGGTCCCCCCGATTGCTGTAGCTGTCTGTAACCCAGCACTACTCAGACTAATGATTTATTTGGCTGCCTAGACTTACCTGCCAAGTCCTTTGATGCCTGCAGACCCCCTTGATAGACACTGCAGCCGAAGCTTCTCAATTGGGTTTGTGGCTTTGGCCAGGTCTTTTTTGGCTTGGATTGCCATCTCTCGGTCATGTCTTGCTGTACCGGGCATCTGGAACAAGAATTCTCATTTAGTGCATATTCATAATGAAGATAAAGGCTTAGTATGACTGGCACTGATTGCAGAATACACTCTCAAAAACACCTGCTAATGAATAGTTAACCCTGGCTTACCTACTTTGGCAGCAGAATATTCACTTGTCAGAGCTTTCTGCTCTGCTAAGATGTACTGCATGGCCCTAATCCTGCCAAATACTTAAGTGCATACTTAGCTGCACACAAGGGGGCCCTGATTCAGAAAACTATGCCTATGCAGTTTGACATTCACATATGTGCTTAACTACCACTGAAGATATGGGCACCTGCTTATGTTATCAATAGGAATGGACTAAAGTACATACTTAGATGCTTTCCTAAAAAGGGGCCTGCAAGGGGTGTACAGTATAAAGTTTGCCCATGCACAGGAGGGTTGAAGAGCTGCTTCTATGGCTTTACCCTAAAACCCAGTTCTGCGAAGGTGAGCAGGACTATGAGCTATTGCTTTAAGGAATTTGCTGGTCAATGAGTCAGGCTGCAAGTTGTCCCATGCTCCAGGAGGAGGAGGGATGGCAGCTCACTTGTTCTGTCTCACTTTCTTTTTATTTTATTTCTTCAGATCCCTAGGAGGAGACAATTATGCAGGGCCTAACTTGGCAGGTGGGGCCTCCTCCTCTTATGCTGGAGACAACAGCTTTGACCTGGAGGACAACTAGAGTAAGTGGGTGGGCTTGTTGCACCTGAAGGGAATCTTGTAGAGTTATTCCACTTGGGCCAGGCCCTTGACTCATATGTGGATAGTAAAAGACATGCAAGTATTTGACTTGTGTAGTATGCATACTGAAGAGCAGTGTTGGAAAGGTTGATGAATGCAACTTGGCCATCTAGAACTCAGACACAGCTGGCTATTAGACCGTCATTTTTCTGTTCTGGTAACTAAGGCAATGAAAAGTGGCACTTTTGGCAGCCCAGCTCATCAGCTTGAATCTCCATATGGAAAGGACAACAAAAATGCAAAGTACTGCAGTTACTAGTCTCTCATAGCTGTTCTTTTTTCATTTAGGGTTTTTTGTATTTTGCTACCAGTTTTCCATGGCAGAGGATGTCTCCTACATGTACAAAGGTTGGCATACTAAGTCCTTCTCTTGGTGACTCAGGCTAAGTATGGACAGTCAAAAAGTCCAAGACTGAATTGATTCAATGTTCATAGGTTAGTCTAAGCTCCATGGATTGAACCCATAAGCAAGTAAACAGACATTCACTTTGGATTCCAGAAATGCAGCCACATGGCTGCAGTGGCCCAGGCCAGAAGCCAGGGGGCATTAGAGCATGCCTCCTTGCTTGGCTGGGGAAGGTTGCAGGGCAGACACAAAGCATCCTGGGATGCTAGATTAGTTTGAATCTGGAGGGGATCTGGGACAGAAGTTCAATAAATCAATTTAACCTAAATTAGTTAAGTCTGATACTACATCCATCCAGGTTTATTTTAAACTGGTTTCAGCCATTTTGAAAGTGGTTTAGGTGCACTGAACTTCTGTTGTTTTACAAATTTAAACCACTGTCCTATTTCTTATACCAGTTTAGGTATAATTTCTGTCCTTAGCTTTAGTACCAATTCAAAATAAACAGTGAACTAAATACTACAAATATTTAGCATCTTTCATTGCAGCATGTCAAGCTCTTTGTAAATACTCAGTTAAATTTCACAATCACCCTGTGGGGTACATGTATCCTAGAGGGTTAGCAATCCCATAGTGAACCATTACCATGTTACAGGTCCTTTGCAGACCTCCTCACCATTTTCTAAACCATGTTAACTGATTTACAATCACACAGTTTGAATCAAATTTCAATTTGAATTAAGGGTTAATAAATTATCATTGACCATCAGCCTCTTAACAGACCCAATTTGCACATTCTCTGTGTTGGCTTATACACTTAGCACTTGCAGTTGGAAATAATTAGCAAGTAATAATCAACCTATTTAAGCATTACTACGTTGTTCCAAACCTACTGACAGTTATCTAAAGTGCTGTTCCAGAGCTGTAATGGGTGCAATTGACCTGATACTTAGTCATGGTGAAGTGTTGCTGGCACATATGACGTTTGTAAAGGTGTTACTTTATGCATGATAACCTCTGTTGTATTGCAAAAAAACCATTTGAGTTTGATATTTGCAATATTTAGCTGCAGAGTTCCTAAGGACTGTTTTTCCTATAAACAACACCCTATATACATGTTAATTAATACAGTTTAAAATGCCTAATTCAAACTGCCCTCATTCAATGAGGTTTAGTTCATTTGGACTGGAGCCAATTTTAATTTGGATTACAAACATCCATGTATATACTAAAATGGCTGTAGTCCAAGTTTAGCCTAGAAAAATGTAACATTTATAAATGGCCCATGTCCACAGCTTTTCACAGAAAGTAGCAGTAGAGCAGCGCATGTAGCCTCACATTTCCTACTGTGTGGATAGATCAGGGGTTGTCAACTAGGGTACTTAGAAAGGTTGTAGGGGGTACAGGTGGGTGGGAGTGTGGGTGGGCAGGGGATGGGGTGCACCCCAGGGTGCGGTGGCAGCGTCCCCCTGGTGCATTCCCACACTTTGCCTCTTAGCTGGGGGAGGAGGAGGGGCATGCCAGGCACCAACAGCCCCACACTGCCCATAACATTGCCTCCCCACTCCCACCCCAGTTCGCTGTCCTGATTGGGTGCTGAGCTGCCACCCTCAGCCAATAGCCAAAGGCAAGGAGGTGCTGCAGCCACCCCCTTCCCACAGAGCCACAAGGGTCTGAATGGCAGGGGAGGAAGTGTGTTCTGTGCCTGCCCCCGAGAGCATGAGATTAGCTGGGCATGTGGCCTGTCAGCAACCCGTGGAGCAGCACGTGCAAGTGGCCATGGTAAAGCGGTGCAGTGTGCAGCCAAGGTGGGGTGGCAGTGGTGGTGGGTGGTGGAGGGGGTGGTGACTGCCACATGTGAGTTCCCCCATTTGTCCCCCCCATCTCAGCACTGCCATTATGTGTATCCCTGGGAAGGCATGGGGGCCATGTACCCCCAGATCTGTATTGGGGCAGGACAGGCTGACACTGCAGGCTGGGACCAGGGCTGCGCCAGGGTCTTCCCAGTGCAGGGGTTGGCTGTGCTACACTTGGGGTGAGCAGTAGTGGTGCTGGGATGGGAGTCGGGGGGACTATAGTGAATTCTGGAGTGGCTGCAGCCTCTCCCATAGCCCTCCTCCCAGCACTGCCACTGCCTGTCCTGAGTACAACCCAGTCCAGCCCAGCCTGCCCTGCCAGGAAAAGCCTGGCACTGCCCCGACCCTAGCCTGCCCTGTGTGCAGATCCAGGGGCACGCACCCCCCACGCCCTCCCGGGGTGCATGCAGCAGTAGGAGCCACCCCCCCCCCGCACTCCCCAGATGAGCTGCTCATGGTTGCATACCATGCTCCATCTAGCTGTGCAGCACTTGCCTCTGCCAGTGTCCCACTCCCTCACTCTCCGTGGGGCCTATGGATGCGGGGCTATGGGGGGGACTGCAGTCACTTCAGAATTCAACATAGCCTCCCAACGCACTCTCCCAGCTCCACCACTGCCCCCCCAAGCACATCCCAGCTCAACCCAGCCCCTGCCTGGAAGAGCCTGGTACCACCCCAGCACCAGCCTGCAGCTCCAGTCTGCCCCACCCCAC
>NW_017729024.1:159573161-159574193 GCF_001723915.1 Gavialis gangeticus | reverse complement strand
GTTGTAATTGTTTTGTCTGTCTGAGCCTTTCCTGCAACAAGTGAAACAAACCACAGTGATTTACTCCATAATGAAACAAGTGGTAATTTATTCAATAGACTGTGGGTTCAATCAGACATAGGAAATGATTTCAGGCAATTCAGGTGGACTGGGAGAATTCTTCCCCTTTATAGTGGCATAATTGCTTAATCAGTCCATGCCTCTAGTTCAGCAGTTTCCAAACTCTGACAGACTGCACACCACCAATTTAAAATGATACAATCTTCAGTACCACCAGCAACTTTTTCAATTCAACCTTAAGTACCACCAGCAAATTTTTGTCATATAAAGTAATTATAATAAATCTGTTAACGCATACTACTGACAGGTTGTCTGTGTACCACTGGTGGTACCGGTACCACAGATTGGGAACTATTGCTTTAGTTCTTTCCCCTGTCCAGTACTAAGCAGAGCTAGTGCCTAGCTGCAGGACCTCCTTTGGTCATGCTGGCATTTTAGAGACAGGAGCAGAGTTACGACACATCTGGGTTTTCATAGATGTGTCCTCTTTTTGGGTCCTCCCATCTCTGTCCAGGCAGTTTTTTAAGATGTAAGCAAACATCTGGGATTTTGCTCTGCCTTTGCTTTCCTGGCACTTGCCAGCTTGCCGGGGCTGGAGGCAGCAGGGAAAAGTGATTGGAGGCTGGGGCGATACGTGGTCTGTGCGTGGGCCCCGGCAGCTGCAGGCAGGTGTGTGTGTGTGAGTGTGTGTGCGTGCATACATGCATGTGTGCCTGTCTGCCAGTGCTGGGGCAGCAGCAGGGCAGGGAGGCGGGGAAGGGGGGTAGGGAGCTTCTTCAGGGGCAGTTGGGAGCTGCATGGGCAGCAGTGCTGGGGAGCCAGGGGGCTGCAGGTCAGAGTGAGGGGCTCTGGCAGGTCTAAGGGTGCAGGGGCTAAGGGTCAAAAGTGAGGGACTCCAGGTCTCAAGATTCATATATTGCATCAACTGTGTGTGAAGATAGGTGATGAGAAAATAACTGTTCTTCAATTGGC
>NW_017729024.1:159567780-159568161 GCF_001723915.1 Gavialis gangeticus | reverse complement strand
GCACTGCCCCGACCCTAGCCTGCCCTGTGTGCAGATCCAGGGGCACGCACCCCCCACGCCCTCCCGGGGTGCATGCAGCAGTAGGAGCCACCCCCCCCCCGCACTCCCCAGATGAGCTGCTCATGGTTGCATACCATGCTCCATCTAGCTGTGCAGCACTTGCCTCTGCCAGTGTCCCACTCCCTCACTCTCCGTGGGGCCTATGGATGCGGGGCTATGGGGGGGACTGCAGTCACTTCAGAATTCAACATAGCCTCCCAACGCACTCTCCCAGCTCCACCACTGCCCCCCCAAGCACATCCCAGCTCAACCCAGCCCCTGCCTGGAAGAGCCTGGTACCACCCCAGCACCAGCCTGCAGCTCCAGTCTGCCCCACCCCAC
>NW_017729024.1:159562564-159562780 GCF_001723915.1 Gavialis gangeticus | reverse complement strand
ACTGCAGGGGCCATCAATCTGCCCACCCCCACTTAAAAACAGGAAAAAATGATAAGTGGATACATGAGATGAAACTTTGAGTAGGAAGGGGTACAGTTATTAAAAAAGGTTGAAAACCCCTGGGATAGACAGACAGTGCTGTTTAAATGGGAAACTGGGAGGGTGGGGGGGAGGGCTATGTCTCATGAACATGCTTCAACAAACTAGTTGTAATTG
>NW_017729024.1:159542214-159557564 GCF_001723915.1 Gavialis gangeticus | reverse complement strand
CTTTCCTGCAACAAGTGAAACAAACCACAGTGATTTACTCCATAATGAAACAAGTGGTAATTTATTCAATAGACTGTGGGTTCAATCAGACATAGGAAATGATTTCAGGCAATTCAGGTGGACTGGGAGAATTCTTCCCCTTTATAGTGGCATAATTGCTTAATCAGTCCATGCCTCTAGTTCAGCAGTTTCCAAACTCTGACAGACTGCACACCACCAATTTAAAATGATACAATCTTCAGTACCACCAGCAACTTTTTCAATTCAACCTTAAGTACCACCAGCAAATTTTTGTCATATAAAGTAATTATAATAAATCTGTTAACGCATACTACTGACAGGTTGTCTGTGTACCACTGGTGGTACCGGTACCACAGATTGGGAACTATTGCTTTAGTTCTTTCCCCTGTCCAGTACTAAGCAGAGCTAGTGCCTAGCTGCAGGACCTCCTTTGGTCATGCTGGCATTTTAGAGACAGGAGCAGAGTTACGACACATCTGGGTTTTCATAGATGTGTCCTCTTTTTGGGTCCTCCCATCTCTGTCCAGGCAGTTTTTTAAGATGTAAGCAAACATCTGGGATTTTGCTCTGCCTTTGCTTTCCTGGCACTTGCCAGCTTGCCGGGGCTGGAGGCAGCAGGGAAAAGTGATTGGAGGCTGGGGCGATACGTGGTCTGTGCGTGGGCCCCGGCAGCTGCAGGCAGGTGTGTGTGTGTGAGTGTGTGTGCGTGCATACATGCATGTGTGCCTGTCTGCCAGTGCTGGGGCAGCAGCAGGGCAGGGAGGCGGGGAAGGGGGGTAGGGAGCTTCTTCAGGGGCAGTTGGGAGCTGCATGGGCAGCAGTGCTGGGGAGCCAGGGGGCTGCAGGTCAGAGTGAGGGGCTCTGGCAGGTCTAAGGGTGCAGGGGCTAAGGGTCAAAAGTGAGGGACTCCAGGTCTCAAGATTCATATATTGCATCAACTGTGTGTGAAGATAGGTGATGAGAAAATAACTGTTCTTCAATTGGCGTTTCAATACAAGACAGCACTGTTCTGAATGGATGCACATCATATTGCCTCAGCTATTGCATCACTCAGAACTAACAATGTACTTAGGGGCCCTATTTCTTAATGTCTCATTAATGGATTACTAGAAAGACCTCTGTAGCCCTTTCAGAGGGTAAACATGTAGTTTCACAAAACTGGAAACGCAACTTGCCCTTAAGAGGAAACGTACAGGTGGCCAGAGTGGTAGCTATCCTGTCCATGAACAAACCTGATCTCTTTATGATAAATTCCAACTTCACTTAGCAGTAAAGCATGCTGCAAAAACCTACCCATTGCAGATCATCCAAATGACCACATTATAAAATATTTTCTTAACACAACAGGGTTACCAGATCTCTCTTTCTAGGACCATGTGCAGAGATGTAGAGTTACTGCCATTAGTATTTCCTGAATCCAAGCGTGCCCTATTGCCACCAAACCATTTTCTGTTCAAATTATTCACACCCAACATGCCACACGCAAGATTCACAGAACAGCATGATCATCTAGTCTTAGCTCTTCTATAACAGAGACCAAAGAGCCTCACCCAGTAATCTTTACATCAAGTCCTAGCTTCTGCTTGTACAATAACACATTCAGACAAACATCAGTCTAGACTTAAAGGTTTGGAGAATATACCCTAGGTGAGCCATTCCAATGGCTAATTACATTCATTGCCTCGTTTCTCATCTGAATTGGTCTCACTTTGCCTTCCAAATGAAAGATCTTATACCTTTTTCTGCTAGATTAAGGATACATTTATTTTCATAACTGCCTTCTTCTGATAGGTAATTATAGACTGTGCTTCTCTTAACTCTCTTTTGGATGACTAAATAGAATAAGACAATTCAGTCTCTCTCTGTAAAGAATATTTTCAGGCCTCAGATCACCTTGTAGCTCTCTTCTGATGCTTCCTCCCTCCCCCCCCCACCAGCATTGTTTTAGAAGTGTGGACACCAGAGCTGGATAGATATGATATTCCAGTGATGACCTCACACTCAACAGACAGAGAAGAAAGCACAACCCTACAGCCATAGTCTGTAGTTAAAAAAGACAAGTACTAAATATTAGTATTATCTTTGCAAGCTTTACAAATTACACCACCACAATCCTCTGGGAACTTGATATTTAGGACCAAGTGCATCAATTATTCCAATCCTCTTCCTAAAGATCTTGTATAATGAGTACCCCACATGGGGAATGCTTAGGATTTTTTGGATGGGATGCAAGAAGTATACTTTCCCATGTTGCATCCTGTGAGTAGCTGAGGAGTCCATTCCACAGCGAAATGAAGTACATCACTGAAACAATTTCAGAACATTTCAGAGCAACTAGTCAATTTACTTGAGCCATCATGAACCTTACAATATTACAACTCAATGTCAAAGGTCTTACAATCTTCAAGATTAACATGCTTGAGTATTTGACTATCAAGTACAAACCAGATGTGGTCCTCTTATAAGGGACTCACTGTGCAACTACACAGAGATTGAAGATACCAGGTTATGTACTTGCAGACTCTATACTGAGCTGAGTGCACAGCATTGCTACCTTCATGGACTACAACCTACCTTACGTACTCCTTCAGAAGTGTACACCACAGCAGGAGATTGAATGGCCAGCAATAAGAACCACAGATACCACTATCATGAACACGTACAAACTGCCTCAAGCACGGATAACATGTGACACAATCCTGACTATGCTGATGCCTGCTCTATTTGCAGGAGACTACAATAGCCAACACATTGATTGGGACTACTGTGGGAACAATAAGAATGGAGAAACACTAGTCACTTGGGCAAGCATCAACAACATACTGCTCATACACAACCCTAAACAACCAGAGACCTTCACATCTGGCAGATGGGGCACTGAGACCAGCTCAGACCTGGTGCAGTGGGTTAGCAGACAAACAGCACCAGCAATAAGGGTATTAAGCCAATTTTCCAAATCACAACACCAACCCCACATTGATAATAACAACTACCAATACAGTAATTGAAACACAAAGTAACTGGCATCCAAATGGAACTTTTGTAAGGCTAATTGCTTATTATACTCTGAGACGATCGAGGATTCAGCACATGAACTGCTGAAAATATCACTAACTTCACCTCCATGATCCTCATAACAGCCCATGCCACCACCCCCAGAGTGCACCGTAAAAACCCTGCTGGGGTGAGAAATGCAGCAAACTACTGCAGACCACAGAATAGCCACCTGATAGCATGGCTAGATGTCACACCACCAACGAGCTAGAGCTCCACCTAAATGAGATGAAGAGGAATGGGTGGCTAGATATGATAAAAAACATAGACAAGATCCAATCAAGCCAAAAGGCTTGGTCAATCAGCAAGAGACTAACTGGAGAGGGCAAGCCACAGAGACTTTGTCCTGTTCAACCAAATGCCATCGCAAGTGTATTAGTTACAAATGGCAACTTTCCAGAACCAGATAGAAGTTTTGACAAGGTCATCAAGCAGAAAACCACATCCATCCTAAAATCACTGACTGCAAATCAAAGCCTAACAGCTCCTTTCAGTGAAGAAGAGATGAAGATAATACTATCTCGTATTAAAACCAGCAAAGCTGCTGGCCCTGACCCTAATTCTTTCAGTATCTTTACTCAGTGGAATACATCTAGTGCAGGAAAGCCCTGACTGCTGTTCCTGAGACTCTTTGCAGAGAATTAGTAACAGTGAATATCTATTCACAGTTATTTAAAATGTGTATCTAATAATTAAGTACAGAATATACAGAAGAATTTTGCCTTCAGTACAGAAGTGGAATCTTGTCCCAAAACTTTGAATAGATTGAGGATGTGTAGCCAAGTACCTGAGAAGCAATCTCAGCTGATTTTTGAATACTGGGTTTCTTTTGGACAGTTTTAAATAAATTCTGACTCTCATGAATCCCTAGAAGTGATGAGGAATGCCAGTGTGTGTGATATAGCAGCAGCATGATTAAGGATCAAGGGGCAGGGACACTTTGGGACTACATCACACTGTTCTGCAACAAATACTGGTGCTTCCAAAAGCAGAACTCGTTTTCAGTAGTCTCTCACAGGACTTCTCTTCTATGCATTGTCTTCCCAGCATCTCTTCTCCTTCACTGGCAGCAGGGGTTTCTTCTATTGTGTCTGTTCCATGCACCTAATATACAGATTGCAGAAAGCATGGACCTGGGGGTAACTTTCAAGTAAAAAGAAAAAACTGGAGTTTCTGTGATCATACTTGGTATTCCATACTTCCCTCCCCTTTTTGTACCAATTTTCTCCATCTGACAAAGTAAAGGTGTGAGCCGGGGGACATTCAGCCCTAAATCATTCTGGTCCGCAAACCTGAGGGTACCTGGCTGGAGTGAATGTTAAAACTGCTTGATGAGGACAAGTCAGTGTAGTGGTTGCAGCACCCTTCACAATTGGTGTCTAGAGACCCTGCAATCAGTGAAATTGCACCAGAGATAAAGCTGGCTCTTTTGCATTCACAGAAGAAACTAAGTTAAAGTAACAGCATGGTAAACACTGGATTGATGAAAATGAAAAATATCTTTTTGCCTGTGAATCCACAGCAGCTGGATTCAGCACTGTGGCCCATGTGAAGCTCCACTGATGGGCTGCACAAGTGGATCTAATTGTTGAAGTAGGGCTTTACTTCTTGTTTGATATCGTGACTAGCAAATTGCTTCTAAATCCCTCAGTCCAGCTCTCTCATAGGTCAGAACTGATCCCTATACTGTATCTTCGGCAACCCTGCACAGAAGTGTGACCTTGATGGACTCAGGGTCTGAGAGACATTGTAGAATCCCACGTCCACTCTGATAACATTATTACCCAGAGTTATGAAGATCAGAAATACATATGGCAACTACAAGGCTGAAACAAATATCCTCAAAGGTATTTGGAAAATAAACTTTATAAAAACTGATGGGAACTTGGTACCTAAAAACATTGCATTGGGTGCAAAAATGAGATCCTGAAAACCATATCCACTTGCTATCTAAACCTTGAGGGACCTCACATGTGCCTTCATGTAAAGGTCCCTAAATACTTCCCATCCTGCTTGTAGGTATCTTGGAAAAAGCACCTCAGTCTTGACAGGGCTGAGAAACTTATGCCTAACAATAACTGGGATCCAGAAACCAGATGTATTTCTCTCTCTTACCGCCGGGACTTGATTTGGTGCATGTTCCAGAAGCACACCAACTGCTGTACAAAACACTGTACTGGGCTCTGGAGAAAATACCATGGCAGATCCCCAGTTTCTTGTAACTAGAGTTAGCATAGTAGTGGTGACAACACCACCCTCCTCAGTCTCAGGGATTCAGACCCACCCAGGAGAACTCCTTAAGCCCCCAGGATACAGGATCATTTGCTAGGGACACGCTCCACCCTACTTGTTGAAACAGTGCAGCCAAATGCAAAATGTATTGGGCTAAGGGGAAAGGAGATGCTGTGCAAGCGAGGGCATGACATTGTATCCTTACAGTTTTCTATTCACCTTAGCAGGGGGATCTGGGGTCCAACCCCTCCTCTAAAGACCGTGTGGTTTAACACTAAACAGTAACTGGAAAAATATGCCAACAGTCCTTGGAGGAGGGACTGTAATCCCTGAGATTGAGGTTCCTGTACAATGGGACTGTGGCTGAGCTAGGTGGCACTGTAGGATGGGGGTCCCACTACCCCCACCATGTCCTCTTCTGGCCATGAAACTTGTGCCGCTTCTTTTGAAAGGACGTAGTTACCTGCACTCTGGGGAAGGCTCTGAGCTGTGGGGTCTAAGTGGATGGAGGTGCCTCCTGACAGACATCATAGAGTGCCTAAATCCCAGGTAGGAGCAGGGCTGAAGGTACCCCCTGTCACTGGCATCTGCTTATGGGCTGTCTCTAGATGGCTCCCTACTTACTCAGTGTGCTGGTTGTTGCGGGAGTGCTTAATTCTCCTCACCTACTGCACAGGCAACCTATGCTTCAGGCCCCAGTGCCTCCGAGTTAAGCATTGCAGCACCCAACTCACAAGTCCGTTTCTGGATCTAGCCCTAAGTGATTGTACTTTTATGCTTAATAGTGTTGCTTTGCATGTGGTTTATGAATGTTACTGGCAGTGAAAAAAATGGAAATGTCATTATAGTGATTTTTGTGGGTCTTGATTTCCTACTCCATGAGAGCAGCAGATAACACTCATAAGTGAAGAAGGATATATTGATTTGTTGATTTAATTTCTTAACATTAAACAGTTTTGTATGGGATAACTTCAGGTTTTAGCCTGATCTGTTGACTTTTACTGGCTATGGTGATTTGGTCAAGGGCTGAATTTTTTCCTTAGCAAAATGAAATGCCGGGCAGGTATCTTCAAAGAGGTCAGGTGCACTCACTGAAATGTAATGCCATCTGGGTGCCTAATCCCCTTGCAATCAGAACTGTAAGGCCAGGAGGAATGATTGGCTCACTTCATCTGTCTTTCTGTATATCACCTCCTTCCACGCTGCCAAGCCAAGTCTGTATTGAGCCCCAGGGAATGCTCTTAGAAAGTCCAACCTTATCTCCCTAAACACACATTGGTGTGACAAGTGAACAAAAAGGCTTTATTATATAGATGACCGTAGCGGTCCAAAAGTGACAACCTGTCTAAGCACCACGTAGCATGCTGTTCCTAATGCCGAGAGGTCACATCCTGTGAAAACAGAATCATCTAAACGAACGCCAATCCCTTGTTGTTTTTAATGGTAACACCCCGTGCAGATACTGCGAGCATCGAACCAGCACATCAGCTTGCCAAGTTTCTGTTCTGTCACTTGAGAAGCACCGCACCCTGAAACCATCAGCTGATGCATCGTTTTGCCGTATTTTAAACCTCTCCTCTCTACGATGTCCCCTCAGCAGCTTTGGTCTGCTTTCTATCACAAGGAGCAAAAGTATCATTATTTGCTGTGGCTTTAGCTTTAATAATAAAACAGCTGACTATCTTCTATTGTTGAAACCCAGTATAATTAATACGTAAAAATCTCCAGGTAGCAAATGAAAGAGAAAAACCTTTACCTTTGAATGATAATTTGGAACCTGTTGCTTCTACTTGAAACTATGGACACTCTTCTCCTTCAGCTTGGGAAGCTGTCCTGTCTCCCCCGCACCTCCTCCTCCCTTCCCCTTGTCACAGCCCTCTGGCTCTGATTGGGCAGCTCACGTTAATGGTGCAGGGCTATCGCAAGCCCCAAAACCGACTGGAGAGATTCCCTGTCTGTCTGTCTCAGTTTACGTGTTTACACATCCTGGCCACCTCCTTTTTCAGGAACTTGGAGTTTACCGTCCTGTTTCCAAGGAGACATTGGCGGCAGCGACAAGCCAGGCTTCTCACCTGTAGCTGTAATCGTGCCGCTGCCCTGTTGCACGATTAGCAGGGGTCTTTTTGTCCTCTGTTTATTTGCAGTCCTTTTTCTTTCTGTCCTCACTGGATGCCAGGGAGATTGTCTTATAGCACAATGGAGGGACTGCTCCTTCCTTTTTCTTTTCCACCTGAATTTCTCACTGATTTCAGCAGGGTTATAGAAGTGAAAAAACCCCAAACCAAACATCAGTGCCTGCACATGCATCTGTTCCACCTAAGCAAGAGTTGATAGGGTTGAAAAAGCTCACTGGTGTAATCGCTGAGTTGAAGTCGGACCATCGAGCGCAGTGAAGAACTTCTCTCTGTTCCACAAAAGACGAGTGCAGGCATATCCTCTGCTCCTGGTTATTTCACATATACAGGCCTACTTGCGGAGACACTATATGAGGATGTGCTGGGATAATCCATTCACTAGGACAAGAAAATTCAAACATTTAGGAACACGTGTGACATAGAAATGTTAGCCTCAGAGGCATAACTGGCCAGTACTGTGCCCTGGGTGGTGCTGGCACATGCTGGAGGCAGAGGTTCACTGCCGCTCGGGGAGATGCCACATCTCTGCCCTTTCTGCTGCTGGAGCTAGAGCTGCTGCAGGGAAGGGGCAAGGTGTGGAGGGGAGGAAAGGAGGGATAGGTGGGGGTGGATGAGGGCCCTCCCTCCACAGCTCCAGTCTGGTGCCCCCCCCTCACCAGAGAGCACCCAGGGCTTGTGGCCCATGTGCCCCAGCATTACACTCCTGATTTATTCTCTCTTCGGTCTAGGTCTCAACTGTCCTATTTACAAGTGGTCTATCTGTTATTAGAAGCAAAAGGTAAAATCTGACCTGAAAAAATCAACTCTGTGAACCAGGTTAATCACTGTTGTGTTCAGAGGCGGAGGATATATTAGCTCTCCCTTTATTAGTAGGATATATTGGCTCTCCCTTCTAGTTTGTCATTGCACACAACTTCCACTGATGGTAACGGCAGTCGACTAACATCACTTGGAGTTTGGCATGTGTAAAAGATGAAGGACACAATTCTCAATAAGAGTGGTTAAGTGCCTTGTTCCCTGACTGGAGCAGAAAACAATTTGGCGCTGACTTTGGGTACCGGCCTGACAGCATTTGCATTGTGAAAGGATTGTTTGTCTTCAGCAAGTACCAAGCTGCAGAAGGCATAAGCTTTAAAATATGATTACTTTTCCCCCATCCAGCAACAGTTCTTAAATCATTGTGTAGCCGGGAAGCAATGCACACGTAATCATCGCTGCTGGCAGCCCCATCTAGTGGGTGCCACTCTGCGCTGCCTGAGTCAAGGAACCAAATATAAATCTGGGAGGAGGTTGCTTTGTGTTGTTTACAGTTCATGTCCAAATCCTTTGCTCATGTCACCTGCATCTGGTCTATAAGAGGTGGAGAGCAAGCTGGCTGTGTTCACTTCAATAGAGCTACGTGTACTACAACAGGGACAGACCCTCAACTAAGGTGCAGGGGAATGAGAGTTCATAGTTAAAAGTGTGTGGCTTTGCTTCCTCTCAGCCCACACATTCTCCCTTTTACTCCCCTCCCCTCTGGCTCACTCCTCTTCCCGCACCTTGCTTTGCACCTGGAATGTGCCAGCGTCGTTTCTGTTAATGATTTATGAATGTGGAGAATTACTCCATGTTCACCTGCATCTGGTATCAGATAAGGCTGTGATTTATAGGACCTCAGTATATCTGCCTTTACCCATAAACTTTGGAATTTTTCTTCCTCATTTCTTAACCACGTCTAAATGCACATTAACTACTGCACAGAAACCAAAACAGCTAGAGTGACTTGCCTGGCTTGCCCTTTCTGTAACCCCTGCTGTTCAGAGGCTTTGGTATCAGATTTGCCCATCACTTTCGGATGTACTCATTTATTAGGGGTACATTTCTGGGGTAATTCAATGTGTTACTTGTGTTTCTGTATGGAGCTGTCTCACTCACTTCTGCAAGTCCTTACCCCCAATGGAGCTATTTTGCAGGACTCAGTTTCAGCGGGGCTAGGTTCCTCCAGCCACCAAATACACACACACACACAGATTAATGTGACACGCCTGACCTGGCTGGTCTGATCAGCATGTATGGGCTGACACCCTCATATGCAAGGCATCAGTTGAGCAGGGCAAGAATAAAATGCAGTCAGACACAAGCACACAGGTGAACAGCATACCTCTGAATCAGGCTGGGAGTCCAGCTGACACCCTCATGGGCCAGCATTCAGTTCACTTGGGCATGTCTGAGCCAAACTGGGTCAATCAGCCTATACAAGCTGATCCCCTTATGTCTCAAACTCCGCACATCCCAATCTTTTGCCCCAACTGTCCTGGTAGTGGTAGCCTCTTGATGAGCAGACCTCACAGTATTTTGGGGCTTTACAGGGATCTTTTGCTTAGGTAAAAGAAATGTTGCTGCAGAGCAAGTGGGAAAGGGGACGCGGAGAAGGAAAAATACACCTGGTTACCACCAGTTTGACTATAAAAGTTATTTATTGCTAAGTATATAAAATTTATGATGGTAATAATAGCCATGCAAGGAAAAACAATTACAATATTACCCTGGTTCAATTGAGTATTTAGGGAAACCTGGCTCAAGTTTAACTTTTACAATTCAGGTTCAGAAAACTATGTATAGAGAGAGAGAGAGCTGGGATCTCACCATTTCAAGGCACTTGGGCGTTTTGTTGACAAGCAAGGTTCCCAGCACGATCGTTGAAGGTTAAACAGAGACGATCCATTTATTGTAGCTTCTTGAGAACAACAGCGGATGGTGTCAGAGAGATTTCTCCCTCTTGAAGAACACTGTTTGCTGGCTTTACACCTTTCTTATAACCTTAGCCCAGCCTCTCCAAAGCATTCTTTTAATTGTGTAAATCAAGAGGGTCCCAAAGCCATTACTGACAGGGAAAATCCTATTATATAAACAGTTTCAATTTAAATTAATTACCTTTTTGAGTGACAAGGAGTTATCTGGTTTGGAATGTCTCAAGAAACAGATTAACAACCAGGAAAAACATAAAGTTTTAAGGAGTAACCAGACATGTAGGAGCCAGCTTGAAATGATTATGAATATAGAAGATAAACTGGAAGGGATACCACATTATTTCTTCTCAGATGGCCTAGCTATGCTTGCACTGTGAAGTTAGCATCAACGTTTTGCATTTTACCTGCTGTTAATAAGCCTCAGCTCAGCATGACATCCAGATCTTACTGCAGTCTTTTAACATACTTAAGGGGATTACTAGGAGTGTCCATAAACTTTGTGCGGAGGAATTCCACCAGTCATCCCAGGAAAGCAAGACAGCATTTGTGGTCAGGGCTGCAACGGGCTGGACGTTGTGATAAACCCTTAACCATTGTTCAAATGTTGCCCATACTCCCTCTGACTCAGTCTTTTGCCTCAACATTCCCTAACCTGGCACCTGAGTTTTAGTCAATCAAGTTTAACTAGGCCTCCCGTACTGGGACCAGGGAATCTATGGCTTGACATGCCTATTAAATTTTCTTCTGCTTAGTTCTGGTTAGATGAGGTGTCCAGGGAGGGAGGGGGAAAGAAAAAGCCCTTTGTAAGTCCAGTAAGCTGGGTGCCAGGTTTCCCTCAAGAACACAAAGCTGACAGGTAACAGCCTCATGAGTATCTGCAGCTCTCACTGCCCACCACCCTGAACTGGCAGGAGCTCTCATTTCAGCTGAGTTCAAGACTGCAATGCCCCCTTGCCTCAGGGCCCAGGTTTATATCCCTGGCTCCTCTCCTTCCAGTCAGGTGCTCCCCTGACCAGCTGCAGGTGTGCCCCCTCAGGCTCCAGGGCAGCTTACTGCCAGTGCCCTTGCTGCCTAACCAGGGCTCTGCCCTACTGCTAGGCAGGTAGCCCTGCAATAGGCACCTGTTGCCCTGGCTGGCTACTCCCCTGCAACTAGCCCATAACATACAGTTTTATCTCTGCTGCAGCTTCTCCCTTAAATGCCCTTGGTTCCCTGTTATAGGCTTCTCTCCCAAATGGTTTTTTTAATGAACATCTAAAGAACTGTGCTGAAACTGCTAAGGGAGGTATGGCCTGTTCACGGTCTGTTAGCATCTCTGCTCTGATTAAAACTTAAGGGCATTAGAACGTAAGTGCCGCAGCGCTGGGCACTTTGAAAAGGGCTCGGCACTGCAAGCTTGCAGTCGTATAAGCAGTGAAATGTGCATCAGCACTGAGAAAATGGCGGTGGGGTGGTTTTGAGCTAAAGCACATTGGAGATGCTTTACTTCAAAAGTGCACCACCACCATTTTCTGTGCGCTGACATGCATCTCACCACTTGTACAACTGCATGCGGCGCAGTCCAGTTCGACTCAGCTCATGTGTGGAGCAGACTCAATTAAACGAGTCTGCTCTGAAGCAGCAGATCTATGGTGCATCACGGGATAGAAAACTGCGTGTATAAATGCCCCAAGTGACAAGACTTGGGTACGTAAAGCAAAAAGATATTACGGTGTTGTGAAGTGAGGGGATGTGCAGCTCTGAGTTTAATGACTGCCCTCACAGATACTAATAGCACTTGCCGTTGCTCAGCTGGCCACGCCGAAGCCAGAGCTTCATGAGCACATCATGATCGCCAGGTTGGATTATTAAATGGCAGGAGGCAAAGAAGTTGTCCACTTTCATTTTCACCAAATTCTAGGTTGTTTCCTCAGTGCCGAGATCAGAATAATGCCTATCACAAGTGATGGCCCCTTCGTCCTGGGAGGAGAGAGAATTGGAGAACTGGACAGATAAGTGAATGACGGCACACCTGATCTGACTGAATTCTTACTTACAGAAACTGTTTTTTCTTTTTGCAGGAATGCTATTTTTGTTTAGTGGAGTCCTTGGTAACAGGATCTGCTAAGTTAGGAAGAGTGAATTTGATCTATTTGCCTGTGAAATAGAATCCAAAATTCCCATGCTGGCCCATGATTAGAGATTCAGATTTCTTGACGAATGTGAAATGTAAAGCAGCTCTGTGAGAAGGGGGAGTGTAGACATATCTTCAGATAAATATCTGAGGAAGCAGCAAAGAGCATAGCAAAGCTCTGGGAGAAATGTCAAGAATGTGTGAAGGCTCCTTGTCTTCACCTCCATGAATGCTGACATCTGAGAAGGGTGGAAACTCCTATTCATGTTGTAGTGGTGTGTTTGTGGCTGCGATAGTTCAGGGAATATATAGAAGCTACTCACTGCGTACAATGGAGCACAGAACAGAGACTGGGTATAAGTATTGTTAGAAAGAAATTAGGTAGAGTAACACAGTGTTTGTAAACAATGCTAGAGAGAGAGGTTCCCTGTACCCAAAGAGAGTACAACTTAAATAAATTAGGGCCTCATTTATGCTGAACATGCACAGTTCTGGGTGATGAAAGTTCATCATGATACACGTTCAGACCCTAAATAGCATTAAAGCATCAGGTGGCAAACCAGGGGAAATGTTGGTGGCCCAAACAGCAGGAAAGTAGAGTGCAAGTGCTCTTTTTATACTGTAAAATATGTTTCTCTTCCTTTTACACAACACACAGAAAAATAGAACGAAACATTTCAATCTGGAGAATAATACCGATTTTCAGTTAAATTTAACTTCCAAGCCAACACCTAAAGGTGGATATTTGCCTCCAGTCTTTTTACTTGGGTAAATGGAAAATATGCGTCTTAAGAGGGAGATTAAAAAAATTCAGGCCCTTAACCTTTTCATGCAGGCACTAGTGTACAGCAAAGCCCTGGCCACAACTTTGTATTTCCACTCATTTCTGCAGAGCAATGCCGGTGCAATGCCGTACCTAGACTGCTGGCGGGCCTGGGCAAACTTTTAGTATTGGGCCCCCCTTCACCAGAGATAATGATAATAATGATTAGACTTGTTGCAAAAGTCTTTATCACATCTGTGGTACTGATGTCTTTAAATAGTTCATTCTCAATTGATAAAATTGCCAATCCTGTATATGCACAATATTAAAACTTTTTTTTGCAATTATATATATATATTTTTTCCCCATTTTCAGGCACCCTTTCTGTCCAGGCCCCAGGCAGCCACCTGGTTCGCCCATGCCTGTCTGAGTCCGGCTTGGTGTGGTGAATAAAACACATCTTCCATTCAAAGGGAGGAGCCTAAATTCTTTGTCTATCAGCAGCTGTGGCATCAGAAACACTTGCTGGAAGTTTAGTAGTTTGTGTCAGAGTCCCTCCTCAGTGGTTATGGACATACATACATTTGGAGCTGCTTGAAAAGGGAACATTTCAAAAAGCAGCAGCTGTTACATTCTAACAGTTGTGTAGGGACAGGCCAGGAACTCTACAAAGATAGAAAACTTTTCTTACTTCAACCCTGGATGAAGCAGTGCTAGAGTTGAAGAAATTTTGTTGTATTTGCAGGTGCTGCTCTTTTGAAATGGCTCCAGATATATGCATGTCCATACACTGCAGTACCTACTTTTGTGTTGAGCTCACGGGAATGGCTTGCATTGAGCTCGTGGGAGGATCTGCAGCTTGGGTAAACAGAAACAAACATAATTTTAAACATTAAATTTTGGTTGAAAAACGTCTTGAAAAGGCTAAACTTTAGAGCTAATTTGAGAATATTGAGAAAAGCATTCTACTTGCTTGACCTAACCAGAAGTTGGTTGAAAAAGGGCATGCTTTTTCACCCGGAATTTTAAAAAAGATACTTCTTTTAAATATCATTGAAAAATTGAAACCATACAAATCTAGCTTTCAAAACCATTTTCAGGTTTAAAAATGATGAAACATTATTTTTCTATGCAAAATAAAATACAGCTTTGTTTTTCCTGGTTTTTAATCTAAAAAGATGCAATTCAACCAGGCGACAACCTGGTGAGGGGACTGCGGGTTCTCGACCACCTGGGCAATACCGATCATCGCCCACTAGAATTCACCATCCTGCACAAGGTGTCAAGGGCCTGCAGCAAGACAGCAGCTCTTGACTTCAGGAAGGCCGATTTCAATGAGTTAAGGAGGAGGCACTGAGGTCCTGGAGGGGAGGGGAGTTGGGAGTCCGAGATGAGTGGTCATTCCTTAAGGAGACGATCCTCTGAGCCCAACAGGTGACAGTCCCAACATGGAAACAAAGGGGGCAAGAGTGCTCAAAAGCCCCCATGGTTCACCAAAGGGATTCAAGAATGTCTGAAAGCTAAAAAGGAGGCATACACCTGGTGAAAGGGAGGAGCCATCACCAAGGAGGATTATACCTTTGTTGCTCGAGACTGTAGGGGGGCTGTTAGGAAAGCCAAAGTGGAGACAGAACTAGGACTAGTGACCAGGATCAAAGCTAACAAGAAGTCCTTTTTTAAACACATACGGAGTAAAAAGAAGGCACCGGCTAACTTGGGGCCCCTGCAGGACATGCTTGGCAATCTGGTGGTTGCACCAGAGAATAAAGCTGACCTCTTTAAATTCTTTGCCTCCTTTTTTCTGAGCAGGGGAGATCTGCCTCACCAGGATCCTGGATGGACTCAGGAGGGGCACAGACAGGCCCAGTGTCAGAGAGGACCTAGTTAGGGAATTTCTGGTGGGGCTAAATTAGCAGGTCCAGGTGATCTCCACCCCAGGGTGCTGACGGAATTGGCAGGGGTCATTGTGGGACCCCTGGCATGGCTTTACAAGCACTCATGGTGCTCTGGCGGGGTGCCAGAGGACTGGAAAAGGGCCAATATGGTGCCCATTTTCGAACAAGGGAGGAAGGAGGACCCAGGAAACTATAGGCCTGTTAGTCTTACCTCAATCCTGGGGAAACCCTTTGAGAAAATTATCCAAGAGCACATCTGCGAGGGACCAGCAGAGGAGGTTATGCTTAGGGGCAACCAACATGGGTTCATTAGAGGCAGGTCCTGTCAGACCAACCTGGCTGCCTTTTATGACCAGGTCACAAAATCCTTAGATGCAGGTGTTGCAGTGGACGTAGTCTTTCTGG
>NW_017729024.1:159516554-159542161 GCF_001723915.1 Gavialis gangeticus | reverse complement strand
TGACACTAAGATGTGGGGAGAGGTGGGCACGCTAGAAGGGAGGGACAGGTTACAACTAGATCTGGACAGGTTACAGGGGTGGGAGGATGAGAATAGGATGGGATTCAATACTGACAAGTGCAAGGTGATGCACCTGGGGAGGAACAACCAGCACCATACCTACAGGCTGGGGAACTCCCTTCTTGTCAGCACAGAGGCAGAAAAGGATCTTGGAGTCATTATTGACCCCAAGATGAACATGGGTCACCAATATAAGGACACAGTCAGTAAGGTTAACCGTACCCTGTCATGCATCCACAGATGCATCACAGGCAGGTCCAAGGAGGTGATCCTCCCCCTCTATGCGACATTGGTCAGGCCACAGCTGGAGTACTGCGTCCAGTTCTGGGTGCTGCATTTCAGGAGGGATGTGGACAACATGGAGAGGGTCCAGAGGAGGGCCACTTGCATGGTCAGGGTGCAACTGGGCAGGCCCTACAAAGAGAGGGTACAGGACCTGAACCTGTTCAGCCTCCACAAGAGACAGCTGAGAGGGGAACTTGTGGCCATCTATAAAGTTACCAGTGGGGACCAGCGGGGAACGGGATAGTCCCTGTTCCCCTGGGCACTACCAGGACTAACTAGGAATAATGGCCACAAGTTGATTGAGAGCAGGTTCAGGCTAGACATCAGGAGGTGCTACTTCACGGTCAGGGTGGCTAGGATCTGGAACCAACTTCCAAGGAAAGTGGTGCTTGCTTCTACCCTGGGGGTCTTCAAAAGGAGGCAAGATAATCATCTAGCCGGGGTTTTTGACCCCAGCATTCTTCCCTGCCCATGGCAGGGGGTTGGACTTGATGATCCGCTCAGGTCCCTTCCAACCCTACCAATTATGAAACCAAAATAAAAATTTTGTTAGCAATTTTTCACTGGAAAGGCATTTCAGTGAAAAGTGTTGACTGGCTAAATTCTAAGCATCATGAGAAAAGATCACATCAGAAATAAAAACTTAGTTGTCCAAGACCTCCTATGGGATGGTAACTGTTGCTAAGATATAAAGCTTAGCAAGGGAAAAATACACCTTTGGGTTCTTTGGATGGTTTTAAGAGAGAACTGAGGATCTAGGCAGTGGTAATCTTTGTAGAAGTTATAAATTAGCAATTATATTGGCTGTACAGAAGAGGGCAGCAGCCAGCCTTTTCTTCTGGGACCTGGGTAAAATGCTATTACTGGCTGGAGCCAGCAAAGCAGTTTCACTGCTTGCAAGAGGAACAAACTGTATTTCAGCAAGGGGAGCATATTGGATATTGGATGTTATATACAGGTTTCCCTCAATTTATGTAGGTTCTTTATATGCGAATTCCCTTTTATGCGATGAGCATATTTAGACTAGGGCTGTGTGAAGCTTCAGATTGTGATTTGATTCAGAAAAAATTCGGCCCGATTTGGAGGCTGAATCTCTGAATCCAAATTGAATCGGTAGAAGCTTAAAATTTTCCAAATCAATTCGGAAAAAATTTGGAGGAGATCTGGTGATTCAGAAGGTGGTCTTTGTGGGGAAAAAGAAACTTAGAGGAGGGAGGGGGACCGGGGGGGGAAGGACTGACATCTCTAACTGGCCAGTGAGTGTGATTTCTTTCTGACTGCCCTTCCAATCACAGTGTCGGGGTGAGGGACAGAGAAACAGCATAAATGCTTGTCTGTAGGCTTTCTGTGCCTTTTGTAAGCTGGTTCTGAGTGAACAGCAGCATCAGAAAGGTACTGGACTGCCTGACTTGGCTCCTAGTCAGTCAGTTGCTTGCCCCTTTTTCTTCTTAGAAAGGATTGGATAGGAGATAGCTCATCTTAGCTTAGAATCTCTCTACTTAATACTTATCCAATTCATTTCTTTCAATTTATATCTATCTATCTATATATATATATATTTTGCAAACTTTTAAAGAAGAAAGCTCAGTGTTTTCCCTGGCAGTGCGATCGATCGCATCCCCCCAAAGCAGAGACAGGCCACCCTGGACCAGTGGGGGAAAGCTGCAGACAGAGGGGGGCACATTCCCAAGGCGAGCAAGATCACCCAGACCACTGGGTGATGCTTGCTCTGGATAGCCAGCCCTTTGCCCTAGTTGAGTGGCTGGGATCAGACGGCTCATGGTGCTTGTGGCCCCATCTTACCAAGTGCTCACAAGCACCACCTTTAGCAGGACGGTGGTGCCCTCCCTGTATGAGGCATGCAGGGAGTACTTGAGGGAGGGGCTGCACAAGGCAGGGCCACAGGTAGCCTTACACTTCACCTCAGACATCTGGAGCAGCTGGGGCGGTGATCACATCTACCTCTCCCTCACAGGGCACTGGTGCAATCAGTCAGGCCGTCAGTGGGCTCTCCTCCAAGCCGAGGTGCTGACTGAGTCCCACACAGCAAGGGAGATCATGGTGGCCATGAACCGCATGGTGCAGGGGTGGCTAGTTGGGCAGGCTGAGCTCACCTGCGGGTTCATGGTCACTGACAACGGGGCCAATATGGTCAAGGCTGTCCATGATGCCAAATTTGTTGGCATCTTCTGTGTGGCGCACAGGCTGAACCTCATAGTCAGGGATGCCTTGGAGGGGGACAGGGCTGCTGGTGATAGCGCCACCACCACTACTGCCACAAGCCAACTGATTTCAAAATGCAGGAAGGTGGCAGGCTACTTCCACCACAGTATCAAGGGGGGCAAGATGCTCCAGGAGAAACAGGCAGAGCTGAGCATCCGGCAGCACAAAATCATGCAGGATGTGTAGACTCAGTGGAACTCCGCATACTCGATGCTCAGGAGACTGGTGGAGCAACAGAAGGCCATCCATGAGACAGCCTTGCTCAGGGAGATCGGGATCATCAGCCCCCTGAACAGAGCTGAGTAGGGTACCATCTCCCAGATCTTGGTGGTCCTCAAGCCCTTCCTTGAGGCCACCGAGACCCTTAGTGCTGGCGATGCCCTCCTTAGCCAGGTGGTCCCCACAGTAAGGGAACTGGAGAACCAAATGGAGAAGATCAGATGTGCAGGCACTGGTGATGTGGCTGAAGGAGGGCATCAGGAGACAGCTGGATCCCTTGTGGTCCAGTACGGTCCACATGCTGCCGGGCATGTGCAACCCAAGGGTGAAGGGAAGCATATGCACTGGCAGCACCAAAACCTTTGATCACTGGACACAGGTGCTGGTCAACAAAGTCAGGGAGGCCGAAGGGCAGAGGCAAGAGGATGTGGAAGAGGATCTACTTTCCCATGCCAGCACTCCTAGCACCAGCCAGTCTCCTCCACGCCAGCCACTGCCAATGTGGGCCAAGGGCATGGCTTCAATACTGGGGTTCAAGTGCACCAGACCCCAGCCTCGGGCAGGTAGCGCTGAGGCTTTTGTGGCTACCTATCTCACTGAAGATGTGGAGCCACTGGACTGTGACCTTGGCCTACTGGGCAAGCTGCAACCAGATGTGGCAGGATGTGGCCACGGTCACCCAGCAACATCTGTCCTGTCCACCGACCAGTGTTCCAAGCGAGAGGGTGTGCAGCATTGCTGGGGATGTTGTGACACCCTACCACACCTGCTTGGATCCTGGTTTGGTGGAGCACCTGGTGTTCTTGAAAGTGAACCTCCCGCTACCAGGGTTCCCCAAGCTTTACCTGCAGATGGACTGAGTGCCACCCTCCTCACTCCGTCAGCACTGATTTCCTTTTTTCATTTTTTTAAAAACCAGTTAATGCCCCGCTTTCAGCTGGAGGGGGCACTCACTGCAACACCAGCCAGCAGGGGAAGAACATGTCCCTGCTGAGCTCGCTCCCTTGCCAGGACAAACTTGGAGGTATGGAATGGGGCTATGAGGAAAAAGGCAGCCCAGGTCCTGGACATGACCACTAAAATTGCAGCCTGCCAGGGTAGGGAGGCCTGGTGGGACTGCTGGCAGTGCGGTAGCCCCATAAATGCCAGAACCAATCACCCCCTGGGGAAAGGCAGGTAGGAGGCACCATAACCTTCAGATAACAACATGCACGCACACAGTCCTGGCTGGGGAAGGCCCAGACTCGTCACATTTTTGACAGGCCTGAGGCTTGCTGGTTTCAGTGCAGTTGTGAGGCTCTCAGTGAGCTCAGCTTAGCTGCCTGGGATACCAGTTTTTGCATTGAAAAACCCTTTGTCAGGCTGAGGAAGTACCTGCAGTAGGTGTGTCTCTTGGTCCTGGATGAAAGGGATAGTAAAGAAGCCAGAGGCTGGCCTGGTGCACAATGCAGGCAAGCAAGCCAGTCAGTGAAAATGGAAATGGAGGCATCAGGGGGTGAAGGATGCAGCAATTCAGGTAAAAGTGCAGAGGCACCTGGGGAGTCATATGTCCGGCAGGTTGCAGTGTCAGAATGCCACTGTCTAATCTATAGAGGCCAGAGTTTCTGTACCTAGGGGGCTGATGAAATGAAGTTCATAGGCCCAGCTGTGAAAAGTGGTTTGTAATTTGTTCCCTCTCAGGATCAGACCTGAGAGACTGGAGGTAGAGTGTTTTATGGTGAGGAATGTGCCCCCCAAAAGTAGTTGGGTTGTGTTGTCTTTGGTAGATTCTAGCATGCAGAACCTCATCTCCAGTTCTAGTACTGGAGATAGTTGGCAGGTTTTGTGTTTTGAGCTGTAGGAAGTTGGCTTCAATTCTGGTGATGAGGTTAAGTGCTTGTTTGAATGTACAAACCACTTTTGTCCTGCGCCCCTACTCACCTGTCTCTACCTGCAGCAACACTACTGACTTGGGGCAGTGCCAAAGTACAAGTTCTCCCAGGGTGCCACTTTCCCTAAAACCATCTCTGGGGCTGGGAGAGGCAGCTGTAAGAGCAGACTGGTGGCTCCTTTGGCCTGGTGGAACTCCAGGATGGACACAAATGTCCCATTTTTGCTTACCTTCCTTGGTGCCTCTGGTCAGTGAGCACTGGCTCCCTTGGCCCCCCTGCATCACCACAGGACTGGAGGTTACAACCATCAGGGGCCATTCCAGTTGAGACCTGTAGGATGATAACCCTTCAGACTTGGCCCTGCACAAGGCAAGGACAACTCCTTGGGAAGGTCGTGCCCTGGTTCTGGGTAGGCCTGAGCAGCTTAGAAGCTGGAGAGGGCTTAGGACAGTCTTAACAGAAGATGGCACAGAAGGGAGCTGGGCCTGAGGCAGAGAATTCAGTCTTCAGAGTGACGTGCTCCTCAGAAATGTAGCTCTGACCCTTTTCCCTCCCTGTCTAGTCCCATTATGCCCATCAGGGAGGGAACAAGCACCCACATAGAGGGGGAGCCCATCAAGTTTCTCATGCTGGGGAAAAAGAAAAAAAAAAAAAAAAAAAAAAAAAAAAAAAATCAACCATGTGCGAACAGCACTTGGGAGAGAACGGGCAAACTGTGCTGCTCATCCCCACTGCTAAGACCAGCAGCAAAGCCCATAACATCTGGCAAGAGAAAACCACAAAGCTTTCCCCTCCCCTCAGATCACTGATGGATCAGTAGTCAGAGTTCTCAGCTGCTGGGGGCCAAGTCTGGGGGGTTATCACAGGGATCTGCAACCGCTAGCACGCGTGCCGAGCATAGCACGCAAGGCCATTTTGGTCGGCACACAACGGTTAGCCCCGGCTCTGGGTAGCTGCTGCCAGTGACAGAGCCCAGGCCGCTCCCAGCAGGGCTTGCAATGTCCCAGCTGCCTGCTGGGAGCACCACAGGCTCCTGGCTGGCAGCAGCTCACCAGACCCAGGAGGCACCAAACAGCTGTGCTGGGTTCCAGGCTCTGGCATCAGCTCTGCACCAGCTGTGCTGGGCTCCAGAAGCCTGCCTGGGGGCTCTGGGAAGCTGCAGCAAGCAGCGGGCAGGCTACAAACAGCTCCACAGCTCCGGCATCAGCTCTGTGCTGGCAGTGACTGCATGGGCACCTCGGGGCAGGCTGCGCTGCTCTGCTGGGAGCAGCCCAGGCTCCAGCAGCTACCCAGAGCTGGGGTAGCTGCTGACAGCCACAGAGCCTGGGCTAGGGGCTGAGTCAGCAGGGCTGGGGGGCAGGGGCACAATCAGGGCATCCTGCCATGTACCTCTTTGCCCTCATTTTGTTTTTCAGCCATGCCAGCACTCTGGCACCCTCCAAGGTGGGCATTGTGGTGTTTTTTGGCACTCCAGCCAAAAGACGTTGCCTACCCCTGGGTTATCGTGTGCCCGCACGGCTGAGAGCCCCATCAGTAATCGTAACTCCTAGCTGGGCTCCCCTGGCACTGGCAATATGGCATGATGGGATCTGTTGGTTGATCCCACAATCATGCCTTTTGCCATGCATGTGTGGCATGGCAGGAAGCACAATTGTTGGGATCCTGCATCAGATCCCATCATGCTTTTTTAACATCTGTTAGTAACCTAAGTGTAGACCAAGTCAAGCAGTGTTGGTGGAGCTGAATTGTTAACAATCTGAGTGTCATTTACATATGCAGTACAGTAGTACAAGACGACTGAGTTGCTAACTTGTGATGCATCTGTAGATGATAAGCAGCGTGTTCCCCACAGTGGCTGAAAGGGATCTTGGAGTCATTGTTGACTCCAGGATGAACATGAGCTGCCAATGCGAGGAAGCAGTCAGTAAGGATAACCGCACCTTGTCGTGCATCTACAGATGCATCACAAGCAGGTCCAGGGAGGTGATCCTTCCCCTCTATGCAGCGTTGGACAGGCCACAATTGGAGTACTGCATCCAGTTCTGGGTGCTGCACTTCAAGAGGGATGTGGCTAGCACTGAGAGGGCCCAGAGGAGGGCCACTCACATGGTCAAGGGGCAGTGAGGCAGACCCTATGAAGAGAGGCTCAAGGGCTTGAACTTATTCAGCCTCCACAAGAGAAGGCTGAAAGGGGATCTGGTAGCTGTTTACAAACTCACCAGGGGGGACCAGCGGGAATTGGGGGAGGCTCTGTTTCCCCGGGCACCACCTGGGGTTACTAGGAATAACAGCTACAAATTGTTAAGAGAGAAGGTTAAGGCTGGACATCAGGAGACATTACACTTCAGTCAGGGCTGTCAGGCTCTGGAATGGGCTCCCAAGGGAGGTGGTACTCTCTCCTTCCTTGGGAGTCTTCAAAAGGAGACTGGACAGATATTTGGCTGGGGTGTTGTGACCCTGCACTTGTTCCTGCCCAAGGCAGGGGGTTGGACCTGATCTGTTTAGGTCCTTTCTGACTATGAAGCTTGGATTCTCAGAGGACTAGATGTTGCTAGTAGAAAGCTGTTAGGAAAAGAACTTATCCTTAAGTGCATGTTTAGTGTTTTGGGCCCCAAAATTGGGTACAACTGGTACCCCAAGGTACAACTTAAAAGACCAATAGTGAACAACTCCTTTGGCATGCTCATTAAGCCAAACTCCTACATAAGTGAGAGTAATTACTAGAGAAGCAGGCCCTGAATTTGGTGCCTTGAGGGCATACTGTTTTTAAGGTAAATTATTTGACTTCCAACATTTAGCTCAAAATGAGCAGCTGTTAGAGGGATTATAGTACACTGAAGCCTCTGCAGGTGGAAGAGAGCGTGCAGATCTCTGAACAGGTCACTGTCACATATTAATAGCACCATTTCTTTTAGGGTGAAAGAGGTTACAGGAGATAGCTGCTATCTTGTTACGTGACTAGTATGACTACTTTACAGGAACCTGGTAAAATTAGGTGAGTTACTGCAGAAAATTAGACTTTGTATAGACTGCACAAAGATTATATTACAGTGTTTTATAGCTCTTTTTGGGCTTTCTCCATTTATACCTCTGATGGGAAAAAAATGCAGCTTTAAAAAAAAGTTTTTTTTTGTTTCCTGCATTTTATTAACTATCTAAAAACTAGCACTTCTCAACTCTCTCCCTTTCTTTCCAGCACTCACTTCTGTCACATTTCTCATATTCTGTCAGTATAGCAGCACCAGCTGGCAGAACTCTGTCTAACAGGCTGCAGGAAATTCTAGGGTAATCCACAGACCATCAAGCATGCTGGGATATGAAACTGAACTTGCCAACTACAATCTCAGCAAGATGGATATTTTATTGTAGTATAAGGAAAGAACCATATGACACAGGTAGCATTCTCTCTCCTACACCTTGCTCTCTTTCCTCCTTGTCTCCTCCCCATCATCTGTACCCTCACTCTGTCCTTGGCTCACCCAACCCAGTGTCTTTCCTCTGCAGATGTTGCTTTGTACTCTCATTCACTGGGGTCATGCCATGTCAGTAACACTGACTTTTGAAATGGCCTTGTAAATTAATTAACACTCCTAATGCCTACAGTGTTTCATCACTGAGCTAATTCAATTGCTGTCAAATGCCAGGTATTACACCTCATGGTTCACACCTTCTGAAACCTGTCCTTTTTATTTCCATTAAAAACAAATCAAAATCTATATGTTAAAGGAAGGGTAAAGGGGAAGAAGAGTGGGAAGCCTGTCAACTTGGAAAATTGAAGTCCAACCACAGAAAAAAGTATGCCAGCTGTACCACCACTGTGTGTCTTCATGTTGACCTTGAGAGATGACACCTATGTTAGGCTGATGAGTGCACATTTATAAAAAAAAAAGAATAAATCCACTTATTTGTATGGCAGGAAGGAAGAGATCTTCAAAAAATGCCCACTTCAGTAATTAACTGAAATTCTCTCTCACACTAAACTAGCCTCATTACCAAATTGTCCACAGTAAAAATAACTAACTTAAACTGCTACACAAAAGTAAAACATGCAATATGTAACAGGTCAGTATCCAGTATGTTGTAACTTCCAGGTATTTCCTTTGAACTACTGTGAACATATGTTGACAAGGTGTTATTTTCAGCAGTTTCTCATGACAATTAACTAGGGGCTAGACTAGAGTCTATCAACTGGGGTTAGTTTAAGAAATTATGGCCACTGAAAAAGCAAACTGTGCATGTCTACCAAACCCCTTTGAGACAGTTAATGCTTCATAATGGATTAGGACTAGTCAACAGATTAAGAAGGGAGCATGAATATGCCTACTGAGCTTTAAGTGACTACCGCTCACAAATAAGTCCCAGCATTCATGATCCTTTGGAAAGGCATTATACTAAGCCCACCTGGGTACAAAAAAAGCATACCAAAAACTATAAAAAGTCTAGAAAAAAAAAAACTTGTTTGTAGGTTATGACAGGGACGAGAATTAAATTGATACCTAGAATGTTCTGTGAAGTGTTTGGATTGATCAGAAGATGCCATCTAGCTCAGAGGAAGGTCTTGCATATTGTGCCAGAAAACCAACTCCATATTTCGTTTTATGAAGATGCTTTTTGAATCAGTTGAGACGGTAAGCAAGCCTATTTCTAAACAACATGAAAAAAGATGCACTATTTTCTGGAAGAGATCACTAACATATCTGAAGAAAGTCTGAATGCATAAAGTACACTAGTAATAGGATTGCAGAAATTATTTATTTCATGCAAACAACCTTCTATTCTGCTAGACAGTCATATATACAATTCAAAAAATATATCCAGAACATCAATAATTTAATAATGCTACACAGAAAAAAAAAAAAATCAATTCAGTAAGTGTCAGAGCAAGGTATTATGTACTGCCATACCTGTATCATAAGGCAAAAGCAGCTAGTCTATCCATAAGCAACACTCCTACAGACTATTCTTGATGCACATTTGAAAGGGGAATAAAGTCTTGTCTTACTAAAATTGTATAAACAAAAGTAATTCCATTACCTCCCACATACTTCACTGAGAAATGAAATTGTTACATTCAGAATCTTTGAGGAAAAAAAGACAGATACCAACTACTACACTTTCTATGAGCATGACATGGTCCCAAAATAATGATCCAAGTAGTCACTACTTACATGTTATAAAGATGTTAAAACAGACACATTAAAGTGACGAGGACACGTCTTAGTACATTTTCTAAAAGTTTAACACTATCAAATGTTGTGTACCTTGCTTTGATTGACACAAAATGAGACTAAACATAATACAGCATAATTAGTGTTAACAGTTCATATATACATATTAGTAGTTATTTAAGTGGAACAGGGGCTCTGGTACAAATTTTTTTTGGGTGGGGGGAGGGGAGGCTGTAGAGAAAGGGGGCTGTGAATTGTTGGTTCATATTAAGATGATGAAGAAATGTAGGAGTGTTTCAACCTCAGACTAGTCTAATTGGCTGGAAGCACATGTAGTACTGGCACAATACTGCTGCAGAGCAGTATGTATTCCCACAGAGCGCATTAGAGAAAGGGAAATTTAAAAATCTCAGAAGTCTTACAAATTGTCTTTCTAAATTATTCTGTAAAGATTAATGACTCTTGCATTAAAGAAACTTTAAAAACCTAGAAGACAGTATACAGCATCAAAGCTAGTGTTTTTGTTAATTGTTAGGATATATACACTTGATTTACTCATTACAAAGAATTCTTTCATAAGCCATTATTCTGTAAAATATTTTAAATGTACCTCCATCTCAAGTAATTAACAGTAATGGTGAAAATTAGAACATTAACTGTGTACTTCCCCCCTCACATAACACTTACAGCATTCCAAGTTTAATCAATTAAAAATACACGTTACCATAATTACAGAATAATGAAATCACATTTTTTTGAGCTTCAAACGTACAAATAGTCATTGGGGCTCTGTGGTATAACAAACATAGGTGGTGGTGGAAGGCTGGGGGCTTGGAGGGGCTGATCCCCCCTCAAACTAATTTTGCAGAGGCCGGCGACAGCAGCAGCACAATGGTGCTGCTCAGCGTGCAGCCAGGCGAGCCACGCACGCTCAGCTCCGCACAGCTGAGGAAAAGGAGGCTAACTGCACATGTTGCACAGCGCAGAGCACAATGGGAGCTGTAGTTCTCATGCTGACATATGCACTCAGCCCCCCCAATAATATTTTCTCTCTCCATCTATGATAGCAAGAATATAAATATTGATGAAGATAGCAGTTTTTTCTCATTTCTAATAATACTGTAATCATAACTAATTAGTTAACAAGAATATTATTTGATCAGCAAGAAATGCAGAACAGTTAAAGGATTCTGCAATCATGAAACTAACAGCAGTGAAAAATTCTGTTGAGAAGGTTCTTCATTAGTACTTGAAACCTGTACATAAGTGATAAAACATGCTGTATTCCTCTCTACACATTTACTACAGCAGTACACAATTTAAAAAAAAGGTTCATTATTTCCCTCAAAAGTTTAAGTTTCTCTTCCTCTGAATGCTTCAAGATGGACCAAATTTCAGTAAGGTGCCCAGAATGTACTTCAAAATGCAGTTTTTCTATACATCTAAATGCCTGACAATACAGAATTACAAATCTAACAGAAACAGCAAGTTTAAAAATAGACCAACATCAACGCTGGATTCTTTGTGCAGCTAAATTTTGCATTCCGATTTTTCAGAGCTTACTCAGACTTTGCATGTATTACAACCCCTGACATGAAAGCTTCCCAATCTGTATTTAGCTTGCTATATTTGGAAAATGTCACGACAGAGGAAAGTGTGACAAACAGGGTAAGAAATAGGAAGGATACACCTCACATGGAGTTTAACTGAATTGAATACAGTGAAGTTTTAAGAAAAATATAAATTTACATGTTTCATTTTCATATAAATATGATGACATACTGGCAGCATAAATATATATTATTTTTCAGCCTCCAAAACCATAGTGCAGTTTACAAGGTAATTATTTTTTTAATGTTTTTAGGTGCACCACATAAACAAGCACGAGTGTATGGATGAGTACTAAGCACAAGAACTTATTTGGGGAGCCTTTCTATGTTACAATTACAGCAATGATGACAGTTCAGTTATGACAGCTTAAAACTAACTTGCTGTTGCAGCTGTACACTGCTAACATCAGCGCACAGAACTCAGCATGAACTACAAAACTGGCCTGAGAAACGAGGAAGATATTCAAGGCATTAGCCATAATTTCTGTACTACTGTACCTTCACCATGACTAGTACCCATGTCTGCTCTTTAAAGCTAGCATAAGCTGCAGTACAGCAGTGTCTGTGGTGCAAATACATTTTAATGAACTCACCTAGTTGTGCTTTCTATCAAATTCCATCATCTGTGGTGTTCCATTACAGTCCAAATTCTGAATATAAATTAAGTATCATTTGATATTTAATCAGGATTACAAGCTCGTGGTGAAATCCTGGCCCCATTCTAGTCTATGAGAATTTTTCCACTGACTTCTCTAGAGCCAAGATCTCATTCCATTTACCTCGATAACGCCTGAAATCTGGGAACTAAAAACCACTTCAATACAACCACCATCCTCTTAAGCTCTTATTTTAGGGGTCAATAAACAAAATGAAAAGTTTTACTCTTATGCTTGATAGAAAACCACTAATTTGTTCATGGTACCATACCCTGCTAAAGCCTAAACATTCCTGCCTCAGTTAAGGGCTAAATTTCCACATCTGTATTTGTGTTAGTCACTGGAATCTGATTAGTGTTAATTTATACAAATAGCTTTGCTAAATGCTTTGAAAAATGTCACTAGGAAGTCCAGACACAGGGCTAGCTAGTTTTTCTATACAAGCATTTCATTGTATTTCCTATGAAATCACTAGCAAATATTCAGTCTACTTCCATGAAAGCCAAAGCAGGCTCAAGCTCCATTAACTATGCTGAAATTTGACATCTGGATCAGAACATTCATGAGCAACCAGAATAAAGTGCTTCCCTTCATCATCACCAATTAATAGCAAAAGAGAAACTTCTTCTTTCAAATGCAATTTACAAAGCATTGCTGAAGGACTTGTGCTTTTTGCCCTTTTTATGAAGTTTTATTTTTAAACTTCAGGCATCTAGATTAATAAAATCCCAGGGTTTTTCTTTTAAGAAAAGAGGGAAATCCAAATTTAGTCACTCATAGCTCTGCTGAAATATTTCTTGGGTTTTAAGCATGTACATTGTGAGTAGTCCTACCTTAACTGGAAGAGAGGTATAAGTAGAATGTATTACAGATTGTACATCTCAAATATATTTACTGAGTTAAATAATTACTAATATCTCAGTATGCAGGTCTCAATAAAATCTACCTCCTCAGTTGCTTAGCTTCCAGTTTGTGGTGCTGTCATCAAATGCTCCAGTCACCACAGTCTTCCAGGGTACACATGATCTGGATTTCAAACGTATGCCATACACACCACAAACAGGAACTCCTCTACTTACCAGGGTATGTCTATCAGGCACAAGGCAATGCCATGCAGAGGCATCCCATGCTAGCTCTGGAACCAGCACAGCACACCCACCTTGTGCAATGCAGCAAAGCAGCTCCGCTGAGACGTTGGGCTTATTAGCCCAGGACAGCATTGCATTAATGTAGCTGTCTTGCTTCTAGGTTCCACTGTTAGGGTGTTTATAGACATGCTCTGGGAGGTGGGGGGGGGGTGCTTTAATTAGCACAGCTCCAAAAGCTTCACATGTATCAGTGCCCCCACACTAAAAAATTGCAGCAGGGTGCTTTGAACTAAAGCTAAAAAAAGCTCTAAAACACCACACCGCCATTCTTCAGCGCAGGGGCGCTGATGCACGTGATGCTGGAGTCTGCCGAAGCACAGTAACTACTATATTCCAGCAGACTTGATTAATTGTGTCTGCTCCCTGCACATGTATAGGAGCCCTTTGTGTCTAGTATCTTTATATAACACTGTATTGCACCATACAGGTACTCAACAATGACCTTTGAAACAAAGTCCTCTGAGAAGTGGTCCAGAAATAACACACTTAAATCACTGCAAATGTCTCCTAATTTCAGTTGGAATGGCACACTTATCTGAGATCAGGATTCTGAATTAAAACCATGCATTGTTCAAGTGTTCAAGAGAAAAAAATGACATCTTCTATTTTGGTTTTCAACACTGCTGTGCAGTAAGTGCACATGAGGAAAAAAAAACTAGCGTGGTAAAAATGTCAATTAACCCCCTGCCCTCCCCCCCCCAAAAAAATTAAGTGCGACTTAAAATTACAAACAAAGCAAAATTAAATTGTTATCTCCCTCCCCCCTCCCCACAAACAGTAACACTACTATACCTTTTACCTTATACTTTAAAATTCATTCAACCAACTATGGTTTTAAAATATTCCTGCCTACACCAACTATTAAATTTAAGCATTTTTACACTGTTTCTGGTTGGCAGCTTTTTGAATGACAATTGAATGAACAAGTTTTTTTATTTCTTTTTGCAGACAGACAGACAGACTACTTACTGTAAAACACAGGCACCTCAAAGGACAGATACCTTATACAAGGCAGTAGAGTTGGGATGTCAAAAATATTTACCAATAACTAGTCACACTACATTGTTCACTTATTTCAAAGTGAAGCTTCAGTGTTTTAAACTGTACTATAAATAAGTGCAAAATTGTAACATTTAAAATTTTATTCAAATTTCACATTAAATATGTTTATACCTACAAGACCAATGTGCCAAGATTTTCATCTTACTACTGTAAACAAAATATCTCAAACAGCCACCATACCCGGAGGATGCATTCCTGCTATTGCACACATGCTTATATGACAGTGATAATGAAAGTACCTGTCTATATTGAATCTGAATTATTTACATATGCCGATGCCATCTGCAGGTAGTGTTGAAAGAGGAAAAAAAATGTCTAAGTCCTATGACTGATATACAAGCCCCTTCACATCTTATGCTACTGTGTTTTGTACAAAATTACCATTCAATCTCTCACACTCATAAAAGGCCTAATTCAAAGGACATTGAAGTCAATAGCAGATTTCTCATTGATTTCAGTGGACCTTGGATGAGGCTTAATGTTCAAACAGACAGCTGTTCCAGGGTATTTACTACAGTAATTGATATAACTGCACTTAGGATGCATTAGATTTCTCTCAGAGTATCTCATCAATTCCTTATTTCAAGAAAGGAAAAATTAGCAGTAAAATTTGACATAAAAGTGTAAATCGAGCCCTATTTGTACATATAAAATGTAGTCTACTCTATCACTTAAGAGAAATTGATTTCTGTCATCCTAGTTATGGCAGGGGAGAAAAACAACCTACCACACAGATGTGTAATACCTGTTAACAGGAGAAGCATATTCTTGTTCATTGTAGACTGGTAAAGTTATTCAAGGTGGATTATAAAATGTTTGTTTGTTCCTTCATTCTTCCCTTATTTGTTGAAAGGAGAGGGCATTTTTGGTTCAAAGATATGGTACAATTACAGTATTTTTCAAATAATGAATGAGAGACTTATTTCCATTAAGTTTTCTGAAGCACTATTGGATTTAGACGTCATCAAATATTCTACTTCGTGACATTGACAAATACCTTCCACCAGGTTGATACCTGAAAGACAAACATTAAGAAACTGTTTGTAAAAAGTCACAGACATGGAATAAAAGCCCCCAAGTCTCCTGTGGAGTCATGTCTCCTGTGGGGGAGAGTGGGGGAAACAGAAGTTTATTCTGCCTCTGTCTTGAAACAGAAAATATTTTTCACAACATAACAAGTTTTAGATGATAATTTTTTACCTTGAAGGACTCAACTTTTAAAAATAAAGACCTTATATAATGGATAAAACAGACTTTAATTACAGTATTTGACATGCCAGTAAGCCACTGAATACTATGTATAGAATTAGCTATCTGAAACTCAAATTGTTCAATCTTGCTGCATTTAGAGTAATGTGATAATGTAATTTTGTTTGCCTCCGAGTTGCAAACAGGTAATACAAACGTACACGTATATAAATCATGCATAAAATCCTGACCCTAATGAAATTAATGAGTATTTTGCATTGACTTCACAATAGTGGCAGGGCCATACTGAAAGTGCAACTGTTGGCTCATATAAATTCAGTGCGACTAAGCAAAGAAAAATATATAGATACTGTATATTACTTTTTCTTATATTTTCTGATACACTTAATGACTGTTCTTTGCATCAGTACAAGAGTTGTAGGTGAGGAATAATTTGAAGCATTACTAGAGAGCTAAAAACCAACCAATCATTAAGTGCAAGTGCCAGTGTATATTATAGGATTTCACACTCTTTGGCTCCTTCACCTGTCTCTATGGGAGATATTTCTCACATGTAAACTCCGTACGAAGACATACATGTCTAAACTATTAACTGAAATAAATTAATTAGACCCATTAGACTTTTGGGAGATTGAGGGGGAAACCAGAAGCATTACGTTTCAGGAGATTTCAAACACTGCCCTAGTGATCTTAAGAACTACAAATGCTAAGCAAAAACCTGAATTCTCTCATGGAGCAAATATTTTTGGAAAAGTACAAATATTTTACACGGGGCTCTGCCATACATTCAAATTAAAGCTGGATAGAGACCAGCTATAAAGTTGTTATACATTTTCAAGCACTAACTTTATAGCTGGTTGACCCTTTTTATAGTTGGATGAACATTTTATGGTGTGATAATTACTTTGCACTTGTGGCCAGTCTCAATTTATTGTGCAATTAACTAGTTAACTGCATAATATATGCAATGTATGGCAGGTGCCTTAGACAAGATATTAAACTTCCTTACCTTCCTGAGTCTGATTCAAGAGGATCATCAGTAATAGTATCTGCATTAAAATCCAAAGGTTCTGCATCTTGGAGAAGTTCTATTCTATCCCTCTCAGTCTTGCCATTTGACCTGGTGTATTTAGACAGTGCTGGATGTTTTAAAAAAAACACAAAACAAAAAAACAACACTTTGTTTGTAAAATGTGTAAAATTACAGAATAAAACATAATTCTCTCTCCTGATGTCACCCAAAGAAAACCCCCTAATTTTGACTACATTCAATTTGTGATGACAATCATAACTGGATGCTCAGATTTCCAGCTACTATTTGAGAACCCCTGAAATTTTTCAAAATGGGCAAAAGCCTCAATTTCCACCAAATTTTATCACAGACTCTTTTCAGTGGGATTATTTCCATGAAGAGTTGAACTATAACAGGAATGCTCACGATTAGAAAATATAGTCTTCCTATTTTTCAAGGAGAGTAACTAAACAGTAAGTTAAAAACTAGTGTTTCTTAAAAACAAACCAAATAAAAACGTGTACCTCTGAACAAAGGATGGGTGTCTATGTATGCAGAAATAATAATTTATTTGTTTGTTAAGAAAAGGTACCAGTGAATGAAAACAATACAATTTAATCATACAGGTCTTAATCAGAGCTGCTGGTGTAGCTTTTGTCATAACTTGCAAGGCTCCATACGGTTTGTGCAAGACTGAAGTCACATTGGATATTCAGTCATACAACATATAACCTGTAACACTTATTTTAACATGTGTACCATGGAAGTCACAAGTAAATTATAGGTGAAATATACTTTCTAAATTGGACATTTCAGGCCTAGTCAGTTGTACCAGTTAACTGATGTTCAGTTGCATTTTCTGGACTTGTGCATTTGCACAAGACCATTCATGCCCTGCTTTTGAGAACTATTGGGAAAATATGAAAAATATACAAAAATTCAAATGTAAAAACATATTGCCTACTTTAAGAGTCTGACCAACATCTTACTGTTTTCACCTAGGAAACAAACAAGAGGATGTAGCATACACTAGATTCCTACAGATTATGAAAACTAGAAATGTATACATTAGTTTGTTTATTCGACATGCTAAATATGCATTAAACTGAATTGCTGTGACAGCTTATTTGGAAGATTACCTTCACAACATGGATGACCAGAGGTTTTAAAACATTAAATTCTGTATATTTCAAAATCCCCAGAACAGTCAACAACCTTCATTTTTAGGTTGAAGCTGCTGGTATAGGTTCAAGGGCTACATATCCCAGTGTCCAAGAACAATCTAAAAGTCTCAGAACACCCCCCACAGGCCAGACAGGAGGGTCAGACTGCCATGTCCTGCAGACTTACCGCTGTTCCCATAGTAAACAGAAGGGCCCTTTGTCTAATCCACCATAGCAGCTAGACAGCAAGCAGCAAACCGTTATTTATCCAGGTGGTACTGTGCCAATGAAAGGTGTTTTGGGGTTTTTTGTTTTTAAATGTACATGACTTACGTCTATTTGTGCTGGGCTCTGAGAAACTAGATTCTTTTTGATCTGTGTGAACATTTCTGTTTCTGGTAGAATCTTCTCTATTTCCATATCGTTCTTTCCATTCCTGACAAAGAAAATATACTAATTTGAACCACATGAATAATCACACATAAATAGTCACCTTAAATCATTACCTGGAATGAATCAAGTCTCTAGATCTATAAACTTCGGTTATTCACCCTCCAATAACTATAAAAACATATTACACATTCATCCCGTGAGATTCTGTGCCTTGCTGCACCAGAAATATTAAATCAAGATAAGCCTCTTGATTTTCAAAAATGTCTCACTAAAAATGTGCTTCAATAGTGGTCTTTTTCTGAAGTAAGAACCATCATGTATGTTAACTACATATTAACTATCCAGTCAAAGTGCACTAAACCACTGTGCTATATAAAGATGAGGCAAGGACTTCTTTGATTGGTATCCACAGTATAGCTGGCAAAGCTGTGCTTGGCTTGTTCTGGTCAGACCTGAAGAAGAATGTCTTGCATTCAAAAGCTTGAATAACTCTAGCCCAAGTACCCAGTGGGTCCAATAAAAATATCACTTTAAGAAATCTCTGCCTCACATAATTTCTGGACTATCAGTTACAGCATCACTTGTGTACACACTACAGAGATGAGGAGAAAAATTAGCTTTTGGTTGGTCTCCATCTGCTGGTAGGATACTATATCCACAGCTCAGGCTAGCATATTAAAACTTTGGCTGAAAGTAAACTATACAGTATCCCTGGTGCATTCCATTGTGGCACTATGTATTGTGATGTACAGTCAAATTTCTGCTCCCTAGATATAAGGGAAGCCAGAGCCACTTGTTACTTTTCTGAGTCAAATCAAATTCCTGTTACAATCTGTGCGAAATACTTCTTGTAAAAAAACACACACACAAAACTTATCAGTGGAAAAACAACTGGCCTAACTCCAGCAGAGTCATTATACCAATTTATGCCCACTGAGTATCATCTGTTCTAGGTTACAGAAGATTTTTGTGGCCAATTACAATTTTAGGACTGTTGAGAATAGCTTGGAAAGGATGAAATTGGTTATGACCAATTCTTTTTGTATCTGTAAAGTGTAGGATATGCATGTAGAAAATAACCTTTCAAAATTAAGTCAATGCAGATTTTCAATAAACCAGATGCACTGCAACACCCACTCTATATACTGTTGCCTGGTACTGCAGCTTTGATTCCTTGTAGAACTGCATTATGCGTTCAAGGACATACACAAGCTGCAAAACATTCTATCAATTTCTTTAGGAAAATAAATAAAAAGCAAGTCATGAAGATTGATGGAGAACCAAGTGACAGACGTTCATTTCTACCTTCAGAAATTCTTACTGGTAGAAGAATTGCCCAGGAGCTAGAATGTCCATACATTCCAGCTCCATGGCTGGGGAGCTCCATAGGCAAACTATAACCAGGCAGCACAAAAGGGCCCATGTCTGGGGGCAGAGTGTAAAGAGCCAGTTCTTTTTTCATCAAAAATAGGTCTTGACTGTACAGCTGTTGGTCCTGTAAGAAAGGTTTCTCTCCTGGCACAAATGTCCGAACTGAATATTTAGTTACTGGAAGTGGGGGGTGAAGATGGACAAGAACAGCAAGCATGACTTAAGTGCTCATACTTGAAATCCCTCTACTAATAAACAAACTAACAAAACCTTAAATGTTTTTTTAAAAAAAAAAAATTGGATCCATTTAAAATGGTTAGAGCAAACCACTCCAGAACATGCTCTACCATGATTGCTGCGGCATTTCTTGGAAGGCAATTAAGGCAGGTTTAAAGCCCACCAGTCAGATGAGGGAAATTCCCATATCCTAGTTGAGTTGCCTAAAAGGAGGAAGAAACCAACTATATGACCTGTTCTTCTTTGATAATCTAGTCCTGTAAAGTCTTTTACAAACAGAAAAAGTTAAATCTGGAAATTTGGATTGAATTTATTCATAGTCTGGGGATACCCAAACCCGTGGTTTTTGATTAAAAAAATATTTGCCAAAAAAAAAAAAAAAAAAAAAAAAAAAGCTTGCCTATTCCCTACTTACAGAAAGTTGTTCTAGTGGAAACTTCTAATACATTACAAAAAAAATGAGTACAATACTTTCAAAAATAAATCTCATACCCTTCTTCTGTTTTCTCCTTCTTCTTGCCGTTGCCGTTTTCTTTTCTCTAGAAAAAAGAAAATAAAACATTTTATTTAACTACAGAGCAATAAATATCAACAGTGATATGAATATTAAAGCAACACAGATTTTACGTTTAAGGAACTGGAATAAAATGCTACTGACACTTCTAAAGTGATTAAAGGAAAACAGAACACTTTTCAGTAATAATTGCTCAATAATTTTCCTGGGACAAAGTTTAAAATCAGCAGTTTATCCATATCGATAAGCTTAGCTGGAGCTCATATCAAATGGATAATAATGTAGAATATATATGAAAACAAGGAACATAATTCTGAGTATTAAGAGATTGGACAGAAAAAGGAGTATTACTCCTAATATTTAGAAGTTTAGACTGAGGATCCCTGACAGAGAAACTGCAACACTAGCAAACAAACAAGCAACTAAAAAATACATAAGCCTCAAAGATGTTGCAGTCCTAAAATCAAACCAAATAGAAGATACCACTAGATAGCTTTGTAAAATGTAAAGATACAACTTCAATCTGGTATCCTTTCAAAACGGATCTTCTGCAAACCCATGATGGTTAAAACTGCTTAACAAGAGAGTAGGAAAATGTTTCTTTCAAAGAAAACTTCATTCAGAACAAGCAACTTCACCTTAGATGTCTAGAGTCCTTACATAATGTATGTAATGAAAAAAATAGGTTATTAGCCATATTAGTAAGAAGAAGTCGGGCAGAAGGCAGGGTAGAGCTTCACCTTATAGATTAACCGAATCAGAGATGCATAATCTTTCATGAGCAAGAGCTCACTTCATGCCATTTAATGAAGTGAGATCTTGCTCACAGAAGCTTATGCTCTGATTCAGTTATTAGAAAAGAATTACTACACATTGCCATAGCATGTTTCACATAAGAACCTCAATTAGTTCCACTTTTATGATTTAGTTAAGACTGAAGATCTCAAAGGGATACCACACAACAATAACTTCATCTATTAATGAAAAACAGGTTTGAAATAATTACCTAAGCAACACTCAATAATGATACACAGCTCCAAGTATCAGTAAATAAAAAATACAATATTCAGTTGAAACTGCAAGTAAAGTTAAGGGAGAAATTTAATTTGAGTGTCAAGAATTAGGACAGAACAGCTAGGCTATTATTCTTACTCCTATGAAAAAGCAAAATTTAGTTTTTATTGAAAGATAGAGATGTTAACTATCCTATGTGAAAGATCATAATACTACAAGCATACTAGCTAGCCACTATGGGAGGGCAATAATTCCGTACCAATGAATCAAACACACTGGTTCTTGTATAACCCAAGATTTCTTTAGGTCTCCCCTTCAAGCTGCTTACAAGACAGATTTGAAAAGCAGTATAACTATAGGTAAGGTTATATAAACAATGTTAAGATTTTGAAGCGAAGTACGGAAAAGCCATAAGCTACGTTGTTATACAACCTTCACCCCTGTTGCTATACAACTGCATTTTAGACACTTATAGTGCTCCTATCACTTCTGGCAAGCAATGCAAGATAACAGTCTTACCTCTTCTGATTAATTCTTTTCCTTCATCAATTAAGTCAGAAGTCATTTCACTGTCTCCCATGAACTGCTGGAATCCCAGAAGATTCAGACAGCGAGTTCCTAAACTGGGAGAAAGAAGAGGATCTCTCTTTTAATTCAGAACAGGGTTTGGCAATTTCCTTTCTAGTTGGGATCATCAATATGCATTAAGGATCAGAGAATTTTACATTTACAGCACTTGTACATTTCCACAAAGTGAGAACTCAGAACACAAAACAGGTACATCTATCTATTCCAGGAACAATGCACGAATTAGGCTATAAAAGCCTTGTAAATTACATTAAATCAGAAATGTGCATTAAAATGAAAGCAAGTTTATATGAGAAGTGTTCCCTTTTACTAGGATTATACTATATTTACACAAATCTAAGATGACCCCCCAATAATTAGATTATGTATATGGAAAATGTATACATTTGTTCTAATTTTCCAGGTATATAATCTAATTATCAGAAAACTGTTTTAAGTTCATCCCTCCCCACTACTACAGCAGGGAAAACAGTGTCTGTCCCCCCACCATTCCCTCCCTCATAGCTTTTCTGCCCTCCCACACCCAGCTGCCCACAGTCTCTTCTCCCTTCCCCACCCCCAGACTCTGCCTCTTCTGCCCCTGATCCCCAAAACCTTTGCCTCCTCCCTCTTACTGTCAGATGCTGCTCAGGCTCTATTCCCTCCTGGGTCACAGAGCGCAGCATGAGCCATGCCACACAGTAGTGTTAAAGCCACTGCTTGCCTGGACAGGGGACAGAGTTTCCATGTAGCCTGGGCCCAGGAGGGAATCCAGCATAAGCTGGAGCCAAGCTGCACTTGACAGTGAAGTGGGTACGCAGGGGGCAGGGGAGGAGAATGGGGCCAGAAGCTGCAGAGACCAAATGGGCGTGTTAGGGATGGGAGAAATGGGTGCTGTGGGTATGATTCTGGCCCCAACCAGGCTCAGGGCCAGAGCCAGAGATGCAGAAGCTCCCTGCCTCCTCCCCTCCCACTTTGTATGCAAATCTAGGACTAGGGGCTTCCCTCCCACCCATGCTGACTGGGGGGTGGGGAAGGGGGCAGACCTCAACTTAGATTCAAATAAATACAACATACAAAACTCTTAAAACAGAGTAAGGTCCTTACAGTTATAGCATGATTAGGGGGCAGCAGGGCAGGCCCTATGAGGAGAGGCTACGGGACCTGAACCTGTTCAGCCTCCATAAGAGAAGGCTGAGGGGGGATCTAGTGGCCTGTTACAAACTGGTCAGAGGGGACCAGCAGGCACTGGGGGAGTCCCTGTTCCCCCCTGCCTCGAGTACTACCAGGAGTGACTAGAAATAACGGTGACAAACTGGCAGAGGGTAAATTCAGATTACACATCAGGAGGAGCTACTTCACTGTCAGGGTGGCTAGGATCTGGAACCAACTTCCAAGTGAAGTAGTACTGTCTCCTGCTCTGGGGGTCTTTAAGACAAGGCTTAACAATCCCCTTGCTGAGGTCGTCTGACCCCAGTACTCTTTCCTGCCATGGCAGGGGGTCGGATTTGATGATCTGCTCAGGTCCCTTCTGACCCTACCAACTATGAAACTATGATTAACGTGTTAATCTGAGCATAAATAAATAATAGCCTTGCCATACATTCAGCCAATTAACAGTGCAATAAAATGGGAAACTAGCAGCAAACCTGTTCCAAACACAAGCTATCTTTAAGGTGTTGAAAACCAGCCCCAAAATGAATGTGACACCTGGGGCTGCTTCATGCCAGATCACACTGCTCATGCTGACAATCAGCTGATTGTTGGCATTGGGAGGGGGGCAGCTCCAGCCCAGATAGCGACTCCAGGCTACCCTAGTCCACAAGCTGATGATCTGCCCCAGCTAAAACCATTTTTGTTCCCTTTTCAAGGGGACAAGTGCTGATCTTTGGTCTTATAAATGCACCTGATTTGCTTTCAAGTATATTTCACTATTATTTATGTTGCAAAATATATATATTTTTAATTTGCAGTTTCAGACTGTTGGACTAAACAGATAAGAGATTTCTTTTACAGAAAAGAATTGTTGTAATCTGGGTGAATTGTTGTGATCTGGACTGAAACTATTCTAGTCTGAAGAAGAGATATGCATCCCTGGCAACAGAGAGGAAGGAGCACATTCTTTTGGAGGAGGAGGACAGGCCAGACCTCACCAAGGTGGAAAGAATCAAGACAACCACCACCAAGAAGAAACCAAGGATGCACTGGGTCCTGCCTGGGTGGTGGTGGTTGCAGACTCCTTTCTGTGGGGCACAAAAGGAGCCATCTGCCAACCTGACCTGTTGCCCCAGAAAGTCTGCTGCTTGCCCAAAGCCTGGATCCGAGTTGTCATGGAGGGATTACTCACTCATGCTGCCTTCTGACTACTACTCCGTGCTGCTCATCCATGTGGGCACCAAAAATACTGCCAGGGGAGACCCTGAGTGGATCAAAAGTGACTATGGGGCTCTGGGCACCCGGGTGAAGGGGATGGGGATGGAGGCTCAGGTCGTATTTTCTTTAATCCTTCTGGTCAAGGGAAAGGGCCCAGGCAGGGGCAGGTGCATCCTGCAGATCAATACCTGGCTGCACAGGTGGTGTTACCAGCCGGGATTTGACTTCTTTGACCATGGGATGTTCTTCAAATAAGGATTGCTAGGAAGAGATGGGAACCACCTGAACAAGAGAGGGAAGAACATCTTGACAGACAGCCTTGCTAACCTAGTGAGAAGGGTTTTAAACTAGGTTTGCCACAGGATGGAGACCAAAGCCCTGAGGTAAGTGGGGAAGTAGTTGACCTGAAGGTAGAGCAAGCAGGAAGGGGCAACAGGGGAGGTGCTCTCATACTTCCTGAGAATTCAGGGCAATCAACTAGTTACCTCAGGTGCCTGTACATAGATGCACAGAGCTTGAGAAATGAGCAGGAAGAACTGGAAGTCCTTGCACAGTCACGGCACTATGACATGATTGGAATAACAGAGACTTGATGGGAGCTCGTATAACTGGAGCACTGTCATGGATGGGTACAAACTGTTCAGGAAGGACTGACAAGGAAGAAGATGAGGAGTTGCACTTTATGTAAAAGAGCTATATGATTGCTCAGAGCTCCAGTATGAAGCCAGAGATAGGCCTGTTGAGTGTCTCTGGGTTAGGGTTGGAGGGGTGAGCAACAAGGGTGATGTTGTGGTGGGGTCTGCTATAGGCCACCAGACCAGGAGAATGAGGTGGATGAGGCGTTATAGTGAAATAGTGCTAAGTGAAACAGTGTTAAGCAGGGGTTGCCTGTAGTAAAGCACTGGAACACATTACCCAGAGAGGTGGTGGAATCTCCATCCTTGGAGGTTTTTAAGACCTCACTAGACAAAGGCTTGGCTGGGATGATCTAGTTGGGGATGGTCCTGCTTTGAGCAGGGGGTTGGACTAGATGACCTCCTGAGGTCCCTTCCAACTCTAACTTTCTATGATTCTATGAAACATTCAGTTTCTTATGCATTCTAAATGCAAAATTTTAGATCAAAGTCTCTTCCTTTCTTCCTGAACAGCCTTAAAACAACCAACACTCCCTTTTCTTCTCCCAACTGGTTGAACAAGTTGCTTAAAATGTAAAGAATGCTTTCTGGGGGCTGGTCTCCCTGGCCACTAACCTCTCCTAATTCAACACTCACCTTACAAGCCATATCTACCTTTACACCTACCAAGTACTGAGTAAAAGTCACTTTTCTCAAAAAAAAAAACCAAACAAAACAAAAAAAGTATACACTAGTCAGAGCCCAGCAGGCAAGAACAAAAAGCAATCCTAGAAAGACCTACAGGTCCACCTGCACCTGTATCATTAACTTGTATCAC
>NW_017729024.1:159501836-159511554 GCF_001723915.1 Gavialis gangeticus | reverse complement strand
GAAAAGAAAAATACTTGATGGCGCACACGTTTTTGCAAAGTTATTGCTGGAACTTTTTTCCTCCCTTCACCATATCAATTTCTGCAGTCTCTTCATAGTGCCATGTCAGAAAAACAAATTGAGGCTAGTCTGGGCTGGGTCCTATTCTTGATGCCTTTACTGAGGCCTATAACAAAATTGGGCAATCTAATAAGGTATCATGAACTATATCCTAGTGACAGACAATTTTACATATGCAACCTCTAAACAAATGAAAATGTAGAGATTAGAGGGCTGAAACACCAGGTGCTACGAGCCTTCCAAATAAATACTAATCAATTTAGAAAACTTGCCAATCAAAACAAGTGTATTAGAGAAGGTTTGCTGTTCTCAAACTCTGCTAACACTGCTTAGTATATTAGATGATCATACCAGAAATATAACTCCCAGCTAATGAAATCCAGTCTTCAACTAATGGAAACAAGATTTTCCACTACAGCTGAAGCAGCACAGATCCCCAAAAATCTAAGAAGGAAATTTAATGGAAAAATTCAGCTACCCATCAGCGCTAAGAGTATTATACTTAAAATGTACAGACACTACAATGTTAAACTAGTTGAAAACACTGAAGATTAAGTCAATGCAACAGCTCAAAGGTTGGGAGAAAAGTCTTACCCTGTGAAATTAGTGGTGTTCAAAAAAACAAAAAATTCATACGTTTAGAGGTGTGAATAACTCACCTGAAATAAGTGGCAATACAGAGAATGACAACCAGCATTGGATAGTATATATAAAATCCATCTGCAATGAAGGATAACACTCGCATAGAGCCCATTATCTGAAAAGAAAAAGATGCATTAATATTAAAACAAGATCTTATTATTTCTAGTCTTTTTGTGTATTCACATTTCTCATATTCCCACTTTTAGTGCCAGCTTCATTACAGTCAGGTCTACATTCTCTATGCATCTACCTACATACGTGTAATAACTCATTAAATCACCCTCTACTTCTCAGCATTTATCAATAAATTGTCAGTGTGCACCACACTACCACAGTACTGGTCAAAAGGTATACTTGGGTAGGCATCTTTGTATTAAATCTATATAAAACCTCACAATTTATTCTTACTACAGATTACCACCAGAACTGGTAATTCTGTTAATATCAAACCGTTAAGGTGTTCAATAAATATCTACTTTAAAAGAGAAAAAGTTGAGACTGAAAACTAAACATAAAACTATACTGTTCATGTACAAATGCAATCATTACATACAAGTTAAAAAAGTAATGTTGCACTTTTCAGTTAGCTTAGGATAGGGGTACTCAACCCCTGCTCATCAGGGGTGCCTGATCCAGTGACTTGGCCTGTGGTGCTCCCCATCAGTCCAGAAATCTGGTGATGGAAGAGTGGTGGCACTGGTTCCTCTGGCCAAATTTCTAGGCCCATGGGAAGCCCTGGGCCCTGCCAACTGGAATCAGGCAGCTGATCCCAGTCTACAGGGTCATGTGGGCTCAATGCCAATCTCATGTCCCAAGTATAGGGTCCCTCAAGGCTCTGTCCTTGGGCCTATACTATTCAACATCTTCATTAATGATGTGGACATTGGTGTCAGAAGCGGACTTGCCAAGTTCGCTGACAACACCAAACTCTGGGGTAAAGCGACCACACCTGAGGACAGGAGGGTGATCCAGGCTGACCATGACAGGATCAGAAAATGGGCGGACGAGAACCTGGTGGTGTTTAACTCCGAAAAATGCAAGCATGCTTATAGGCTCAGCAATGCTACACTGGTTAGCACTACAGACAAAAGGGACTTAGGGGGCATGACTGACCACAAGAGGAACATAAGCCTTCAATGTGATGCTGCAGCTAGTAAAGCAAGCAAAATGCTGGCCTGCATCCATAGATGCTTCTCAAGCAAATCCCAGGACATCATTCTCCCCTTGTACTGGGCCTTGGTGAGGTCGCAGCTGGAATACTGTGTCCAGTTTTAGGCTCCACAATTCAAAGAGGAGGTGAAGAAGCTTGAGAGAGTGCAGAGGAGAGCCATGTGCATGATCAGAGGGCAGAAAAACAGACCTTTTGAAGAGAGGCTGAGAGCCATAGGACTCTTCAGCCTGGAAAAACGCAGGCTCAAGGGTGATCTGATAGCCACCTATAAGTTTATCAGGGGTGCTCACCAGGATCTGGGGGAACGTTTGTTCACCCGAGCCCCTCAAGGGATGACAAGGTTGAACGGTCACAAACTCCTCCATGACCATTTCAGGCTGGACATAAGCAAGAACTTCTTTACTGTCCGAGCCCACAAGGTTTGGAATAGACTGCTGCCAGAGGTGGTTCAGCCACCTACTTTGAACACCTTCAAGAGATATTTGGATGTTTATCTTGCTGGGATCCTATGATCCCTGCTGACTTCCTGCCCCTGGGGCAGGGGGCTGGACTCAGTGATCTTCTGAGGTCCCTTCCAGCCCTAATGTCTATGAATCTATGAAAGCCCAGCACACGGGGCTCTGTCGGGCCCATGGACTAACCCCAGCCCACTCATCTGGCCCAGGGAGCCAAAAAGTTGAGCACCACTGGCTGAAAACATTCTCATTATTTATAGACTAAAAACAGAGCCACAGCCTGATTGCTAATGATTTACAATCAGTAGCTTTCTCTTGCCTAATGAATGAGTCTGGACAATAGCTTCCAGCCTGGCACCATGCAAGTCAAGAAAGCAAATCAAGTGATACTCTTAATATAAGTATTTCACATTAATATATTTTGTTATTATCAAACTATTTTGTAACATAAAAAAATTCTCCTTCTACACCTACCGATGTATATGCAGTTACTTGTGTGTTTTGGTGAGAGATTGATGAATCCATGTGAGTCAAACCCAAGAAATTCAGACACAGTGGTGGAGTAAGACGGCAAAATAACCTGTATGAATTGAATTTAAAAGTTAGCAACTTTTAAACAATTTCCCCATTTAGAAGATTCGTATTAAGAAAAATACACCACAACTAGGAATTAGATTGCTTTAAAGGTGAACTGAAAATAAAATTTATTTCCACCTGACTGATGAGGGTTACACTTGAAGCACTCTCACCATTAAAAATGCTATTATTTGAAATGCTCTCAGAAACAATACATACTTACATGCCACTGAAAAGGAGACTGTATGCATCTGTTTGATGGTGGGAAGCTAAGTAATAATAGTTAAACACACGGATCCGGAAGACAGTAGAGTAAACACAGATACTTAAGAAGAAGATGGTAAGGAAGCAAGCCATCTAAAAGACAAAAATATTCCTTTTTTTTACTTTTACTTCTACAACTTAAAATTCAATGCAATTTCAAGGTAATTACAAGACTGTTAGAATACAGCAATAAATAAATAGAAATAAATTCTCAATATATATATAATTTGGCATGGTATTCTAATACAACCAATGCATATAAAGTATTTCTAAAAAACTAAGTTTCCAGTTTGACAGTACATATAGAAGCCTTTTTAAAAAAATAAAAATGGAAAGAGTATGAAGTATGTTTTTAAAAAGCTAAATGATATCCTGATTAACACCCTTACTATACAAACATACTAGGAATATGCATTTGCTGCTGTAAACAAACTGTTTCTAAATACAACTAGATAATGGGGATGAACTAAAATAGAAAAAAAATGGATGAATAAAGGTAGCACTAAATCAGCTGCTTTAAGTAGCTTGGGAGCTTTTCCTGCATGAAAATGACAAAAATCATATCTTTAAAATTCATTCCGTTTTATTAGCAGGCTCCAAATTTGGAGCTCAGTTCCTATTTTGTGTGTTCTCTTAAGCCAACCATACCTCTTAAAACTATGGATTGGTCATTCAGAGGCAGAGGTCTGCATACATGGAAGCTCAGAAAAACAAAAGGAAAATAAATCAGCCCAGAAAACAGAGCTTGAGGAGGCTACACATCACACCTCCAACCCATGACCTCAGAACAAACCCAAGTTCCATTTGTTTCAGATTACAGTGCCTCACTTAACTGGGTCAGACTCTGGTGTACACCACAAGAGGGCAATTCCTCTTGCACAGGGCTGCACATCTCAAAGAGCACCTGTAATTCCCATCCGTGGTTAATTTAAGGGACAGTAGTTAACAAGTGCTAATTTCAATGTAGTCACAGTCACTATCACTATGGCAGGGATTTAAAACAAACAAACAAACAGACCAAAAGAATAAAATTGGTAGATGATCAAACTCAAACCTTACCTCTATATAAATATAGTTGTATGTTCTTTCTGCCAGTTGTATAAACACTGCAAACAGGGACAAAACAGGCCTAGTGCTGAAAAATGTGCACTCTGACCACACAACAATTATAGAGAAAGCAGCCAACACAATGGCAAGAATCCTGCAAAACCATGGCCGCAGGAGACACTCCCAGTACCACTCTAGAAAAAGAAGAAACCCCCACAAAGATTAGTGAAGAGAAACAGAAAATTATTTTCTAAAATATTATTTCAAAGTAGCATTGCTAACGTGCAGCCCCTGCTAGTCCTAAAGAATCCAAAGTAGCACATGAGCACTAGCAAACGTGGAACTGTGGGGATCATCACTTCAATACGCTGCTCCTGTTTCACAAATAACAACTTGGCACAATGCAAGTAAAATATGCAAAAAATATACAAATTTCACATACCATCTGATTTTTAATATAAAACATTAAAATTACACTTGGTTAGAGATGAGGAAGAGAGACAAAGTCTGAGATTCTGAAGTTAAGCTTGCATCTAGGAATAAGACAGTATAACTGGAATCACTAAAAAGTGTGTCAGTGCTTCCATGAAGACAGCTATCTGTTTTAACTATTCAACTACAAAGATAGGAAGGCATTTAAAAAAGTAATGGAAATTTCAAATGAAATCATTTTGTGTGCAATGGTATTTTACTAGACCATGTCAATTCTCTACATAGTTGTAAACAACAGGTGTGTTCAAAGATCCCACCAGGGAGCCCCACTGTTGGGTACTTTCTAACTCATGGGGCACAAAATGTTTTTATTTCAAAATTGATGTTAAGTTTCTGAAATATCCTTGTACTCTCTCAGACACGTGCACACTATGGTGATATGATCCAAAGAATTCCTTAAGAGCATAGTACTTTTGCCAGTTCAGACATACCAACAGTTGGCGTGTAGAAGTATTGCACAATTCTGTTTTCAGGTTCCTGGGATTGAAAAGTATGTACAAACTGACGAGTTGCACTGGTTTCATTTTTTGCCACATCCTCAAGATAGAATGCTTGTTCTAAAAGAATTTGCCACTGGACTTGTGTACGACGGTGTCTCTGAACTGAATAAATCACCTATGGTAAAAGAAACCTCAAGTTCCATTTTGTAACATACTCAATCCAGAAAGTAAGAGGGGAAAAATTTAGGAAATACATACTATACTGCTTACACAATCACATGAGTACAAAGATTAATTCCATGTATTTGCTTATCTTTATGAAAAACAGACGTATGACAAAATACTGCCAAACTGAGCACTTCACTTCTCTAGCACTTTCACCATATTCTATCAGTTAATTTCTTATGCTTTTGCTACAATTTCTCTTTAAGATTCTTTATGAAAGTCATACAGTTTTATGTATAATCACAAGCACCAACAACATGCTACAGTGTATCTAGGCAGGAACTTAGGACTGGAAGAGGTCTCCTGGGCCACCAAGTTCAGTCCCTGGAACTTGCAGACAATCATCAACCCTAGGAATCCCCAAGACTGCCAGTACAAAACCTCACAAAACTCCTCCTGCAAATCTGTATGAACTGATATTCAGCTGTTTGTATGCAGTTCTTACTGCTGTAAGAGCAGAAGGAACAGGCAATGAAATTAAATAAACATTTTGTTTGCAGCTGCAAACAAAAAAATTGCGTAGAAAACACAAAATGATCTCAGTGCATTTAAACTTAAAATAAAGCAGTCTTAAGTGACTACCAAGCAAGAGAAACGATGCAACTATACACTTATCAAGATACCTGTTTGTGAAGTTTGACCAGACTTTTCTCACTCGGATAACTGTTCTGCTTTTCTTCAAAGTCTTCATAGTCATCCATGTTCCTGCCCATCCTTTCCTGATACTCAGTAGGACACTAGCAGTACAAGAATTGACAAACTTCTTTTTATAAAAGGTATAACCTTACCATAAAGATACTCAAAACATTTAGTTTTGCACACCTGATGTAACTGAAGTACATTTCAGTTAGGATACTAAATATTTTTCACTCTTTGAGCATTCTTACACATGCTTCAGGAGTAGCGGGGGGGTGGCGCTTTAATTAAAGCACATGCAGCATCTTGTGTATCAGCATCCCCATACTACAAAATGGCAGCGGGGATGCTTTAACTAAAGCACTTTAACTTCCTTTCTGCGAGTGAAAAAATTGCAGAATCAAAGCATGCCTGTAGACATGCCGGAAGGCTGCTCTAACACACTGTAATTGGTGCGTTCCAGCCAGCCTCTGCGTCTCGCGTTATCAGCATCCCGGTGCTTCAAAATGGCAGTGGGGGCACTTTAAGTTAATGTTCTGCATGCAATTGTTAAAAAAACATATATATCTTGTTAGACAAAGATGGTTTATACTCAAGTGTGTAACAATAAGTTCAGAATAGGGCATCATACATAAAAATAGAAAGGAAAAATCAACCTTTTCAGCCATCCTTCACAATATTTGTCTAGGTGGCTTAAATACAAAAAAAGAAAACGGCAAGTTCTAACCACTAGTTCAAAATATGCTTATACAACTATATTCCACGCATATTATTTCTCACAGAATTTTTTAGATAGAATTAATACTTAACCATAAAAGCCTCAAGACTTAATTATACTATAGTTTAAACATTTTGATTTATTCAATAAAAACCTTACTCCTGAACAAGGAGTCTTCAGAAGGCTAAAAGGCATTTTTTGACAACTGCAATGAAAATACAGTCTCTAAAATGTATTAATATTTGGTTACCTTTTTCAATATTGTATCAATACATTTTCTCAAAGGATGATTATACTTGATACTCTCATTTACTTTACGGACTTCCTGTTTAGAAAAAAAAATTCAATGCATTAAAATGACATTTCAATACATAAAGGCAGCTAAAGCATTAGGGTGCAAGTTCCACATGGCTCAGCAGAAGTCTTTGCTAAGTGATTTCAGAAAGCCATTGAAATTTAAGGCTGTTCAAGAAGTTCTAAGCATAGAACAAGTGATTTCTAAATATTCTTTCTAGCTTAGAAAGATTCATTAAACAAGCTAACGTTACTGTGTGCATTTGGAAAAACAAGTGTGTGGATGAAAAGCTGTTTTGCAGAACATTGAAAGGAAATACTTTGGGAATAATGAAAAGAAGTTTCATTCTGGCTTGATTTGTTTTGATTTTTGTCCTATGCTGTTTAATATGTCAGTATGTGGCTCCATGCATGATGATTACAAGTAGGACTGTCAATTGCGATTAATGCATTAATTTGATTTTGCGTTAATTTTTTAATGCATGTTAATTGCTGCTGGTGATGGGGGGAAAAAAAATCAACCCCTCTCCCCTTGATGCTGTCTGCTTGCCTGTGCTGCAAAAGCAGCCCCTCTCCTGTCGCTGGTGCATGCCTGCCTGGGCTGCTAGGAGAAAGGCAGCCTCTCCCCACTTGCTGCTGCCTGGCCACAGACACACACCCACATGCCAGGCAGACCCACACACGTGTGCGCGCCAGGCAGACCACCCTGCCCCCCACACACATGCACCAAGCAGACACCCCCCCACCCCCCGCAAGACACACACCAGGCAGACACGCCCCCCGCCCCCCACCCTACACCCAGACCAGCAAGGCAAGGTCCTGGAAGCAGACTCAGAAGCTGGATGCAGGTAAGCGTCTAGGCCAGGGGGAGGGGGAGGGGGAACAACATGACAGGATTTGGAGGGCCAGGTCTTGGGGACTGTCTAGGGTTTGTGTACTCGTATGTACACCCAAAAATATTTATAATAAATTGGTATTCTATTATTGTTCAACTGCGCAGCCCTAATTATAAGGCATGTAAAGTGGCTAAGAGTATACTGATTTTTATGGGATATAAAACTTGGAAGGGGCATAAAATGACCAATTAAAGCTTCCTCATAGTTATATTAAAACATTTCTGAATATACCAATTGCTTTGGCATATTTATACTTTCCCACTTGTCTCTGGCTGCCTCATTTCTGAGGACATTATTTGGAGGACATCAATAGATAGATGGAAGGAGGAGTCAGCCAGACTGGGTTACAGCTGATTTCAATAAAAAAATGCAGGAATTCTCCTGCTTTAGACTCAGTCAAAGAATACGGGGGGCATAGTAGGGAGTCAGAAGCAAAAGCAGATTTTCTCTGATCTTACTGACAGTGCTCAAGATAATGAACCTTTCTAAAAGAATTTGAATACTGTGTTCAATTGTGGGCATTGCACTTTAAAGAAATATGCAGATGAACTGGAAAGAATCTGGTGGAGAACAAAAAAGGGATAGAAAATAAGGCTCATAAGAAAATACTGAAGGAACTTGGTTTGGTTATTCTATGCAAAAGATAAAATTAAGGCTGGGAGGGAAGAGGAGGGGGAGTGGGAGGTCTTTCAATGCACAGAAGATTATGGAACAGAACTCATTTGTTCTCTATGGCTCCTAAGAAAAGGACAAAATTAGCATAACTTGCAGGAGTTAGGCTAAATATTGGAAATTAGCTATAAGGTAGTAAAATATTGGAAGATGCTACTTAAGGACTTTGTGGAAACTTTCACTGGGGATTAGTTTTGCTCACAAACAGGTTAGACAAACCAAGACAGGCAGGAATAAATGAGGGCTGGTCTGGTTTCTTGGTCCTGATTCTGTGCAGAAGGATGGACTTGAGGTCTTATCCAGTCTTAGACTGCTAAAATTTCCAAATGAATTCACTCAAGGCTCTGGGCATCATCTGCTACTCTGGAGGAGAGCTAAGATCTGTGGATGTTTCAGTCACATAACTTAGAGAGATGTTTCAGGTTTCTCTCCAAAGCAGCATCAACATTTTGTTAGTATTCTCAGTCCTTACCGACTTCCAACTATAAAAGTTTAAATGAATGTGCTAGATCTTAGAAAACTGTGACTAAGGTAGATGAGAAATAGTGCATTCACTTCTAAACTATTTACTTAAGTGTGAAATCTTTAAAATTGTAATGTGCTACGAAACACACACATTTATTCGTCATTGGTATCATTAATTGTATTCCATATGTTGTAACTTTTGTTGTCAGCGAGAGACTGGTCCTCAAAAGAAAAAACAAACAAACACTGACGAGTAATTTCTCCAGTTAGCAATGCTTCTTAGTCAAGCATCCAGGATTGAATATAGCAAGACATAAACCTTATATATCTCCAATTCAAAAACTATAATATGAACAGAATTATCAGTTCTATAAAATTATTTCTTTATTGCTGAAGTTTCTCTAAATTTAGAGAATTAATTCTGTTATTTACCTCATCAAACAAAAACTTACTATGCTACATACATTTTCAGATACTTAAAATTTTAGATCATAATTAGTAGAAAAGTTCAGTAAACACTAGGTGGCGAGTTGGTTTATACAGCAGTAATCTGTATTTATTTTTTTGCTCATAGTCACAGAAAAATATCAGGGCTTTTTTGGGGGGGGGGAGAGGGGCGGGGAGTATTCCATCGATTCACTCTTCAAAAGTATCAGTAGTTAGAA
>NW_017729024.1:159487062-159501782 GCF_001723915.1 Gavialis gangeticus | reverse complement strand
AGGGGGAATTGGGAGATACCTGCTTGTCCAGCAAGCAGTTGGGGGTGGGGGGGAAGTAGGGCAGGGGGAGTATTCCATCGATTCACTCTTCAAAAGTAACAGTAGTTAGAAATACGTTGAATCTTAGTACAAGTTTTTAATTAGAGCATAAAATTGTTACACTATAGCTTCCATGAATACTAGTTGGGTGTGTTGCACAACTAAGCCTGCATTTATCATTTCAAAACACTACTCTCAAATAACCAATGGTATTCCACATGGCCTATTACTTTTATTTGTGACAACATACCAAGTTATGAGAATCTAACAATTTATACTCTATGGGTCAGGGATAGTTTTGGCATTTGATTGCATACAGTACATCCTTCAAACTGAGGTTTGATCACACCCATTAATTTAACTTCAAAGTAAGCGCATGTCAACTGTTTTTTTCTGGGAAATGCAGAATTTGAAATGAATAACTAAACCCTGGTATTTCTTAATGAAATCCAACTTGCTCACCTCCATAACATCCTCCAAGTTCTCCTCTGCATCTGCTTTTTCAGTCATCAGTTTGGCAGCCTTGAAATAGGTCTTCATGAGAAGGTAGCCCCTTTTTGCTCCATTCCAGTGTGAACGAGGAATTTCTACCAAACCATACCCCAACAACAACACAAGGAGGAAAAGACCCCATGTGTTGGCAGCTGCTATTCCAATTGTCTGAAGCTGGTTCCTTAAACAGTAAAGCATTTATAAATTATCATCAATTAGTTACGTTTTCAAATACAAAGAAACAAGATGCATTTCGTAATTATTAATTCTGTTCTGCCCTGAAAGGGATTTTATGCTGGAAACTGCTAGGATCTTCCACGTCTCCCAAGTTTCTGAAAGAGGCCAGAGGTCCTGTTCTAAATGGGACACCTTTCTCAGGGTTGGGAATTTTACCACTATGCTAAAGATATCCATAGATTGCCTTTGCTTGCTAACTCTGGAGATGTTGATCAGACCAACCAAAGTAGAAAGAAATCAAAGATATCCAGAAAAAAGGATTCCACAGAAACAGTTGTTAAAAAAACCTATCTGTATAGTGATAGAGAGCAGATTAGACTGGAAAAAAAAATACAAAAGCACCACCTCTTTCCTAACTCTGAGAGTTGAGAGTTGTAGTAGGCAAAACAAGTGAACACAGCAGCAGTACCTTCCATGCTAGAACCAACAGGAGATACCAATAACACTTTCTAATATTTCCAAGGTATTTAAAGAGGAATTAGGTCAATGTGGAGTTTAATATTTTTTAAAGCTAGTGCTTTTGGAGAAACACTGAAGGCCCTGCCACAGGTTCAAATTAAAGCTAGATAGAAACCAGCTATAGAACTGTCACACATTTTCAAGCACTAACTTTGTAGCTGGATGGCTCTTTTTATTAGGGGTGTACTGCTAAAGATTCTTAGCTGATACTGATAGCAGATTAACAACCAGCCACATTGGCTAATACCGATCTGATAACCATTTTACAGGTATGCAGCCAGGCAGCATGGCGAGCAGCTCCCTGTAGGTAAGTCTGTGGAGAGGAAGAAGTGTGGTGGAGGGGAGTGCAGATCAAGGCCCCCATGGTGAGGGAGGGAGTGGGGCAGGGACTGGGGCTGCGGACACTGGCCAGCCAGGGCAGTGACCTGGAGCCAGGGCAGAAAGCGGGACAGCAACAAACCAACAGCAGTAAATTTCAGGGAGAAAAAAAATCTCAAACAAGGATAGCTCCCCCACTTACAGTGAAGAACAGATACACCTGATAAATTCCATATTAGATTAACAGTGTCTAGTTTTCTCATTGCAGTGGCATATGTTAGCATACAGAACTAAAAAAAACCCCAAACCTAACTAGTAAGACAAGTGCTTGCCACAGCATTTCTCTTACCATTGCAAATTGAAATGTGGGTTTACAGCCACATATATCAAAAAGGCTCCAAAAATCAGCAAGTAAGTGCCATAATAGATTGCATTCTCTATCAATGCAGTTTTAATCTTCCCAGTAATGGAGAATCCTCCTGACCTAGCATATGACTGCATGAAAGGTAACAAAATCCTAGAAAACACAAGCAAAATATATTAATAGTAGTCAATTGGTGCAACAACAATCACCTGGTAACAGTTCAATTAGCAAACTTGTTAGCCATTATATTAGGTTTTACTTTTGAGATGTACTGAATCTGATAAACAAGCCTTGAAATAACCTATGTGGATTAAAAGTTTCTCTTTAACTTAAAGAACTACTGTGTAAAGAGGCTGTGTTCCTCTTTTTAATAACCTAGAAGCTGAAATGTTACATTCGTGGATCATTTCTCATCTTAAACAAGACACAATCTACCATGAACTAGGGGGAAATGAGCCATTTACAAAGGAAAACTGGGGGTTGGACTAGATGACCTCCTGAGGTCCCTTCCAACCCTAATTTTCTATGATTCTATGGATCTTCTATGAAAACAACTATAGCCTATTCTTAATTAAGAAAATATAAGAAACTTAAGACCTATTTTCAAAAAGATACTGAAAATGAAAACATTGCCAACAGTGAAACCATTTTCTACCGTTAGGAGTTGAACAAACATAAGAGTTGTTCCTAAAAAACTATACATGAAAAGAAAACCGAAAGTACAGGCAGCCCTCAACTTACAACGTTTCGCACTTATGTTTATAAATTGACACCCTGTTTTAACTTTATGACGTCAGTTTTGACTTACAATGCTTGGTGTGATGTCACACCACGCCAGTGAACAAGTTTGCTGTGTTGCTCATCTCCCTGGAGAACATCTGTCCAAACTTGCTTGGACACTTTCTTTAAGAAAGCAAACAAGACTCCAGAAAAACCTGCAGCCAAGACACCTGAGAGGACTTGAGCCAAGAACCCTTCAACAAGTCCAAGAGCTCTTCAAAAAGTCCAGTAAAGTCACCTCAAAGAATTACTTCCAAATCAGTATGATTGCTATTTATGATATAAATACATTAATGTAGCTATATTACTCATCTGTAATTGATGGAGTAAAAAATTCTGGGGTATTTTTGGTGAAAATAGGGTATCAGGCCTTGGTTCAGGAACCAATCACCCTTTTAGAACATTGTTTCTTATGAGAAAATTGGTTCTGAGTTACAACACTTCAACTTAAGACACGGTTCTCAGGAACCAATTGTGTCATAAGTCCGAGGACTGCCTGTATAGCTTTAAAGATATGATATATTTGTAATCTAATTTAGCAAAAGATTGCTGTTTTGAATTAAAATATCTTTATATATTTATTTGGAAGCAGATGCATTTATTTATTAGACTATATATTTATAATATTTGTAACTGTTTTGTAATCGCATCATCTTAAAAAGGTGTAGATATTAGCATATGGCGTTTTCATATTATACACAGAACCTTTGCTTTCAATTTTTACACTATTTACCATGTTAAGAACTGTGATGTCCAATATACTACACGCCAGAAGATTGGCATAATTCCATCAGGGATGTAACTCCATGGCTTGAAACACTTCTGTTTCCTGTAGTAAGATGAGAGTGCTACATGTTAATAATATATATACAGAAAACTAGAACTCTTGGTTCCAAAATGATACCTTTTATTAGACCAGCTGGAAAATGGCAATAAAACTGTCCTTTTCTGCAAGCTTTCGGCATCAAAGTCCCTTCATCACGCTCTGGGAAAATGAAATCTGAATGCAGAATTTCTTTACTCAGGAAAACTCATAACATCTACTGAAAAATTATCACCACTGAATTACTGAATTATTTTAGAATGACTATCATATAACTTATACCATTTTTAATGGTAAAATATCACATAAAGCAAATATTTCTACAAGAAACGAACATTTGCCTTAAATGAAAAAAGCAGCACAGTTCAAAAGACTGGCATTCAATTAGAAAGAAAAAGCACTAACGCAGGGATGTCAAACACAGCCCATGGGGTGCTGGACCAACCCCATGTCCTAGCTCTGGCCCCACATGCTGCGTGTGGAACAAAGCCTGGACACCACACTACACAAACTGCAGGCAGTGCAGGTGGTCAGGTCAATACAGGGTGCTGCATGCAACCTGCTCCCTGGACACTTGTGCTACATGTAATGCCATGTCCAGCCTGCATGCTGCAGGCAGCATGCACAGCATGCCAGTCTCAAAACCTGCATGTATGTCAAGCCCTGGAGATAATGCATGCTGTACACAGTACAGGTCTGAACAGGCTACAGGCTTTACACAGTACAGGGGGCAAGCATGGGGTACGTGCTGTGTGTGGTACCCAGCCAGAGCCAGCACAACTGGATGGGTTCAACTCCTTGCACTAGAACCTACTGTTCAGGCCACTTTTTCAGGAACTGGTATGTTTAGACCAAGCATGTTAATTAGAGGTGCACCAATAAAGGTTTTATTGGCTGATACCAATGGTCAATTATTAACCAGCCACATTGGCAATACCAATCCAACAGCTGATTTGCAGGAATGCAGCCCAGCAGCTTGGAGAGCAGCATCCACCCGGTAAGTCTGTGGGGAGGGGAAGAGGGGTGTGTGTGTGTGTGTGGGGGGGGGTGGGGGCAGCAGACCAAGGTCCCCATGGTGAGGGAGTGGGGTAGGGGCTGGGAAGAAGCCATCACAGCCTGTGGCCCTGCGCCTACAGCAGGCAGCTTACCTTCACCTTGTGCACAAATCCAGGGGCACACATGCCCTCCATGCCTCTCTCAGGGATGCATGCAGCAGCAGACAGGGAGCCGTTCCCACCCCCCCCACTTTAGCCCTGGACAGGCTTCCCACAGCTCAGTCCTGCTCCCAGGGTCTCATTCATATCCCTGCCTGGGCAGTGCCTGCCACTACCTGTATGCCACTCCCTCCCTCACCAGGGGGGCCTCGATCTACCCGACAACAGTCCTTCCCTCCATTGACTTACTGGCTCCAAGCTGCTGGGCTGCGTTGTACACATGCATGCTGCTGCTGCATGCAGCATTTATCTGTGATATTATCAGCTACACTGGTCAAAAAGGCTAATAGTGTTAATTTTCCTTTTATGGCAGTACCAATCCAATATATCGCTGCACCTCTAATGTTAATATTTATTTATATAACAATTATTCTTTTAAAAGAAACCTGAAATGCTTTTAGCTTCTTAAAACTGTACAAGAATAGAAACATGCATTATGTGGGAAATGCTAAAGGGTCTTAAAATTCAAGACTTTAATTTATACTCAGCAAAGGGAAAAACAATGCATATGCCACTGGTAAAGGTGAGTCTTTAAATCTTTCAGGGATAAACACTATCTTGCCACTTTGGGACAACAAAAAAAAGATACTTCCTACTTGGGTACCCACTTAGATCCCAGGTTCTCAAAGTGTTGTACAAACAACTACTCCACTTATCTGTAAGAAGTAAGAGTATTATGTAATTTTTCAAGTATGGGAATAGTTGACAGAGAAAGTGATAGATTCAAGGCTGAACAGGGTAAACCCAAAGAGAAACCCTGGTTTTATGATTTCAGTGCTCCATACTTGGGCATGTGAAGCTTCTGCCATAAACTTTAGACCTGCTTGGAATTTACCCAAATCTACTATGTCATCTACAAGCAACACACACAGGGGCAAGCTTCTCTCTCAAAACTCTCATGGTCTAATACTATAAAAGCTTTAGAACTGTGGAAGCAAGAAAGAAATTCACAAAGGCATCTTGCTGGGCACATTCATATTCCTCTGTTATCTTGTCTACAGCAAAGGAGCCTAAGGAAAGGTCACAGGAATCAACATGCTTAAATAATCAAACACTGATGCAATAAGCTGTGTTGGTGCCTTATTAACCGTTCTTATTGTCCCTTTTTTCTTTCCCTCACTTAACTGGGCATTTACAAACTTTAGTTATCATATGCTGACTTTAGCTCTCCTGCCCTAGAGGGAGTGTGCTCCATTTGCTTGATTTTAGAAATACCTGGTATATTTATGCTCACTTAACACACACAAAAATAAATTCTTTTTACATTTTGATGCAGAACAAACAACATTGTTCCCAATACCTTGGAGCAGGGGTAGTATAAGTTCCATTGTTGTTACTTTCTGGAGGGCTGGAGTTAACAGCAAGTTTGCACCGATTATATATGGTCTAAAAACAAACAAAAACACCCAATATTATGCCAATTAATTATCCCAGTAACTAATTCAAAATGTGAAACACATGCAAAAAGAATCAGAGTGAGAGAGGGTAATTCATATATAGCCCCAAACAATCAATGATATTTCTGTGTTTTTTGCACCTTAATCCCAGAAGCAGATTGTTGTTATTAAAAAGACATACGTATCCTGCATTCCAGGTTTGCATTTAAGCACTGAAGTAATGCATAAAAAAAGGGGGTAGTGGAGAAATTGATGGGGGGGGAGGGGAGGACAAAGGAAGGCAGAGGGGAGTAAAACTGATTAGTGCCCGTACATTGGCAAGGATCAGGAAAATGCTAAAAGCAGCAACAAAAATAATGAATTTAAAATGTAAAACTCGTTGTTGAAGTTTTAGTATGCTCAATACATACATTCCAAATTCCTTTTAAGTATGTACTGTTTTTAGCTTGATGGTATTTCTCCAAGAACCTTTTATTCAACTTAACATTTTCAAAAAATAAGATCCTTCTCATAATTAAAAATTGTCTACTGACTTATACAACTGTATTTATGTTCTAGTAACTTACATAATTATATACATTGTATATGTGATATATTTTGTATAAAGGAATATTTATACTGTGCTTTTACAAAGATGAAAAATCTCAGAAGTTTCTTACCGTACTAACATCCAGAGGCAATATAAATACAATCAGAAAGCAGAGATACCAAGCCAACAATGTTGCTATAAGTACAAGCCTATGCTGTTTCTTAAAGTCTCCATATCGGTGAAGTAGGAATAAAGCCAGAAAAAAAACAAATACTATCTCAATGCCCAAAGCTGCACCACTCATTATTGTATGTTCACTCCAAACAGCCAATGCAGCTCACTTATAAAAGTAGATCATAACTGTAAAACAAGAACATATTATTTCCGTTATAATCATACCCTCTGAAAGATATATGTATATACACACCCCCCATCCCCAAAAGAGCATCAAATGCTTAACACACATTCTTTTGTGTACGCTAATACTATTATACTTTATATAGGAACAGCTGAGGTAAGATTAAGCATGTGATTTCTCAGTAAGGTTCTGCTTGTCACCTAGTTTTCAGTGTAGTTAAGCTAAAACATATATGGTTCTAGAGGCTTAAGCCTTAGTTGGGAATCCAGAAACACCACTTTACAGAAAAATCCCACCCACTCTGAGATGGTTCAATGGTTCAGGAGTGCCCCTGAGTGGCCATGAACACATCTACATCTACCCCAAGAAGCTCAGCGTCACTCTGAGGCATTATGACACATTCCTATGCTACCTATGCTGCCTGATTTGTGGGCTCAGGTACATACATGGCAGGCATAGGTGAGCGGGGGGGGGGTCTCTCTGGTGTATTCAGGGCTTGCTCTACTCCCAAGTCTACTTGCAAACAAACATCTTAATAGTTTTTCTGACTACACCTAAGCTCCCTAATTAAACCCCCCTTCATGAATGGTGTCTAACAAAAGTTAATGCATGGTTCTCATAAAATCTGAATTCTTACAATGTACAGAATGTACTAGATCTTGCTCAGACTTCCTGAGTTTTATTTTTTTTCTTTCTGATTTTGTTTCCGGTTTTTCGCTGTTTCTTTTTGAAAAAACAAAACTTATTTTCAGTGTCTTGATAAATGAGTTTCACTCATACTTTTTAGCAATGAAAGACATTCTTTTTTGACTAGTTATACTATTTATACAGGCAGTCATCTGGGCAGTTTTGAGCACTATTTTCTGTTTACTCTGGAAGTTCTGAAAGCAACATATTGATAACATACTTAAGTGATGTAATATTCCAAATTGGGCTGGCAATCTTATCTTAAGAAGAAACCTTGCCATTTTTCTAGACTATAACTATTATTTTCTGGCAGGTTAGAAGACTGGCTGCAGTCAGATATGGCAACTTCAGACTCTCCTAAGCAGCTATCCATGTTCCAATGTTTGCAGAGCAAGCTCAAACTTCCTCCCATGGCCCCTTATAATTACATGAACAGACACAAACTAGGAAGAGCTGAGGATTATGGACTGGAATTTCCTTTACAAGGACTAACAGGCATCACATTGGTTTTCCAATTATATTGCCATGTCAGCTGGTTTCATTTAGCTATGCTGAATGTTTGTTGTAGCTGCCATTATTGTATTTTGCATCCAACAGCCAAACAGAATTTAAAAGCAATAAATTAGCCAGACAGAGGCTGGGGAAAAGGGCCACCAATTGCTGACCAAAGGCCTAAAAATGATTGTGGATGACATATCAGCCCAATTATGTCTCATATAATGAAGACTTGACAGATTTCAAAATATGTATTATTTTAAGACAATGTTAATAACAATGTTACTAACTCCTTTGGCTTCACTTTTTTGGTGGGGGGAAAAGTCACCAAGTAGATCCATTCTTCTGAACTTCACCAGTGTTCTGGTTTCTCAGTATATGTTAGGAACAGTTTTCCACTAGCCACTCAGCTTATGAGTCCAGCTTGCTTGCTTGAAGACAAGTTCACAAGTAACCAAAAAATGCATGCAGAGAGCCAGCTGGTTGCACAGCTGGGCCCACTGCATGTGCAAATACTCAAGTTACTTGCACAATTAGGCAAACTGTTCAGACAACTTGAGGCCTAATCCAATACTCACTGACATTAGTGCAACTATTTAAAATTGATTCTATATGAATTAGATGAAGGCTGAAAAGAAATCTGCTTGAAAACTTGTCTGAAAAGCCTTCAAATGTTAACTCAAGTTACCACAGGTACATATTATCCCAATGTATATAAAGCATTTTAGAACCATTTATTTAATCTTTTTATTACCTGGTTTGTTGTTAAGGTTGTTCCTGAAAAGTTAGCCACAGGAGGCAGATTTCTACTGTTGACTTCTAGAAAAAACAAAGGAAACACAAATTAAGTAACTAACCTGTTACTAAGTGTAAATTTTCCACTTATTTCACCCATGGTCAAGGTTTCCATTATCTGTAAAATTTGATAAAGAGCATTAATCAAGGCACTTTTTATTCTAACAAATGCCTCTAAAAACACACTGAGGTCAATAAGTTTTTTTTTTTAAGACAAGCCAGGAAAGCAGAACTGGACCTTTAGCTATACATGTTTCTAAGAAACAGTTCCTTCTACTAATAAAATTCAGTCACCATTTCATGGGGCCAGATCCAAGTAATAATGCTCTGCAAGTATGTACACAGGGGATTACATCCTTCCCTTACAGAAGTCTGCACTTATAACATCTCAGTAGGAAGCAGTGCTAGTCTGGCTGCACTGTCACCTCATTCTAGACAAGAGAGGTGGTTAGCCATGTTAGTCTGAAATCAGACAGAAGGCAGGGCAGAGTGCCACCTTAGAGACAAACTGGTTCAAAGAAGCATGAGCTTTCATAAACATCTGATGAAGTAGGCTGTTGCCTATGAAAGCTCATGCCTCTCTAAACCAGTTAAGTTTCCAAGGTGGCACCCTGCCCTGCCTTCTGTCTGTCATTCTAGAAATGTGATGATTAATAGGGGTGTGTGAAATGGGCCACATTCAATTTGGATTTGGCCCGAATTGGTGACAGTGGTTCGATTAATTGATTCGGCCAATAAAAATCACTGTCCCCTATTTGATTTGGCCAAATCCAAATCTGAAGATTCAACGCTGTTTCAGAGAATCAGTAATTCAGCAACAGACACAGCTTTAAATTTTTTTTCTACATACCTCAAGGTACCAGGCATGGCTCATGAATGTTGAGATGCTGAAGCAGATGGAGCGTCCCACAGGAGTGCAGGCCCCCCCACCCCACTTGCTTGGCGGCAAACCTGCAAGTAGACCAGAAGTACTTCTGGTCCACTTCCGGGTCTGCCGGGGAGCACACTGTCTGCCCCCACCTCCCCGGCTCTGCAATCAGCCGCAGGGAGACCCCGTGTTGCACCCCCAGCACCAGTCACTGAGCTAGGGGGAGGGTCCCAGTGTGCTCCCCAGTGAACCCAGAAGTGGACTGGAAGTGATTTTGGTCCACTTCTGGGTCTGCTGCCGAGCGTGCTGGGGACCCTGCCGAGTTCCCGTGGGATGCTCCATCCGCCCTACCATTGCAGTGTTAATGAGCTGCCTCGTACCTTGAGGTACATAGAAAAAACTTTTAAAGCTGTGTCTGTGAATCTTTTCAAATCGATTTGGACGATTCCGATTCAATGTGGAGAGATTAAAGGGTCTCCTGATTCGATTTGGAGATTCGGCCATTGAACTGGGCCAAATCTCCGCCAGATCGAACCAGGAACCAAAGCTTCAAACAGCCCTAATGATTATTGTTTTATGATCTTTGTAACCTTAAAGTGCATTTAGCTATCTGGTGAGCAAGTGCAAAATGAAACACAAAGATGGGCGGCCAAGACTTTTTGCAGCCACAAATAGAATCCCAATGACCTTTTGACATTGAGAATACGGGAGAGGTGGCAGGGAGGGAAATCAGTAATCATGCATGGAGCAGACCTTAAGCTTGGTAAGATGAAAATTCTTGTTTAGATGGAAACACCCCTTTCTAGAGGGATCTCTGGTTACATTTATGAAAAACTTTGGACAAAAATGAATCAGTCACTAATCTCAGAGTTGCACTCACTTTGATCTAACACTAACAAGAAAACAACTTATACATAAAGAAGCTTAAGCTCAAACAAATGGAGTTTTCAGCAGTCACTATGAATATCACAAATATATTAAATTCCCCTTGACAAAAGGCTTTCAAGCATCAAGTGTGTATCAACACAATGAATATGGGTTCTAGTAAGATAAAGGTTTGCCTTTGATTAGTTTGTGATAAGCTAACCATAGGTACCCAAATAAAGCAATTATTTGATTTCAATATGTTGAAAAAGGTAGATTTTTTGCAGGGAAAGTTGGTGGGGGGGTGCAGAAGAGGGAGTAAGAAGGGAAAATGGGAAAGAAAACAAGCTTACAGCTCAATGAACTGCACTGTAAAAAAACCTCTTTGTATTGAAAGATCTTCTTTTGGGAGGGTAAGTTTTCAAGACATAAGGCACTTGCTCAGAGACACAATGCTTATAGGGATGTTCCCTAGTTTTTGAGCAAAAGCCTGATGGGATTGTTTTTGACCACCTGCAACATAGGTAACACTTTCTGGGGCAGAATGAGGCTCATAAAATCATAAGAGCTTTTTCAGCTCATCTTTGCCAGTAACTGCACTGAGAGACAGAGTAGTTGGAAAGAGCATAGGAAACTCTGTAACGTGTAGATGGAGAAGACATCACCATCAAATTGTACCAAGTTACCAAGGGAAGTTACAGCAGAAGCCTAGCGGCTTTTTCAGGTGGGAGGCAGAGATCAAAAAAATAGTTTTTGAAGAATGATTTACAAAACTAATTTGTAAAGCTTTGTATAATTTAGAACCAAAAAGAATTGTATTAAGGTTGGTTTTGACTTGTGCAAAGCAAAAGAATACTGAACTAGAGCAGACAATGAAGAATGGAAAGCAAATGATTTTTTTTAAACCAGATTCAGAATTTAAAGTGATTTTTAGTTGAACTTAATTCCAAAAGAATCTATTTAGAGGCTTCCTAGGTTAGCTCTACAATTAAAAATGTTATTGACATAACAATTATATAAATTCAGGAGAGACTGATTTTTTTCTTGCTGATGCTAATACGAGTCCTACATTAGATGGATTATTGTGGATATAAAGTGCTTAATCTACATTGTTATACTGCATTCTTATAGGATGGCATTTCTTTTTGGAGGGTTTTGCTGGTTTAACTATATTTTAGTATTAAAGTAGATTTGTAGTGTTCATCTGCTTTTGTTTTCTCATTATTTATTTTAAAAGGTCACACTGTAAGAAACAGGGCTTGCATATTAGGTTTAATAAACTTAAGATTACTTTTAACATTAATCTTAATAACTGAATCTAATTAGGCTCTTACTAAGCATTCTTACTGCATTTTACATTATTTCCAGAGCCACTAAAGGTATGTGTAAACTGCGACTGGCAGAGAGATGGGAAGAACTTCTTTACCCACAGAGATGTTATACTGAAACCAGAGAAAGAAGAGATTCACTTTGAAAACAAAGCAAGAAACAAACATTGTAAATACACAGATTAGATAGTTTACTTTACTTAGCACTGACAGGGCCTCAATTGACATTTGTTTCATTTTGCAAAGAAACATTTTTGAGAGCTCAAAGGACTGCAACAAGAGAAAGAAATTTCCTTAACAGGTTAGCTGCTTTTTCACATCTCCCTAAAGAAAAGCAACACATTGTCTTTTGTTTAAAATGTCTTTCTGTAAAAAGGATCTTCCAGAAATAAGAGACTAGGAGCTTCATGCTAGGCAACTGCAATCACAAAAATCAGGGCTGGATTTAAGGTGGCCAACTGGAAGATCATGGCCTTACAACATATGACGACAAACACAGGTTAAACATTAGTAAAAAAAAGGCAACCCCAAAATACCTGCATATATCAACTGAAGGTGTTAAACAGTCATAGTGCATGAGAGAATAAGCTTTTGGTAACTTAGAGGTAAGAAGTCACACTTTTAATATAGCAATGGATTCTCAATTCCAAGCAGAATAAACTGGATGCAAGACTTTGGAAGATAGAAAAAAGCCAGCTGAAGAGAGTCAGACAGGCAGCTTAGAAAACAAGGCTACTGAAAAAAATATCCCCCTTTTCATCACCAGTTAAACATTATAGCCTTTAAGCCGTAGATGTCAATGATCCAGCCTGCAGACCAAATCTGGCCTGCAGAGCCCCATCCACCAACTGACCCCCAGAGCTGCTCCTGAGTCTGGAATTGACCCATACACTACATGTGGCAGGCACCAGCCGAGCCCTGCATGCAGGGCCTGGGACACACACTGCATGTGGGCTCTAAGTGCAGCCTGAGTCTTGGCATAGTCGCTGAATACTCTGGATCCAGCATGCTGGGGAGTGGGGTCAGGTCCATAGGCCATATGCGACCTATGGAGCAGGCTATGCACCATTCATTCAGCCTGTGGAGCCAGAGTTAGACATCCCTGCATTATGCTGCAGTCTGTCACTTCAGTTAAACATTTTGTGTTTTAACATTTTATTCACTTGAAAGAATCACTAGGAATAATGTCTCAATGTCCAGCTGGGAGGAGGTATCAAGAGAGATTTCCCAGGGATCTATCCTGGGTCTGGTATCGTTTACCATACTTACCCAAAATCAAGATGATTTTCAATTTAAGATGACTCCCCTCCCCCACAGTAACTAGATTCTCTACATGAAAAACTGAATTCCTTATAAAATTTTCCACGTAGCAAATGTAATTAGTGGAAGGTAGTCTTGAATTCATTTCCCCACTGCTGTGGCAGGGGATGAGAGGGAAAAGCCCCACCCATTGTCCCCCACTGTGCCTATCCCCACTATATGCCCCCCTATTGCCTACCCCCTTGCCACCTGCCCTTCCATGTCTGTGCCTGTGTACTGCAGCCAGACTTCCCACTTCCTGCCTCCCTGCAGCTTGCCCTCCCAACCCCTTGATCACCCCTACATGCCCACCCTCTCCACCCCTTACCCTCAGGTAAGTCTGGTGGGGAGAACAAGCAGCACCTCCCAGTCAGGCTGAATTGGGGCTGAAGGGATCAGAAATGAAGCAGAAAGTAAGGTGGGGAGGGGGCACCTGGAGGGAAGGGGAGCAGGAGGTGAGGGAAGCAGTGGGGAGGGGAGGGATAAGCTGCCGTTTTCCTCTGCTACCCTTCCCTCACCCTGGCCATTTGCCCCCTCCCTCAACAAACAAGATATTCTGACCTGGGGCAAGCAGCAGCTCAGCTCTGACTTCAACCCTAAGCCAGGGCCAAACCAGTGCTGAGCCACCCCCTGCCTTGAACTGGTAATCAAATCCAAGATGAGGCTTTGTCCCCTCCCCCATACTGATTGGGAGAAAAAAAAACACTTGTCTTGGATTTGAGTAAATAAAGTAATACTGTTATAATGAATTGGATGATGGGACTGAGTGCACACTTAATAAATTTGTGGATGACACCAAGTTGGGTGGAGTGACAGACACAATGGAGGGCAGGGCTAGGATCTATAAGGACCTGGATAGACTGGAAAAATAGTCTGTAATTAATCAGATGATCAAGGACAAGCTCGAAGTCCTACATCTAGGATAAAATCACTGCATACACAACTACAAAATGGGGAATGACTTGCAAGGCTGCAGTACTACAGAAAAGGACCTGCAGGTTACAGTAGACCATAAGCTGAATGAGTCAACAGCATGTTCTTGTTACAAAAAGGACAACAGCACACGGGGTTGTATTAACAGAAGTGTCACTTGCAAATCAAGGGAAGCGATTCTTCTGTTCTACCCAGCACTGGCAAGGCCTCACCTAGTATAATGTATCCAGGTGTGGGCCCCACACTTCAAGAAGGATGTAGGTAGACTGGGATGAGTCCAGCACAGAGTGACAAAAATAGTTAGGGGCCTGGGAAACATTACCTGTAAGGAAACTCTGAAACAACAAGAGCGATTTACCCTGGAGAAGAAAATAATTTTTTTTTTTTAGGGGGGGGGAGGGGGGTTTGTTGGAAAAAAGGGAAAAACGTTTTAAAAAACCA
>NW_017729024.1:159485737-159486979 GCF_001723915.1 Gavialis gangeticus | reverse complement strand
AAAGACGTTTCTGCCGGGAAAAGAAATGATTTTTTTTTTTTTGGGGGGGGGGGGATATTGTTTGATAACAGTGATAACAGTCTTCAAATACCTGAAGGATGATTATAGGAAAGATGAAGACAGTATTCCACCACAGAGAGAAGCCTGTCTGTGAGGATGGTAAAATATTAGAACAGGCTACCTAGAGAAGTTGTGGAATCTCCGTTGTTGGAAATTTCAAGGCCAGGTTGGAAAGAAACTTGGCTGTAATGGTTTATTCACGGATGATCCTGCCTTGAGCAGGGGGCTAAACTAGATGAGCTTGTGAAGTCCCCTCTAGCCCTATCTTTCTACAATTCGATGAGCGTGGGCCTCTTATTGACAGGAGTCCAATGCTCACACAATGCTGTGCCGGATCAATCACTGCTTTCAACTTTGTTAGCATCTCTCTGACATCACAGAATAATTACAGAGTAAAATTGTGTCGGCCCGGACACAATTAACTGTTTGGGAAAGGAGCTGCCAGGATGCATTCAGTCTGCACATTTCTCCACAACTATTTCGTAACATATCGTGAGGGCATGCAATCAACACGTGCACTGCTGAAACCAAGACCAGATCTGAATCTCCACACTTGGTCTACACAGGAAGTTTAAGACAAACTGAACAACATCCAGGTGGGTGTATTTAATGAGTGAGTTAAAATACCTGGGTGGAGCCGCTGGGCCCTAAGGATCAGCAAGAGCCTCCCAAAAGGAAGTGGGCTGAACCCCATGTCAACACGCTGCCAGTTTTCCATGTCCATAAGCCTTTACTGCCCTGCTCTTAACTAGCACAGTGGTGCTTACAGCCAAACAGCCGGGACAAAGCAACCCACACACTAAGCTCTGCTGCCCACTCGCTTCACCAGGCTGTGGGGGGAGCAACAACCAGAGTACGGCTCCACTACCTGTGCCAAGGCCTGCCCGGGGTCCCTGTGCACCTGCTCTGGGGGCCCCAACGCCGTCCTTGCTCTGGGGGGAGAAGCTGACAAGGGAGAGTCAGGCTCGTGCACGTCGCTGCCTGAACGGAACAGGATGGGAGGGACGGTCCTACGCTGAGATCATCCCCCATGGCCGAGGAAGGCACTACGACGCCGGGGCCCGGGTCTGCATCTATCCCAGCTGGGCGCTGCTCTCACAGGGGCTCTTGCCATGAAGCCTTACCTGTGTTTTCAGGTGGGGGGGTACACACCCGCCTGCCCACACCCGCGTGCATCTCCCC
>NW_017729024.1:159477279-159485697 GCF_001723915.1 Gavialis gangeticus | reverse complement strand
CCGCGTGCATCTTCCCCCGCCCCCAGCACCACAGCCGTGTGTACCCCACCCCCCCAGCACCACACCTGTGTGTACCCCCGATGCCGCCAGGGCGGGCAGGGTGGAGACCCCGGATGCGACCCCCCGCCGAGCCGAGCTCACCTGTTGTCGCTGGGCGCGGCAGCCCGCTCCATGCCCTGGCCCGGCCGCGCTGCTTCCGCGTCACCCCACGTCTGGCGCAGCCGGCGCCGGCACTGCGGACATCGCCGCTCGCCGACCCGCACGTCACCGCCGCAAGGCCTGCCGGGAGTCCAGCCTCGAACTCCCACTCCCAGCGGGCCGCGCGGCCTCTGCGCAGCCTCTCACTCCCAGCAGGCCTCGCGGCCGCGGCGGAACTCCAAGTCCCAGTAGGCCTCGCGGCCGCTTCCGTCCCAGCGCGCGCGGCGGGATCGAACGTTGCCCGGGGGTGGGGTGGGCGGCCGAGCGCGGGAACGGGGCGGTGGCGCGCGGACACCCCGAGTCCTTCCGCGCGTGCATCTGCTGCGGGGCACCATGCACAGGTGAGAACGGAAGGACCTTCGGGTCGTTCCCCAGCGTGCGCTCAGTGCACATCTGTCTGCGTCGTCTTTGATCCTTTAGGCAACACGCGTTGGCATGCATGCATATGTATATGTGCATGCATGTGTGTGTGCGTGTACATGTGTGTGCGGACGTCTCTGCTACCCGCAGGGGCAGAGCGCGCGGTAACTGGCTCCTTGGCCCCCCCGTGGGGCTGGCCCGGAAGCGGAGCACGGCGTGGGAAGCCCCACCTCACTTGGGATTACAACCCAGGTCATTCCAGCCATTTGCTCCTGTTGCTGCGCTGTCCGGCTCGCTCCTAGGAGATAGCTAGTATTTACCACCATTCAATGATAAATTAAGACTAAAGATCGCTAGGACAGTGATCTGTGTCAACTCCTATATTCAACTCCCAGCAGCCTAGTATTTTCCAAACGTTTGGGGCCAGCAGACCGTTGTGGACCTACTTGATTTCTCCTAGCTCAGCATGCACACTGGTTTTAATAACGCACAGTGAACAGGGCTTGGTGCAGATGGTCAAACTGGACCCTATGAACAGCCATAGATTTAAATTGCTCAGAGTGGACACAGGCAGGTGAAGAGACTGAATTTTTTGCTGTCTCATTTTAGGATTCCTGACCAATATTTCCATTGCTTCCTCTGGCAAACAGTTGTAATATGTAGAGAGAGAAAACTTAGCTGAATTTCAGCATGGTTCTTTCATTTCTTCATTTACCCCCACTGTTTTTAGCTCTCCTCCCCATGCACTAGAGTAAGTGATGGGTCTTTCCTCTTTAGTCAGTAGGGGTGCACTGATAAAGATTTTCTTGGCTGATACCAGAAGCCAATTATTAACAAGGCATATCAGCCGATACGGATCTAATAACTGATATTTAGTAATAATAGCTCGCTGAACGAGTTTTAGTTCAAGCACCCCCACCACCATTTCTAAGTGTGGAGATGCTGATACAGGAGATATGGCATAACTTTAATTAGAGCGGCACTTGGAGCTGTTCGAATTAAGGCACTGCCCCCACCCCTTCTGGAGCACATGTAAAAGTGCCCCATACCATTTGCAGCCCTTGTCCTTCAACCCCAGTCTAGGGGCAACTGCCTGAGCATGAAGTTGCTGGGTGGTCTCTGGGCACTTTAATCTCATAAACGTTAGGGCGGGAAGGGACCTCATGAGATCATCGGGTGCAGCCCTCTGCCCAAAGGGCAGGAAAGTCAGCTGGGTCAGATGACCCCAGCAAGGTGAGCATCCAGGTGTTTCTTGAACATGTCCAGAGTAGGTGCTTGCACTATTCTTGGGGGAGTCTATTCCAGATTCTGAAGACTTGGACGGTAAGAAAGTTTTTACTTCTGTCCAGTCCAAAACAGTTTTCCAGTAGTTTGTGACGGTTAGACCTTGTCTTCCCTTGGGATGCCCTGGTGAAGAGACATTCTTCCAGTTTCGGATGTGCACCCCTTATATACTTACAGGCTGCCACCAAGTCACCCCTAAGCCTTTGCTTCTCCAGGCCAAAGAGTCCCATGCCTCTCAGCCTCTTCTCATGAGGCCTGTTCTCTTGACCTCTATTCATGCGTGTGGCTCTCCTCTGGACTCTCCAGCCACAGCCTCACCAAGCCCAAGTAAAGCGGGAGGATGACTTGTTGGTTCTTGCTTGAGATGCATTGATAGATGCAAGCCAGAGTTTTATTTGCTTTGCCAGCTGGGATGGGGAGGGGTTGGCAGCTCTTGGGCCGGCTCTCAGAGCTGCTCTAATTAAAGTGCTGCTCTTCTACTCCTGGAGGCTTCCTTCCCATCGGAGGAAGGACCCTGTTGCATGCAGTGGAGGCTTCCCCGGCCCCTGCCAGGCTCTGCCCCTGGCCACAGCCCCCCAGGTACCACAAGTTGAGTCACACTCTGCCAAAGTAGACAGCTCAACTTTGCTGGCCCCTTCCCGCCCCAGTCATGTCTCCAGCTTTTGGTGCCTTTTATAACACCTGCCCCGGCCCCAGCTCGCAGTCCATGCTGCACCAGCACCAAGGATGCTGTGGCAGCTGCTCCACTCCAGCCCAGCCTGGCCCACCGGCGAGCGAATGGGGGTATATTTGGGGTCACCTTGGCTTGTAAAAAAATGTTGATAATGTTCATTTTCCTTTTAACGGTGCTGATCTGATACACAACCGATATATTGGTACACCTCTATCAAACAGTCCTTGTTTCTCAGCTGCACCTGATGGCTTTCCTGACCTCAATGGTAAAGTGCTGTGTTCTGTCTGTGACCACCAGGCATGCTGTGATGCTTTTGCTTATAGCCCTGTCACTGTGACACCACTCTTCAAAATTCCTTTTTTTAAATTTATTTTGCAGCTAAATCAAAAACAAAATGTTGCCTGATTTTTTGATTACTTCTCTTCTTTGCTTCTCTTCATTGCTTTCTCCCTGCTGTTAAGTTTGCATGCATTTGACCCATTTTCTTCTCAATGTATTGACAAGAATTGGTCCCCAATTACTCTCTATGGGGATCTACAATTTGAGGTGCTGTAGATGTTTGTAAAGCTCTGTGAGTTTTGTGGGTGCTATAGAAATAAAAAAGTATTATTACTAAATCATATTTTTGTTTTTCATTGAGGCATTGGATTATTGTAGGGGTTGTAGCTGGAATTGCCTTGACCATTCTTTCTGGTCTATCTGCATTCTCTTTAGTATGATGTTTAGGGTTAGGCATATTGGCCATTGTCATTTTTCTGAGGGTAACCTATTGTCTTCTTGCAGGAGACATCTCAAGGAAATCCCAGCTTCGAGCAGCAATGTTTTCACAAGTTTCACGTGGGCATGGGATCCTACCAAGACATCAGAGCTACTTTCGGGCATGGGCGTGTCTGTCCTTAAGAAGGAGCATCTGGGAAGTGAAAACACCCCACAGGATCTACTCATATCCCTCTCTCCTCCTCAGAAACGGCAGAAAGTAAAAGAGAAGGACAAGGACTTTGTGATTGCACGGAGGCCTAGGCACCTCCGAGAGCCAGAGTCAGGTAGAGTAACACCAGCCCCGGCTTCTCTCAGCCTGTGACAGTGACTGTGGGTCAGGTATTTCAGGTCACACATACTGTGATTCAGACCACTGGATTTTGGTTGCTGGATCCAGTGGATCTTGGACTTCAGTAAAGAAGTTGGGTTCTGAAAACAGGGCTTTAGTATAATTGAGGCAGTCAAGTTCAAAACTGCAGTTAAAAAAAAAATAAATGCTCTAGCTAAAGAAAAATCTAGCTCATATTTCAGCTTTTGTGTGTGGCCAGAGCTGCCCCAGTCTGTAGAGCTCAGCACGTAGCACAAGATGAAGTTTGCTCACAATTAAAAAAATTCTGTATTCTTCCACCTACATCCATGACGGTTCCAATCTGCTAGGCACTCTCAGAACATACCTAACATACCAGCAGGATGTAACAAAATACAGTTGCATCCATTTCTTTTTAAAACAGGCTTTCCTCAGGAAGAGAAAAAGATAGTGGTGATGCCCACCTCTGCATAATAACTTAAGGGTTAAGAACACTCATCTAGGAAATGAGAAGCCTGGTTTCGATCTGTTGCTCTGCCTGATGAGATTCAAACTTGCATCTCCAGCCTCCCAGCAGAGAATCCTAGCTATTCTGGGTGGTTGGGGTGCACTGATACATTTTTTTGGCTGATACCGATGGCCAATTATTAACCAGCCATATCAGCCGATACTGATCCGATTGCCAGTATGCAGCCCGGCAGCTTAGAGAGCAGTGTTTGCCAGTAAGTCTGTGGCAGCGGGGAGGGGTGCAGATAGAGGCCCCCATGGTGAGGGTGAGAATGGGGCTGGGGCAGAAGCAGGTGCTGTCTAGGCAGGGTGGGGCATGGGATAGAGTCTCAGGCGGCTCATCCAAGGAACGCGACTGGGCGGCTCCCAGCCACTGCGCATATCCCTGCAGGAAGGATGGGGGTTATGTGCCCCCCACTCCCTCCCTCGAATCTGTGTGCAGCGAGGGCAGGCTGCGCTGGCCTCTTCCTGACAAAGGGACAGGGCTGGGGCTGTGCTAGAGGTGGGCGGGGGTGCTACAGGGAATTTTTGGGTGGTTGTAGCCCACCCTGTAGCCACCCCTCGCAGTGCCACTGCCGCCTGCCCTGCCCTGCGCGTAGCCCCAGCCCAGCGCCTGAGCCCACAGCAGGCAGCCCACCTTTGCCCAATGCACAAATCTGGAGGGCACATGCTCCCCCATGCCCCTCCAATGGGTGTGTGCAGCAGCAGGGAGCTGTCCTCCCTCTCCAGCCCCCAGATGAGCTGCCTGTGGCTCCATCCCATGCCCTACCCTGCTTGGGCAGTACCTGCCTGTCCCACTCCCTCTCTCACTGTGAGAGCCTCGATCACCGCTCCCCTTCCCCTCCCCATGGCTCTTCCCCCCTACAAACTTACTAGCCGAATGCTGCTCTCTAAGCTGCCAGGCTGCATTTCTGGTCACGTGCATGCTATGGTTGTGCGTGTGCACATGGCATTTATCAATGACAGTATTGGCTATACCGACCAAAAATAGCCAACTGTCAGTAATGTCAATTTAGCTTTTATCAGTGCCAATCTGAAAGGGACCAATATATTGGTGTACCTCTACTGGTATCCTTCACCCTCCCACGGAAGGTAGGCCACTTTGCAGCAAGGAATCAAAAAAAGGGGGTTCACAAAGAGCACCAGAGGGAATTGGACCCTGTAGCTTAGTGGCTAGGTCACTTAGATGGGAGGTATTGTAGGTTAGAGTTTGCTCAAAGGACTGGTTTTGTAATTTATATTCAAAAGCCAGTAGATACAACACAGAAACAATTTTGAGAGTAGGACCTGTAACCCAGGAGGTTCCCCTACTATATGAATGTCCGAACCATGAAGACTAGTCATGCTCCCTCTGGTGATCTCTGTGGTCCTGTGAACATTAAATCCTGTTCTGTAATTGAATCTTATTCATCTTCATTTTATTTTTTGAGTTGGGCAGGGCCCCAGCTTGAACACAGTGGGTAAAGAACATCCCACCTAAAATAGTTTATAGTGTGGGAGGTAAGAGACAAGATTTTAAACCTGGGTCTTTTGCTTTTTAGGTAAGGCCCTAACTGGCACAGGGTAAATGTATAGTGCAAGTCAAAAGGAAAGCAAACCAAAATAAAACCATGCTGGCTTTCATGGCAGAGCTGCAGAGGCATTAAATAGAAACAATGCTTCTTTCACAAGGTGGAAGTCAAATCCTAATGAGGAAAGTTTAAAAAAAAAAAAAAAAGGAATAAATTCTGGCAAATCAAATAATCTGTAGTAAGAAAAGCTAAGACAGAATTTGAAGAGAAACTTGCTACAGACATAGAAGGTAACACTAAAAATTCCTTTAAGTATATTAGAAGCAGATGACCTGCTACAGAGCATGCAAAAGGAATGACAGGATAACAGGGCCACTGCTGAGAAACTAAATGCGTTCTTTGCATTTGTTTTTGCTGTAGAAAATGATAAGAAGATTCCCTCACCAGATCCATTCCTCTTGAGGGACAAGTCTGTGGAGCTGACCCAAACTGAGGTGTCAGCAGACAAGGTCTCAGAGGACATGGATAAACCATACTGCAACAAATTACCAGGACCTGATGGCATTCCCTCTAGGGCAGGGGTGTTCAATCTTTGACCTGCAGGCCAGATGTGGCCCACTAAACCATATGACCTAGCTTGTGGGACTCCCCATGGGTCAGGAAATTTGGCAGCAGGGGAGCAGTGGCACTATTGCTGCTTCTCCCCTGCTTCCAAATTCCCCTTTTCCCTTCCTCCCCCCAAATCTGAGGTCCAAGGGGGATGCGGCCTCATCTACCCACATGGGCCATGCTCCCCTTGACCTCAGATTGGGACCACCAGTTGGATCCAGCCTATGGACAGACCAGGCACTGCTCATTTGTCCTGCTGGACAAAAAGGTTGGGCACCACTGCTCTAGGCTCCTGCAGGAGATCAGCTCGGAAACTGCCGAACTCTTAACTATAGTATACAACCTATTACTGAAAACAGCCTCAGCACCAGAGGACTGGAAGTTTTTCAGTGCAGCTCCAATATTTAAAATGGCTCTAGAGGGCACTCAGGAAACTACAGGCTGGTGGATCAAGGTGACCTGGTTGACACAGTACATCTGAACTTCCAAAAGCCTTTTGTAAGTTCCCCATCAGAGGCTCTTAATGAAGTTAGGCATGGGATTACAGGGAAGGTCCACTCACGGATCAGAAGTTGGGTTAAGGATAGAAAACAAAAGAGTGAATATAAATAGTCAGTTTTCAGTATGGAAAGACGTTAACAGTGGGGTCCCCCAGGGATCTTTGTTGGGACCAGCACTGCTGATTTAGAAAACGGGGTGAGTAGTGAGGCGGCCAAATTTGCAGACAACAGAAAATTATTCGAAGTGGTAAACACCAAGGCAGACTGAAGAACTAGAGAAGGATTTTGCACTATTGAGTGAATAGGCAACTAAATAGCAGATGAAATTCAGTATAAATAATTGTCAAGTGGTGCACATGGGCAAAAATAACCCATACTGCTCTTACACTGTGGTAGGCTCTACATTTCTTAGTGCACAGGGAAGAGATCTGGGAGTCACTGCAGATAGTTTGCCAAAAAAACCCATCAGCTCAATACTCAGCAGCCATCAAAAAGGCAAACAAAATACTAAGAATTATTAAGGGAATTCTGAACAAATATTATCACTATGTCCCTTTATAAATCCATGGTGTGTAGACACCTTGAATTCTGTGCTTAGTTCTGGTCCCCGTACCTCAAGAGAGATCTAGAAGAACTAGAGAAGGTCCAGAGAATGGCAACAAGCATGATCAGTGGTATGGAGGGGCTTCCATATGAGGAGGGACTGAAGAAGCTAGGCCTATTCAGTTTAGAAAAAGAGGCACTTGAGGGGAGACATGATAAGGGTTTACAAAATACTAAATGATGAAGAGAAAATAAGTAAGGATTTATTATTTACTATTTCACAGTACATGAACTAGGGGTCATAAAATGAAAATAACAGATGGTATAAAACTAACAAAAGGAAGTTTTTTCACATAGCATGTAATTAAAGTGTAGAACTGGTAGCCAACGATGTGGAAGCTGACAGTTCAACCAGAATCAAAAAGGGATTGGACATATTTTTGGAGGGAAGGTGTATCAGTTGCTATTGAACATAGGAGTTTGGGGTGCAGCCTCTGAATCAGGACTTCCTAGACCTTAAATGATGGAAATTGCAAGTGAGAGGAAGCTTGGAAAAACCTTGGTCATGCCACTTACTCTCGCTTTCAGCCTTCACTCTGCCACTGTGTGACACAGGATACTGACCCCAGAAATAGCAGTTCTTGTGTTCTTAACTGTTTGGTGATTATGGGCTTCATGACCCTCTCCTTTTCTGGTGGCCCTACATGAAAAGAAAGGAGGGAGCTTCTTTAAGTTGTTTGAAAGAGTGGATGTTGGCAACTGCCTTTGGGGGGAATCTGTCCAAGTGTACAGAGCTGCCTTGCTATGGGCCACAGTTCAGCATTAGCTCTGGAGAGAGGTGTCTGCTCTGAGGAAGAGGTTTCCCATGGCTTTGCAGAGACTGTTGGCAGCTTCTGTTGTGACTTCTTCAATTGGGATCCAAGAGGATTTTGGAATTCAAGCATTCTACAGCTCTAATACAGCAGTTCTGGGCAGCCGAGTGTAGCTATTCAGAAACATTCATCTAGCAACAAAAGACTGTTTTGAGGTTTGGTTTTGCTTTAAGAAATGAATAGTCTCAGTGCTTTCATAAGACCGCAGTTTGACCTCTCAACCTAATATCCAGTCATTTTTTAAACCTTTTTGACTTTGAGTTTTACTCAGTTTACGGGGGGGGGGGGGGGGGCT
>NW_017729024.1:159476292-159477183 GCF_001723915.1 Gavialis gangeticus | reverse complement strand
GGAGGCTTGTTTTTTTCCAAACTCTTGTGTGCAATCATCTTTGCATAAAGTTCATACCTAAAATGAATACTGTCTCCTATCCCTGTTAGAGAGACTATCACATTTGGAACAAGGCAAAAAAACCCCAGATTCCTTTGCAGCAGTAATAGTGTTTTCTAGAATTGCACCCTTCAGAATTTACCAGCCAAAACCCAGAAAACTTGGATAATATAGCAATATCATAATATGTATTATAGAGACTGCTTTCAGGAGAGTTGTGGATTTCTGTTTAAAAAGAGCTAATTGCACACAGACAATGGCAACGTTTGTTTCAGAAAAATAAGATGTGACTTTAGAACTTCTTACAAACTTTCAAAAAATAACATAGGTTGACCAAAGAAGCTTTAGAAAATAATTAATGACAGTACCATCGGCAGCTGTTGTTGCATGTATCTATACAAGTTTCCCTCACTTTATGCGGGTTCCATATGTGCAAATTCACTCTTATGTGATGACCCTTTTTATACCAAAAATTCGTTATATGCAAGGTAAATTCACTGTTATGAGATAGGTGTGGTGGAAGCCTGCAGTCAGCTGCTGTGTGCAGTGCATTGTGGGAGTGACGTGCACCAAAATATAGTCTCCTGTGTGGTCTGTGCTCCTCGCTTGTTGTCTGCAACACGTTTCTGTAGTTGCCATCTGCACTATGATAGTGCACTGTGCTTGTGTGTACTGTCTGCTGTTGGCGAGTACCAAAATTGTCTCGTAAAAGTGGTAGAAATGGGTCTGGGGGTCAGTGCAGTTGAGGTCCTAGAACGTGACCCTATGTGTTACTTTGTAAAGTGGGTTCCCTTTAAGCAAACTCAAGTTACGCGCCATTTTCCAGGAACACATGTACAGCATAAAAGCAAG
>NW_017729024.1:159470237-159471292 GCF_001723915.1 Gavialis gangeticus | reverse complement strand
TCCTAGAACGTGACCCTATGTGTTACTTTGTAAAGTGGGTTCCCTTTAAGCAAACTCAAGTTACGCGCCATTTTCCAGGAACACATGTACAGCATAAAAGCAAGGGAAACCTGTATACTGTTGTATATATGTATATGGGGTGCACTTAGTACCATCGTGAATAAGAGTAGTAATTGTAATATCTTTCCAATGAGGAAATGCTGAACGTATATAAGCAGGGTATTGGTATTTGCATTGCCCAAGGCAATGAGGTGGAGATAAATTAGAAGGCTTTTTCCTTTGTCGTCTGGTTTTCATTTCAATTAATTTACATTAATTAATTCCCTGTAAAATTCATTTTTTCTTGAAGGTGCTTCTTGGGATGCACTACCAGATGAATTGCTATTGGGAATCTTTGCTTATTTACCTCTAAATGACCTGCTAAAAGTTACCCAGGTTTGCAAGAGATGGTATCGCCTTTCGTGAGTATTGTGTTTTGCCTGTAAGCGTTGAGGGCAGCTTTGCTTTCTAAAGATGGTGAAATGATGTTGTTCATCTTGACATGCATATTTAAGCTAGTTTATACTGTATAAGGATTTTGTGCATGTTAAGAGAGAATCCTTAAACACATAAGTAAATAATTGCAGCCAAAGGAATATAATATTCTGGCTTATGCCACTTATTCATAACAATAAAAGCTAGGGGTGCACCGATAAAGATTTTCTGGGCCAGTACTGATGGCCGATTATTAACGAGCCATCTTGGCTGATACTGAACTGATTGCTGATATGCATCCTGGCAGTTTGCAGAGCAGCATCTGGCTGGTATGTCTGTGGGGCGGCAGGGAAGGGGCATGAGGGGGCAGACTTGATAAAATAACCTGTGGTGAGGGAGGGAGTGGGCAGGGGGGTGTGGGATGGAACTGTGAGAGGCTCATCTGGTGGGGGCAGGGGGCAACTCCTGCTGCTGTACACATTCCCCAGGGGGCTGTAGCCCCCCCTACCCCAGCATCGACTAACCCAAGTGCAGCCCTGGCCCTGCCCCCCCGCTGGGAAGAGCCCAGCGCAGCCTCCAGC
>NW_017729024.1:159463827-159469863 GCF_001723915.1 Gavialis gangeticus | reverse complement strand
TATGCATGCCAATAATGTCAGTTTTCCTTTTATTGGTGCCAGTACGATATGAACCAATGCCTCTAATAAAGGCTGACATTGATAACTTTTAATACTTAGCCTTTTTTTACTTGGTAACAAGTAAAACTCTCTTCCCTCTTAGGTTTGATGAATCACTTTGGCAAACTCTTGATCTGACTGGTAAAAATCTGCTGCCAGGAGTGATTGGGCAGTTGCTGCCCGTAGGTGTAACTGTATTCCGTTGCCCAAGATCCTGTATTGGGGAACCTTTGTTTAAACACAACAGGTGAGAATGTTGCCATATCTAAGTTTTCTGCAGCAAAGCTGCCCCTTTCACGTTCTACTCTTGGCTACATATTGCAACCAGTATCATTTGGTTTAGCACCTCTGGTTGCACTTGGTGCTGCCATCATTTCAAAGTTTAGGGACACCACAAGTAGTTGTTAGGATGGAGAACTAAAATCAGAGGAGCTGTATTCACTTGTCATTGATCTAAAACTGTTGAAGAGCATGTGAACACAACTTTAACAATATAATCCAGCACAGTTATTTTGCAGGCACTTACCTCGTACATACTCTTTATTCTGGAACTAACAACTACTTACTAGTGAAGCATCTTTTTAAAGGAAACTTGTTTTAACTCTAGTAGTATAGACAACTGTGATGAATTGCAAAGATCTGTGTACCCTCAAGCAAACAAACAAAATTTTGCTGTTTAGGTAATAAGCTTAATACTTTTAACAGATCTGACATGTTTTAAAGCATACATGTTTTCTGCTATTTCTGCACACTTTGTGGTATGCAGATGCTCTGCCAGCAGGAGTGGCTTTGGGATTTGACTGTGCGTCTTATATTGTATAAGGAACTGCTGAAACTTCCTTAGCCTGACAAAGGGTTTTTGAACCTGAAAGCTTGCTTAACAGTTGTTTTCCAGCTATTTAAGTTGGTCTAAAAAAAATATCAGATTCACCCAAAGAACCTTGTTTTATATTGTATGTCTTTCTCCTTTCCAATTTGTAGACCTCTTAGACTGCAACATTTGGACCTGTCCAACTGTACAGTCAATGTTGCTGATCTCCATAGTATTCTCTACCAATGTCATAGACTACAGAACCTCAGCTTGGAAGGATTAAAACTTTCTGATGACATCATCAGGTGAGAGGGAATGTTCATTAGTGTTCAATAAAACTCTCTATGGGCTTCTTTTTGGTGGGCAGGGGTCCCTGGACAACCTCTAAAGGTGCATTCTTTGTTGCTTTCTTTCACTGAACTCATTGCATGAACTGAGTTTCCTTGCACAACTGAATAGCCCAAATGGTTGGCCAACTGCTCATTCCCTTGCAGCTTCTTTGCCCCTCATGTAAAGAGGCTTTGTTTCCCCAATTTTGCCATCTACCTCCATTATAATTTGGGAGCTGAATCATGCAGGACATGCAATGCTATTGACTGGATGACTTCACTGCGAATCACCGTCTAGTTGTTTGATCTGTGGACAGTTGCAAATGTCCCTAAATCTCTGGATCACATAATAGGGGCTCTTGGTCCCTTCTTTTTACACTTTGGGTTTTCTAATTTTTCCCCCAAAATCTGGGTTCTGGTCAGATTCCCAGACTATTTACAGAGCTTTGGAACTAATGAGGTGCAGCATTCAGAAGCTTTCATGATACATACAGACAGGCAAATGCAGGAACACTAACCATCAAGTTAAAAGTAAAGCCTTCTGAAGCTTGGTCAGCTAATGCCAGCTTGCAAATGAAGGCATTTAGCACTTACTCTAGCAGGGTCAGTGAAGCTGCACTGGCACCATCTACCTGCAGGACTGAGGTTAACTTTGCAAATAGGGTAATTCCTTTTCCATCACAGAAATGCAGCCCTTGACTGCAGAGAAGCTGTGCTGGGGGTCTGTGGCCAGAGAGGTGTTTAATTCCTCCCTCTACCCCAAGGACAGGGACCTGACCCAGGTCTGCTGGGCGCTCCCCCAAGAAGGGCACCATGGCCCCGGGGGGGCAGGGAGGAGAGTTAGTTTCCCTTCTACCCCCACTGACAGCTAGGTTTGCCCACCCTCGCTGCCATGCTCCCTGCTCCCACCCCAGGAGCCCTCACTGGCCATGACACCGCCACTGCAGTGAGAGGGGCAGGGCCCTTGTTGGGGGCAGCAGCCCCTGTCATAATGTGGGGGAGTGTGAGCTCCATAGCAGCTCTGCCAGCCCTGCAGAGCAGCCCCCACCGGGAAGGGCCTCATGCTCCAGGAAGCCATGGCAGGCAGTCTGTCATGGTCACTTGCCACTCCAGCTGCTGGGTGGGGGTGGGACCCAGCCCCCACTGCTGAGTCTGTGCTCGGGGCAAGCCCCCTCCTGGCAAGAGGGGTCTTATTCAGCCACTAGCCCCAAGCACAGGCTGAGTGGCGGCTGCGGGCAGGCTGAGAAAACTCTTCTGCGGTGACAGTGGCCACTAGCCAGCAGCTGAATAAGCTCCCTCCTGCCAGAAGGAGGCTCGCCCCGAGCTCAGAGCTGCAGTGGCCGGGCTGGGCAGACTCTGCTATGGTGCCAGCAGCTTCTCTGTACTTGAGAGCTTATTTGGCTGCTGGCACCATAGCGGGGTCTGCCTGGCCCAGCCGCAGCCACTGCTTAGCCTGTGCTTGGGGCCGGCGGCTGAATAAGCTCCCTCTTACCGGGATGGGGCTTGCCCCGAGCACAGGCTGAGGGGCCAGGGCCAGGCCCCACCCCTGCCCAGCAGCTGGAGTGGTGAATGACTGTGATGAGCTGCCTGTTACTGGTGGGGGCTGCTTTGCGGGGCCAGCAGAGCTGCTGCAGAGTGCGGCAGTGCTGCCGGGGACTTGCAGGGCTCTGGTCTGCTCTGAGAACCCCGGTGGTGTCGCACACAACTCACTGCAGCTCTGCTGGTCCCACAGCACAGCACCTCTGCCAGGAAGGGACTCAAGCTTTCCTACGTTATGACAGGGGCTGCTGCCCCCTAACAAGGGCTCTTCCTTCCCATTGCAGCGGTGCAGAGGGGGCAGGGCCCTTGTGGGGGCAGGCCCGGGAGCACAGTGGCATCCACGGGCAGACCTGGCTGCCAGTGGCTGGGCTGGAACAGAGAGCCTAGCCTAGAGAGCATGCTGGGAGTCTCTGGTTTAACTTAAACCAGCAAGGGGTCTGGGATAGACCTTGCATAAACCTACTTGAGCCAAATCAGTTAAGTCTGATACCAGGTTTATCTCAAACCGGTTTCAGCCATTTTGAAACTGGTTTACGTGCACTGAACGTCTGCTGTTACAGATATAAACCAGCTTCTGATCACTTAAACCAGTTTGTGTGTAATGTCTGTCCCTAGCCCATGACCCATCACGTATACTAGTTCAGCAGATAGTGGGCGCATCTACACAAGATGCTTAATGCCCATTGGAGTGATTCTGCTGTGCATTAGCACAGCAGGTAAAGCCCATGTTAATGCACAGTAGATTAATCCAGTGCTCCATAAGTGTTACACAGAAAAAAACATTCATCTGTGCTAATGCGTAGTAGTGCCAATTACAGTGCACTAGGCTAGCACCTATTATACATTCTAATGTGCCATAACTGTGACACATTAATGAATGTGCAGATGCACCCAAAGAGTTACAGAACGTATTGAATCAAGGATCTCAGGGTTCACATCTATAGAGATGAAACTTGATCCTCTTGGCAATCATGAAGCTTTGACCTTTGCTTTTGAAAACGAAGCATTACTGGTGAATGCTAGGAGAGAACAAAATGTTGGGATAGTCTGTCTGATATTTTTTCCAGGAACATTGCTCAGAATTCCAGTTTGGTGCGGCTAAATCTCTCCGGGTGTTCTGGATTTTCTGCAGAAGCACTGGAGACCATGTTGAGCAGCTGTTCTGGGTAGGGAGCAATTTATTTATTCATCTGTTTTGCAGGCTGCTGTTCCTTGTTGAATATCTAGATTACTCATGTTTCTGTTAAACTACTTCCTTTTTTCCTTTTCTGCATAGCTAAGACCTCTTTCTGATAATGTTTTATAATTATAAGACATCTTGCTTAAAGATACATTCAGGGACAAAAACTGTTTGTGTCCCTTGGATTTCTGTTACGGCAATTTGATTTCCTTAATGAAAGAGTGAAGAGTCACATCGCCAAAGAGAAAGTTTGTCTTAAACTGGAGTGGCATTTGACAACTCCCCTACATGCAGAGCACAAACTTGATAGCAGAAAAGATAATGGCTTTACATCTCTGTTAAAATAATCCTTCAAAAACATATGGTTGTCTAGTTTTTGTGTGGACCCACTGCAAGAACTGGCAGCTCTGGAGGTTCAAGCTCTGATCTACTAATAGGAAGAAGGACAGTTTGTGGTTAAAGCACTGAGCTTGTGCTCTGGTCAGCTGGATTTAGTCCTGGTGCAGCTGACTTCCTGTGTGTTGCTGGGCAAGTGACTTGAGCATCAGCCAGCACAGCAACTATATAAACAAAAATTTCACTTGTTTGGGCCTCTGCTCGCCATCTCTACAATGGGGCCCAATCCTATTTGGGACTTACCATGTTAAAATACAGAATTACCTAATGACACAGAGTAGATGCCACACAAAAATACATACTTCTTTACCTCTTCAGTGTGCTTTAATCCTGTTCTTCAGAAATCTTTTGAAGGAGGAGATGGTGCCTGGTATCTTTGACCATTCACAAAGTTGCCTATTGAGAGATTAGCAAAAGAAGATTTCAGTAGTGCTGATTAGCCATTAATAGTGGGTATTGATTTACTGTACTTCTAATGGCTTCAGTTGCCACAAAGGAACACCTAGGACAGGGCTGAAGAGACCTTACAACTTAAGACAAGCAACATGTGCAAAATTGGTTGGGAGAGTAGCAGTTGAACCAGGTAGTCTTTGAATATGCTGTTCAAAAGTAGAGGTGCAGTGATATATTAGTCCATATTGGATTGGCACTGATAAAATTAACGTTAATGGCAATTGGCTTTTTCTGGCCAGTGCAGCCAAAAATATCGATAAATACCATGCGTATATATGGAGCCGCAGCATGCACGCAGCCAGGAATGCAGCCCGGCAGCTTGGAGAGCCCTCCCTCCCCCCTGCCCCCCAGATGAACTGCCCACAGCTCTGTTCTGCACCTTGCCCCAGCCGCACTTCCTCCCTCACAGTGGGGGCCTTGACCTGGCCCCCCCATGCCCCTTTCCTTCCCCACCCTGACTTTAACAGGCTAGACACTGCTCTCCAAGCTACCAGGCTGCGTATCAGCATTGGCCGGTATGACTGCCATCAGTGCACCCCTGTTCAAAAGGATCTTATAAATTGACCAACTGGTTTAGCTACAGGCCCATCAGCCTGATCTCCATCTTGGGGAAGGTCTTGGAAAAAAATTATCAAAGAGGCCATCCTTAACAGACTGGCTGATGGCAACATCTTGAGGGACAGCCAGCACGGGTTTGTTGCGGGTGGGTCTTGCTTGACCAATCTCATTTCCTTTTATGACCAACTGACCTATCACCTGAACAAGGGAGAAGAGATTGATGTCATATATCTTGACTTAAAAGAAGCCTTTGATCTGGTATCCCATGATCACCTCTTGGCAAAACTGGCTAACTGCGGCCTTGGCACGATCCGCTGGCCGGGGAATTGGCTCCGCGGTAGGACCAAGAGGGTGGTGGTTGACGAAAGTCAATCATCATGGTGCGCTGTGACCAGTGGGGTCCCTCAAGGCTCTGTCCTAGGGCGTATACTATTTAACATCTTCATTAATGGTGTAGACATTTTGTTAGGGTAGGTGTGGATGCTTTACCCCTGAGTTTGGTGTCATCAGCGAACTTGGCCAGTCTGCTTCTGACGCCAAACTCAGGAGTAAAGCATCCACACCTACCCTGACAGAAGGGTGATCCAGGCTGACCTTGACAGGTTTAGGAATTGGGCGGACGAGAACCTGATGATGTTTAACACTGAAAAATGTAAGGTTCTCCACCTTGGGAGGAAAAACCTGCAGCATGCATGTAGGCTTGGGAGTGCTATGCTGGTTAGCACCACGGA
>NW_017729024.1:159452934-159463177 GCF_001723915.1 Gavialis gangeticus | reverse complement strand
AGTCACAAACTCCTCCATGATCATTTCAGGCTGGACATAAGGAAGAACTTCTTTACTGTCTGAGCCCCCAAGGTCTGGAATAGACTGCCACCATAGATGGTTCAAGCCCCTACCTTGAACACCTTCAAGAGACATTTGGATGTTTATCTTGCTGGGATCCTACAATCCCTGGGGCAGGGGGCTGGACTCAATGATCTTCCAAGGGCCCTTCCAGCCCTAGTGTCTATGAATCTATGACTCCAAAGCTAGCAGTGGATAAGGGACATATAGTTCATCTGTTTTTCTTTAGAGACAGTCACACTAACTAACCAGCTACACAGAACAACAGGTGCTTAGTGTGCCAGTAGGCATTAAGTAGTAATGACTACCAGGATGTCCGTTATTAGTCCCCAAGCCGTTTGTTTAATGTCATAACGTTTGGTGCGACAGATGCAGAAACTCTATGGTGGGTGTGTCATGTACAACTTGATTTTTAGTACTGGAATAATGCAGAAATGCTTTTAAGGCCCAAATCTTTGTTTCTGGATTGCTTCCAATGAGTGTGTTTATATGTTCATTTGTGTTTAGATTGCAAGAACTGAACTTGTCCTGGTGTGACTTCACAGCTGATCATGTTCAAGCAGCAGTCAGTCAGATTTCTTCAAAAGTAACTCAGCTAAACCTCAGTGGATACAGGCAGAATCTACAGATATCAGGTAGCACTCAGAATTGGTGTTCCATGAAATGAATCCACTAGGCCCCAGTGAAGTATACCTAGGGTTACCAAACACTCACAGGGCTGTCACAAAGACTGCTAAACTAGCTGAACAATTTTCCTCCTCATTGGGCAACAATTAGCTTCTTGTTGATTCTTTGTATGGCTTCTAGTAATTTCCATGTGTTGGGCAGTAGTAATGATATATACAAGCTGTGTGTGCCTTGCCTCTCCTGCCGAGGCCTTCACCTTTTGCACCTGCTCAGTTACAATAGCTGAGAGAGACTCTCGACTGTTCCTGGATCTGAAAGTCTAGCTATTGAGTTACTTTTCTGTTAAAATACCTAGTACATGTTCTGAGAGATGGATTCAGTTCACCAGGTGTACTCATGTGACCTTCGCTATATACCCAGATTGTTACATCAGTTCATACTTGCAGATCTGGCACAATCGACTTTGCGGATGGCCTGAAACAATGTTTCAGAGAGAAACTTCCCTGCTTTGATAATTTTCCAAGGTTAATTGTCATCAATAACTATACACAGTACAGTCGCATTACGTGGGGGTTACGTTCTGAAGACAGCGCGTATAGCTGACATCACCGGGCTTCAGCGCCAAGCAGCCACCACTGCTGCAGGGCCCGGACTAAGCAGGCATGGCGCCACACAGCCCGTGCATGCAGTGCAACAGCTGTGCCTTCCGCATGCACTCCTTGCCCCTCTCGTCCTTCGCCACCTCGTCCCGTGTGAGCCCCCCAGCCACGCCGGTGTGTGCAGGCAGTACCGCATGGCACTGCACTACGTGCCATGCCCTGGCCGGCACCCAGCCCTAGCAGCCGAGCGCATATAGTTGAAATAGCTTAAGTTAAATATGCATAAGATGCGACTGTACTGTAATGGTTGATCTTTTGAAGCAGCTGGAGTGGGAGTTACAGCATAAAGGAAAGGAAATGCAAAGGCGACTGGGAGAGGGAGAGAAATAAATAGAGCCCAGAGAAGGAAAGGAAACTGAGGGTAGAACTAGCACTGGGTCTAAAAAGAAGCATATTTTTTCAACCAGGAAACAGGACAAGAAGGTGCCAAATAGCAACAGACAGTTTGGTTATTCCACCAGGCTGTACTTCACCCTTTCTCTCTGTATGCCTCCCACTGACTTCAGTGCATACTTCATTAAGAGGAAGATGCATCTCTGTCTACATATCCCTATCTACAATGAATCAACATGGAGCAAACTTCTCCAAATTAATAGGACACCCCTTCCCCTGAATTTAGGTTCTTGCCAAGTAAGAGGAGATGCAAAGGATTGATTGCAAAAGCAACAGTACTAAACTCTTACGCTTTCCAAGGAATTGGCTTGAAAGGGTGTGCTTTCGTTTGCACACTTAGTGTAAGAGCCTTTAGGCTGCTGATATCCATTCTGACTTGCGATTTGGTATCACAGAGGCCACAATTGGGAATCTGAGTTCTGGCATTCTGGGTGCTGAATTCAAATAATGGCAAGCTGATCCCTGTTGCAAAGAACTTACAGTTTGAAGGCAAACTAATAGCACTATTTGTAGACACGAAGGAAGAACTTAAAGCAGAAGTACAATTTCTAGATTTACATAGAAAAACCAGGAGCTATCCAAAAACCCAGGCACTGTGAAAATTAAAAGTGTACTGGAAATGTTGGAAAGAGCTGGGTGCAGAACTAGTTTTCACTTGCATGGTAAGTTCTTCCATATTAAAAGAAAAAAGTGACTAAATTTTAAAACTAAAACAAGAAAATTAGTTTGTTGATTATGCAAATGATACTTCAGGGACACTTCTTTGAACAAAATAGTTTTATTGGGGCTTCTGGGGAACCAAAACTTGTGCATTGAACAACATCACTGAATAGATTTTATATATTTCAAGTGCAGTAGAAATAATCTTTAAAACAGATGCAATTTTTTTTTTTTTTTTTAAACATATACTGATTCTTAGTGGAAAACAAGTAAATGAGATTGGATGTAGAAGCAACTAATTCAAACCACATGCAACTTTAAAAGTAGCTTTTGCTTGCAGGGAGAAGGTCTAACATTACTGAAAAGTGACTGGCTGATCGTTTCTGTCTGGCTTTTTTTCAGATGTTAAAACCTTGGTAGAAAGATGCCCTTATCTCGTTCACTTAGATTTAAGGTAAGAAACTGAGTGTAGCAAACTCTTTACCCCTTACAGGGCAGGGAAAGATTTTTGTTCCAGTGCAGTGCTGTAATTTTCTAGCCATAATTCATAACAACATGGCATGATGCAGTAAAGTACTGCATCTATTCTTAACTTAGCAAAACATCCTGCTTATGGAGAAGTAACCCCCTTGTCAGTTTCATAAGCGCTTTCTGGATGCTAGAAGAAAATGCTTCAAGTAGAAAATAAAGCTTCTGAAAAAAGCTTTTGGGAAAATAAATACTAGTTTAACAGATGTTTCTCATCCCAACCTGCACTTTTTTTCTCCCACTACAGTGACAGTGTAATGTTGAAACCTGAATGTTTTCAATATTTCCATCAACTCATCTATCTACAGCATCTGTCCCTTAGTCGATGTTATCAGATATCTCCAGCTGCCTTGTTGTAAGTAATGTCTTACAGTTTCAGCTAACATGTAAAATATACAATGTCTATCCAATATTTTTTCTCCAAGACCCTGAGCCTCTACAGTCTTAGCGGTTAAAAAACAGGAGGGGAAGATGGGCTTGGATCAGAAGCAGGGAGGAGGGAACAGAAACAAAAGAACCCGAGGACACACTCCCCCACCTGCGCTGGGCCAGACCCCATTTTTCCTGAGTCTAGCCCTTTTGTCAGCAGACATCTGTTAAAACCCAGGTGGCATGAATGTATCACCCCTTCTCTAACATGGATATAGATAGCAGGTGTAGGTTGTCATTATCTTTTAATTACTTACTTAACTCAAATGGAAATGGCCTGTGTTATGAGCTTGACTCATTTGCAGCCAGGGTGCCTAGTCCCTCTGCCAGAAGGTAAGCAATTGCTTTTCCTGTCTCTTGGCACCAAGCACCCCAGTTTCCCACAGACAGTATTCCACAGCAGTGCACATGGCTAGTCCCTGTGCTCCCAACAGCATGCTGTTGTGCATGCACATGAGCAGATAAGCAACTGTGGGCCATGCTCTTCAGCCTACCTTGTTCCCCATCCCTCCTCTCATGCTCAGCTGGACCAACAAGAGGAGCCACAAAGCACGTGGTTTTTGTTGCTGGTGTTCAAGTCCCCAGAGGAACAGTGCTTACCCTCCTTAGATACAGACCTGGGTCTGGGTGGGGGTAGATCATGGAAAAAGCAGGGCATGGAGGGGTGGGGGAAAGGGGGTAAAGTCCTGCTCTGCTTCCCCTCACCTGGCATGAGCTATATTCCAGGTCAGTGGTTCTAAATGTCAAAAAAATGATGGAGTATGTAGCAAGTGCTGGGCCCCAGGTGTGGCCATGATGCCCCCTGGTGGCCACACAGCTTCTACTTCATCCTGGCCCTCTGGGTAGCCTCTCCTTTTTCCCCCACACCTGCCATGCCTTGATGTAAATAATTTGGAAGAGGGAAGCCAGGGGTCCTGGAGCAGCCCTCTATCAGGCTGTGTTTTAACACACTAATCACCTTAAGGGGCCAGCAAAATTACCCCTTAAAAAGTAATTAGTGTGTTAGTCATAGCCATGCCTATGACTTACAGATGTTGTCATTCAATCACTCTCCCTTCACTGGGGCCTCAGCTCTGCCCTTTCCTTCTGGATGGGCATTTTAAACTAGGATCACTGTGCTGGACCTAGCTTCTACCCTGCTTCTGGGCAAAGAGTCTGCTTTTGGCCCAGTCTCTGCCCTGCTCTGGATACTGGGCCCTGTGGCCCAGGCTTCAGCTCTTTCACAGCTGCTATCTGTTAGTGCCTCAAGACTGGCCCCTGGCAGAGTTCAAACAGCCATGTGCCTCTTAAACACCTTGGGACCTCCTCTACCCCCAAACCACCAGTATAAGTAAGCTACAGCCAGTGGGCTTAGGTTTTCTATAACACAAACTAGCCCTGCATGGGGTTCAAACATAACCCCAGGTCACTGGCTGTACCACCAGGCTTCCCCCTACCCCATGCTGTATTCCTTGCGAGTCAGCAGCATTCTACCTGCATTACTCCTAGGACAATCCAGGTGTCAGCCAGGGGCTTCTCCGCAACCCTCCTGCCCCAGAGCTCTTTCCTCAGGAGCCTCCAGGCTAGACTGCCTACCTAGGCTCAGACTTGGGCTTGTACGTTCTCTAAGCCCTGCTCCCTTCTGGTCAGATGACTTCCCCAGACCTGCTGCAGGTGTGCCCTTTACCTTAATGGGCCACTTACTACCTAGGCAGCAGCATCTTCTTTCTGCCTTCCCTCTTACAGCTGGCCCCTGTTTAGCTGCCTGGGCTCTAGCTACTGCAGTTTTTCCCCTTAAAGTAACAGGAGCACTAAGCACCCCGTTACAGGCTAAAACAGTTGAAGCACTCATCTAAGAGTTCCAGCTCAAGCTGATAAATCCTGTGTTTAGGCTTATCCTGAGAGATCCTCTCTCTTCGTGATCTTTCCTTATTAAATCAAGCTCTCTCTTCTTACAGAAAATAGTTTGGTAACTAGGACAACACAGAGCAACATTCATAAATTATTACAGAGGTGCTCCAAAACAGTCACCTACACTATGATAGTAAGAGTCCTTTACAGTACTCCACAGCAATTTCAGATAAATTAAGGACAGAAGTATCCACTAATTTTGAAATGACCAGGACTTGTATTTTTCAGCACACTTGGCACTACCTGGAACTTTATATCTGCAAGTCTAGCTCTTCCTGATTTCCACTGAAGCTGCAAGTACTCAGTGCTTCTGCAGGTTAGGCTCCAGTGTCTTAAGCTAGGCATCCAGCAAATAATGGACCGTTTGGTGACTTCCCAGCCTTGTTTAAGAGGGATTGTTTGCCTGAATCCCATTTCTCCAGGAAGATATTCATCTGTCTTGACCATGACACCATCTTTTCTTCCTACAGATCTCTGTCTTATTCACTTATACACCTTACAGCTTCTAAGATAACAGCCTTGCAATGCCAATTCATCCCCTCAAACTGCCCTGTTCTGTGCACTGAATGATAACAGAGATAAAACTCTACAGAAGCGTCCAGACAAGCATGCATGTGCCTCTTGCAGCATCTCAAACCCCTTTGAGATGCTGTAAGAAGCACGTGCGGGAACAAACTGGAGGATTGGAGACAGAGCAGGAGAACAAGCAGGGGGCTGATGAGCAGGAGGCTGGAGATAAGCCCCTGGGGACAAGCTGGAGACTTCCCCTGCTGCCTCCAGCCTCCTGAGGGTGGAGATGAGCAGGAGAACAAGCAGGGGGAGGGGGCTGTAGCCCCTGGGGCAGGGGGGCTGGAACCATGCAGGCAGGGCAGTTCATGTGCTGTGTGGGGGTGTTCTGCCCTGTGGGGGGCAAGGAACCTACCCCTCCTAAGCAGCCCCCACACCATCCCCCTACAGCTACCCACACTGACCTGCATTCCTTTACACCCACGCACATCCCCCCCACTCCTGCAAACCCTACATCCCCCTCCCCCATCACATACCTGCCATGTGATAAACCAAAAGCAAACATTAAAACAGAGATATTTAGGATTTATTTTATTATGATGCTAGAGACACTGGTAGGATTTCAGATTGCTTTAACATTGTAAATATAGCGATAAAACATTGCCCATCTCATCAATCCCTCTCTCTCTCTCATTCTAATTGTGGAAGAACATGGATTTTGGGGTATTTAAAGAGTGAATTTGGGATGCTGCTTCAGCAGTTTAACCTGACACAAGGGGCTAGTGTCCCCAGATACCAAGTTGCTGGGCCTCAGAAGCTCCTGAGGACAAGCAGCCCTCAGCTGCTGGCCGAGGCAGGTTTTTATACTGCTGGGGCCAGCACAGGTGCCCCAAGTGGCACAATTTGCTCCACAACAAAATGCACATTGGGGTACATACTCTGAGGCAAAAAGCCCCAGCTCAAATTTGCACCACTTCTATTTGAGCTGCTGCAAGCGCACGTGCTTGCATGTGTGGACGCACCCTACTGGTGTAAATTACTCCAGTTCAGCTTTCATCTGTACGTGTCCATATCAGGGTAACCATTTGCTAAAGGCAAATAGGCTGTAACATGGTCTCCTAAAACCCTAAAGTAAGAGGAAGTAATAGCTACTTATTGTGAGAGCTGTCCCAGGTTCATTGCAGGTCTGCATTCCTGATCCCCTGTCACTTACCTCAGTATACCAAACCAATGCAAGGTTAATGAGTTTGGTCCAGAATTATAATAGTTATCCACCTGCCTCAAAGCATAATCTTGGGCCAGACCCTCCAATTAGCATGTATTCGGTAACACTGGAGCTACTACAGCTATTGAATCTGTCTCTTTAGAAATTTTCAACAGTTTTCCAAGATGCTCTGGTAGGTCTTCTAGAAGTTCCAAAAAGTACTGAAAAAAAAATCATTTACTGACTGGGGAAACATTTTCCTCCTACTTGTTTTGCTAATGAGTCAGCTATCTTGAGGTTGGTTCCATTTTTCTCTCAGAAGTACTGGGAAGATAGTACGGAAAAGCTGACCACAGACTAACTGCTCTGCAAATATTTGTTTACGTGCTCTTTCAGGAGGATCAGGTAACTTAGCTGAAGGAATTTAAGAACGAGCTGTTCCAACCTGCCATTTGCATGGTAGGAGGTGCATCTTTTGTGGAATATCCTTGTGACTGATTCACTATTTTATAGCACCATAAATTTGCTGAATGTGCATCAAAACAACAGGTATATTAAACACATTACCCTAGCGATAAATATAACAGGCACCAGAGGCCTATGAAAGGGGCTTTGCGAGCCTCTCACCCTTAAGAAATAAAATCCTTAAGCTATTTTCTAAACAGCACAACCAAGGCTCACATAAGGTCTTCAGTAAATTAAATGTTTTGTCCAATTCATTAGGTAGGAGCTTTAAAATATTGAATGCATAAGAAAATCCAGCTGCACTGTTGTCATGTTGTCATTAAAAGAGTTAGTGAAAGTGTCATTTAAGATCAAGTTGGGGTAAAAATGAGCAGTGTGCAAGATGAGTTTAATCTGTTTCTGAAGCTGGACTGTTCAAATGGGAATCCCAAGATCATTACCAGGGTGTAGTGGTGTGGCTCGCATTTTGTTTGCTCCTTATGATGATTGCATCTGCTGCCTGGTTGCATATTCAGGTACATTACTGTGTTTGTCCACATGCTACTGAAGCAGAGCAATGAAATAACCTGGTCTATATACCCAGCCAATGTCACAACACAGAGAGGTTAGATACTTTGCAATATCTTACCCAGTAATCTAGGGGAAATTCCTTCCACTGGTTCTGAATGTCTGTTTTAATAAAGTTCATTATTGCACTTAAGTTAAGAAGAAGAAACCAATCACCTTCTATTTTGGAAGTCACACTTCACACAGAAAATGGCCATAACCACCTAATCCAGCCATCCTCATCAGCTGCCAGTCTATGTGTATGAGGATCATGTAATAACCTGTCATATTTACCAAATGTTTTATTACACTTACATTTCTCTTTCTATTCAATGTGGCTGAGCAATTAAACTTTTAAAAATCAATTGAGAGATTAAATTTTCAATGAAGCTTACTTCTAAAATAAGCCGATTTTTTAAAATAAGAACAGACAGAGGTAATTTGAAATGCTATATATTCCAACTTCTCAGGCAGGAAGAATAAGACTAATAGATGAATGAGGCTAAGAGGTTTTAAACCACGTGGGCAGTCTACTAATCAGTTTGTTTTTTTTCTCTCTAGAGAACTTGGTGAAATTCCCACACTAAAGACTCTTCAAGTTTTTGGAATAGTGACTGACAATGCCCTGCAGCTCTTGAAGGAAACACTCCCCCACATAAAGATCAACTGTTCACATTTTACAACCATCGCAAGGCCAACTGTTGGCAGCAAAAAGAACCAAGAGATCTGGGGAATCAAATGCAGATTGACATTGAGAAATCCCAGTGGTTTGTGATGTACAGTTTGCAAGATATTTCCTTTGATTGATGCCAAGTGTGGGGCAGTTCATGGAGAATTCTGAACACTGAAGCACCACTCTCACTTTTTATAGCGTTTTTAACTTGGTGTTATGCCACAATTTAGTTTTATAAATATATTTTTACATTGTCTTTTTAACACCCATTAGTATTTCAAGATAGCTATCTATCTAATCAGGTATGAATTTTTGGAGGTTTAAAAGAAAAAAAGACAACACAGCCTTTTTTTTTTTTTAGTAAAGATTACTTTCAAAAGCAGTTTATACTTCCAATATAGACTGCTTTTGAAAACATGCTAAACATTATTAAAATAGAAATAGGTGATTTGCATTAAATAGAACAGGTGTTCTAGTTTTCTGCTAACATGCTTAAATTTTCAGAGTTATAATGTTGTTTCTTTGTTCAGAAAACCAGAAGCACCTTTTGACTGCCTCTGTCGCCTTTCCAAATATTGCTACTTCCTGTAAGAGACTGGCAATATTGAAAGCTGTTCCAGCTAATTGTTGTCAAAGAACTATTCTGCTTCATCATGATTCAATATATTCCTGACTTCCTTGTTTCAGTTTTTAGACCTCAGAAGGAATAAGGGTGTTAAATATTTGTGTTAGAAGCGCTGATGCTACCTATTACTGTGTTTTTATATGCTACTTTCACTGAGCCTCATGGCAGTAGAGGTCATGGGAAGGGAGATTCACACAAAAGCAACTCCGAGGCAGCTAAATACCACACAAGCTGTAGGCAGCAGAACAGAGCTATGGCAGACTTTTTCAGTAGATTATGGAAAGGATCCTCATCATTTCACAGCTGCTATTCTAAGGAGTTTAACTTGAAACCTTTTTACAGACTTGTTGCATATAAAACCAGCCCCTTCCCCCGTCAGTGGTTCTTGCTCTGTGCATCATCTGACTTACTGATTAAATGGCACACAAATGCAACATTATGTAACTTACCTGGTTCCTACAGGTTCCAAAAATCCAGACACGGGGAGCAGATCTCATCACTGGTAAGCTAGGTGGGAAAGTGCTTTTTATAATTGTTCTTCTCAAGGCCCCATAAAAGTAGGAAAAGCTGAGAAAAGGTGAAATGTACAGAACTACAATGTTCTTCAGTGCCAGGAAGGGGACCTGGGGATCTATAGGAAGTTAGTAGGACAGCAGGAGCCGTTCAGATCACCTGACTAGTATTTATATGAAGTAGTGTCAGGAGAAATAGGGAACCTGTTGTAGCCATATATGCTGCAGTGTAGGAGAGGAAGTAGCAATAGTGCTTAAGTTTCTAGGCCCTGCTTCCTGTAGTTTTAAACACCAAACCCTTTTTTTTTTTTTTTTTTTTTTTTTTTTTTTTTTTTTTACTGATAATCTGGAAACTTCCTACTGATTTGCTTTTACTGACATGTTTTACATAATGTAAATGTAACCCTTCTGTTAGGCCCTGGGCAAGGGTAGTGTTCAAATTTAGGGGTTTAACACCAACCATAA
>NW_017729024.1:159441882-159447934 GCF_001723915.1 Gavialis gangeticus | reverse complement strand
AAGGGTAGTTAAAACTAAAAAATGGACTTGCTTAAGTGGATAATACAGAAACAAACCAAATATTCATCTCATTCATTTGCCACGAGCGGAAGGATAAACAAAGAGATGCGAGTACCTCAGTAGTGTTTAGGTGATCTGGCTTCCTTTTCAGGCTCTCCCACAGATTTCCTGCGAGATCTCGGCCAGTTGGCCTTTATGCCCCCATTCCCATCTGTAAAACAGATCTGATACATTTCTACTTCAAAGAACGCTGATGAAATTTACTGATGGCTGTAAACTATGTTAGATACAAGGGTCTCGGGCCATAAGATCACAGAAAGGTATGTACAGTAGGCCTGTGAGAAGCAGTTAGTATTTGCTTCATATTTTAATTTAGCCGATTCAGAGGACAGTGATTTGATTTGGTGATTTGAATCACTGCGCCAAATCTGATTTGGAGATTTGGCCACTGCTAAATTGGCCGAATCTCTGAATCGGACAGGTCCTATCCCCTGCCCACTCTCCCAGCCCCATCAATGGCTGCCCTAGCCGGCCCCAGCTCCCAATAAAAATAAAGGTCCTGACTCTTTGGCTCTTGCCAGGTGGGGGGCGATCCTTGCTGTCCCACGCTACATGGGGAGGGCTCTGCCAGGAGTCCCCAGAAGCCCTGAGGCTTCTGCAGCAGCTGGCGAGTGCCAGGCTTTTAAGAAAAAGAGCCAGAGGCCCGGGCTGGGCAGGGCAGCCATGGTGGGGTTGGGAGAGCGGGCAGGGTTTTAGGGGGGGCTGGGGGAGCAGGCAGGGGGTCTGTGGGGAGTCCACCCATAGTCCCCTTGCTGCACCTCCAGTCCCCTCTCTCCTGCCCCCTACTTACCAGCATGGAGTCCGGTTGCAGCAGCGAGCTGGGACTGCCCGAATCTCCAAAGCTCTCTGAATATTTTCTGAATAGATTCAGACTTTTTTTTAAAATCGGTCTCCTGATTCAATTCAGATTCAGAGATTTGGCTGCCAAATCTCTTCCAAAATGAATCAGCACCTGAAGCTTTGCACAGCCCTAATGTACAGCCATAAAACAGTTTGGCTAATAGAACATGGAGCACTCACCAGGAGGAGGAGGAGGATCTAGACTTTTCCTGGGCCCCGTCTTGGGTTCCTTCAGCATGACAAATTTCCAGCAGAGTTGTATGCATCATAGTTGATATTAACTTTGCTGACTTTCAGTTAAGTGGCAGAATTTGGAATTGTCCCTCATTTTCCTTGTTCCCTATGTGTACGGGTGTGTTGAAAATTGTCAACCTTTTCTACAGTTCTCATTTTTAAGGCTCATGCTGACAGCTACTGACAGGCTGTAATGATTCTGTCCTAATACCCTTGTTACCTGAACTCCTGCCTCTTTTAGGGAGCTTTAAATGAGCACAAAGCTGTTAATGGGTGAAGTGTTCTGAGCAACTCAGTACATCTTTTTAAAAGTTCCAGACTTTGAGGCATCAAGGTTCAAGAATATCTCAGAACTGGAACTGGAAAATCTGATCAAATGATGGCTTTTGGGCCTGCTCTAGAAAGTACTGTAAATTGTATTTTTATCTCTATCCACTGTTACCATAAATATTTTATTGTTTCTAATAAGATATAGTGTGTTGTATGACATTTACTGTGCCTGGATGGGGCAGGCGCAGCCCTTGAAGGAAGTTAGTGCCTAGTAGAGCTGTGCAAAACAGCACCATTTCGAGGTTCGTTTAATTCTGAAAGCACTTCCGTTGTTTCGTCAAAACTGTTTTGCTCTTTCAATGCTGTTTCAATGTTTCACCCATAGGCTATAATAGGGAAGCATGAAACTGCCTATAGCTTTGTCATTTCTTGCCCGATTCAGATGAAACTTGCAGGGATGGTAGCCTCAACAGGCCATGAAGCCTGCCAGGTTTCAAGGACACAGGTACAGGGGTTTCTGGGAAACTGCACCTCACACTGTTCAGAGCAAAACTTGTGTCACTTGTAAGTGTGATGGCACAGAAAAAGCTTAGTTCAAACAGTGCTTTTTATGCTGTTTTTCCATCCCTCTCCCAGAGCACTGGGATTGGAAGGGACCTCAGGGAAGGATGAGTCACTGGCCAGCTACACCATCAGTATGACAGCAGTCCTTTGCCCTCCCTCTCCTTAGTTTCTCTTTAGCTGCAAGCAAGCCCAGCTTCAAAACTTGAAATGTTTCAAAACATTTCGACTGCCCTTGTTTTGTTTCGGGGCTGTTTCAAAGCCTTTGGTTTCAATTTCACTGTTTCAAGCTTGAAATGTGTCAAAACTGCATCAAAACAAAACAGCTGGCGAAATTTTGCACAGCCCTAGTGCCTAGTATATTGTGAGGTCACCTTGTGTGTGGGAGAAAACCCAATGCTTTTATTTTACCACCTATATTGTTTCCCACTCAAAATGTCAAACTTCTACATAAAAAGACCTGCCAGAGGAAGATGGAGGCTGGAACATAAGAGAAGCCAGAGATTTAGGTATAATAGACTGAAAGGACAGTACAGGAAGGAGATGGAAATAGTAGCCATGGTTGCAACTGCAATAGTCGTTTTAGTAAGATTACAAAGGGAAAAAGCAACAGGAATTGGCAAAACCTAGATGGAAGGAGTCAAGAGAACTGGCTGGCATAGGCGAGTATCAAAGTTGCCAACTGGGATGGAGAAAGTAGGGGAGGAAAGTTGGAAAGATAAATTCACTTCTGACATGTTTTACTACTTGTACAAATATTTATTATGCAGTTTAGAAACTTGTAATTAGAGGTGTCACATATCAGATAAGACAAAGGCAGTGCATTGAGGAAAGGTGGCTAGAGACAGTTGTAGCAAAGAAAGTAGATCCTCCATCAGAAGTGAGCTATGAAAGGAACAAGTACTCTTTTTGTTTGTACACCAGGAGGACATCTTTCTGACAGATGGCCTTGGACTGAACTACAGCATTTGGCCTCTGCACTGCTGCTTTGACCAGACTCTGGTCCCTTCCAGTCTTGATTATGAATGGCCTGTCAAACACTAGTTGCTGACCATTACCACTCATGGAAGGAAGAAAATTACTCTTTTAGAAAGATTGCTTACCTGAATTGAATGCTAGCCAGCTTACCAATATCAAACTCTTTAAAAGGGTAGCATTAGCAGTCAGGAATTAAACTGTGCAATGTTATGTATTAAATGAATTAAAGCTTACAATAATTCCCTCTGGTTCTAATCTGCATGCATACAACCACTATGCAGGGATGTCAGTCTAGTGCAGGGAAGAGGGTGGGCCTATCAAAAGTGTTCCCAACAGTATGCTGTATAGCCAATGGGTAGCTGTTCTTTGCACTAACCTAATGATATTCTACTTCAGCTAACAGGATGCAAAATGAATAGGGCCATAAGAGGGAAGCTATAATACAGTCTGAACCTTTCCAGCATGTTAATGCACAAGTTGCAATGCTGGTGTCGGTGAACCTTTGCTCCAGACTGCTTGGAAGTTTGACTGACAAGTTTAACATAGGAAATAGGCACCTATAAAAGAAGTAAGAGCTTCCTGATTATGGAATGGCATTGTCTAATTTTAAACTGGGAAATCAATCTGTTGATTATCTTTATTCTTAAGCCAACATGGACATGCACATGGCCCCAGGCATCCTGTGGAGCAGATCCAGCAGGTAAGTGGGAGTGGGGGAGGAGAGGAGGATTGAGGCCCCTTTAGGGAGGAGCTGGGCAGGGCTTGGGGCCACAATGCACAGCTGCAGGTAGCTTGTCCAGGGGAGGAGGGAGAGGGCCAGTTCCCCACTGCCACACACACTCCCAGGGCAAGAGGGACCCATGCCCCCAAGATGTGTGCATGGGGCAGGCACAGGCTGCAGGTACAGGCTCCCACCCTGCTGCCCTCCCCCGGGGGCTCCAGAACCCGACAGGCATGACTCAGCCTGGCAGGGAGCATTGCAGCCACGCAGAGAAGCTGCTCATTCCCTGCTGCCCCATGACACAGCCTTTGCGCATGCCGCTGCTTTGAAGGACACAACCCCGTGCTGCTACCCTCTCTGCAGCTCCATGTACAGGGATGTGTTGCCACAGCAGCACAGAGCTTGTAGAGGCAAGCAGTTTCTCTGCACAGCTCCAATGCTCCCTGCCGCACCAGGTTGTGCCCACTGGGCTGCGAAGGCCCTGGAGGAGGGAAGCAGTGTAGAGCTTGCTGTGACAAGCAGCTTCTCTGCACAGCTCCTCTGCTTCCTGCTGCGCCAAGTCATGACCACTAGGCTAAAGAGGCCCTGGGGGAGGGAAGCAGGATGACAGCACAGCAGAGAAACTGCTTCCCCCTGCGAGCTCTGCACTGCTTTGGTGACACCTCCTGTGCTCAGAGCTGCAGTGGGCAGTGATGCAGGTTAGCACCCCTCAAAAACAGTAGCACATGCAAGGGGGTGCATCTCCAGGGCAGCAGGGAGCTCACAGCAGCAAGCAGCTTCTCTACGTTACTTTGCTCTGCCCTGCCATGCTGGGTGGCATTCACTGGGCTGCGGAGGCCCTGGGGGAGGGAAGTAGAGCAGGAGCCCATGCCTGCAGCCTGTGCCTGCCCCATGCACAGATCAGGGGGGCACAGGTCCCCTCTTGCCCCTGGGAGTGTGGCACGTGGGTCCGTAGCTCTGGCAGATGGGGGCTCTCTCCTGCACAGCTAGGGGAGCAGGGGCTGTGGGGGAGAGGGGCACTTTATCATAGAATTTGCAAGGAATCCAAATGCTATATATGTCATACTAAAAGCTAAAGGCTAGGCCATGATTTGGGTCCATACAATTTGGAAGCTGCTGCTTTTCACCCATGACATTTTGAAGAAGGTCTGACAAACTAAAGCAGTGTTCCATCTGGTTTAAACTATCTCCTTCCTTAATACAGGTTTCCCTTGATTTATGCAGTACATACATTCCTGGAGAATGCTGCATAAATCAAAATTTGCATAAAGCAAACCTACTTTATAATGCAAGAAATAGGGATAGGTTCCGCTGTTGGCTGCTCCCAGGGCCAGCTGGGGTGGGTGTGGACAAGCGGAGCCCTGGGGTGCAACACTCACCCCAGCCCCAGGAGCTGCTGGCATCAGCTGCTGGTAGCCACTGGGCTGTACTGTGCCCCAACCCACCCCGGACTCTACCTGTCCCCACTTACCTTAGCTCCTGCTGCAGGTGTCTCAGTAGCAGCTGATGCCAGCTCCTTGTAGCCGCTGGGCTGCACTGGTGCAGACAGCTGGCGCCAGCAGTTCTTGGGGCCACTGCAGCCAGGACAGGGGTAGAGACAGGCAGAGCAGCTGGAAGAGCCTGGAGCCTGAGCCTGCAGTGGCCACCAGGACCAGCCTGGTCTTATCAGCCCCTGCTGCAGCTCTCCAAGCAGTGGACACTTCCTGCTTGTAGCTGCTAGGCTCTGCTATGCGCACAGGGGGGGCAGCTGGAAGAGCTTGGAGCCCGAGCCTGCAGTGGCCACCAGCACCAGCCTGGTCTCATCAGCCCCTGCTGCAGCTCTCCAAGCAGTGGACACTTCCTGCTTGTAGCTGCTAGGCTCTGCTATGCGCACAGGGGGGGCAGCTGGAAGAGCTTGGAGCCCGAGCCTGCAGTGGCCACCAGCACCAGCCTGGTCTCATCAGCCCCTGCTGCAGCTCTCCAAGCAGTGGACACTTCCTGCTTGTAGCTGCTAGGCTCTGCTATGCGCACAGGGGGGGCAGCTGGAAGAGCTTGGAGCCCGAGCCTGCAGTGGCCACCAGCACCAGCCTGGTCTCATCAGCCCCTGCTGCAGCTCTCCAAGCAGTGGACACTTCCTGCTTGTAGCTGCTAGGCTCTGCTATGCGCACAGGGGGGGCAGCTGGAAGAGCTTGGAGCCCGAGCCTGCAGTGGCCACCAGCACCAGCCTGGTCTCATCAGCCCCTGCTGCAGCTCTCCAAGCAGTGGACACTTCCTGCTTGTAGCTGCTAGGCTCTGCTATGCGCACAGGGGGGGCAGCTGGAAGAGCTTGGAGCCCGAGCCTGCAGTGGCCACCAGCACCAGCCTGGTCTCATCAGCCCCTGCTGCAGCTCTCCAAGCAGTGGACACTTC
>NW_017729024.1:159429192-159436882 GCF_001723915.1 Gavialis gangeticus | reverse complement strand
CAAGAGCAGACTTGGCCCAGCAGCCACTGCAGATTTAGGCTGGTCCCAGCCTGCTCTTGTCCAGCTGCAGGCAGCTCCAGACCCATGCTGATTGCATATAAATTAACTTCACATATAATGAATTTCGGTTACAAAAGGGTCATCACTTGAGAGCAAATTTGCATAAAATTGAACCCACATAAAAATAGAGGGAAAACTGTATTACAGCATACTTGTAGCCTCAGTTGTTTGGAGAAACTTTACAGTTTTAGTTGTGTACAGGCTGGAGTTTCTCTGGTGTTCAACTCGTGGATACATTAATAAGATCTTACTGGTATCTGAGGGTCCTTAGTTTAAATTCCAAAAAAAGAACATGTTTTTTAAAATGCATTTACAGTAGTAGGCTATATCAAGGTTAATGCATTTAAAAATGACATCAGTTGGTGCAGTCACAGTCAATCATGCAAGTGTTTATTCATGAAAATGTTTTACCACAGCAGTGTACTGGCTGGTAGTGTGCAAATACAGTCAAGAGGCACTTTGTGAAATAACTGGAACACACTAGCTCCTGCAGTCACGATCTTTTAGAAATTGAGCCATAACATGGACTAACCCTTACTTAAAACAAACAAAAACCATGCAGGTTATTTATGGTACATGCAGAAAAAGCTTTAGTTTTGTAACATTCAAATCCCAATGGATTCAACGGTTTGTGAAAAGCCAATCTGGCTAATTTGATTCCACTCCCCAGTTGCACTTCAGCAGTCTTCCAAATGCCAATTTTTTTATGCAACACTTCAACCTTCAGAACATTTTTAAAAAGGGGGGATTATACCCAAGGTGTGCACATACTTTTAATTACAGCTGAATTCATTACAATGACTCCATTCATTCACCAATTTCATGCACCGCTTTCCTAATGTAAACCGAGCAGCCATTTTGAAACTCTTCACACTTAAGTTTTCGGACTTTGTACTGAGAGAATAAATTTATTTTCTCATCCTGTTAAAGGGAATTCACCTTCCTACTTACCACCTGGTAATTAGCTGTTATTCACATTTCAAAATGTAAACAATGAATGCACTGCAATTAGACCTTCTGACTAGCTCTGCACTATAAATCCTAAATCTCTAGTACAAACAAATGTTTTGTTGCTGTAAGTCACGTGCAAATGTTCCAATTCTAGCAAGCTCCATTTCTGACAAATTCTGCTATGTAATATATACACTATTTCAGCAGTTATGACCACCTTGAAAAAGGTGGGACTTAGTTTCTTCAGATGATAACGGAGGGTTACTCTTTTGCCATCCAACTGCTTACATGGGGGTTTTTTTGTATATTTTATATTTCTGCAGATAATGAAGTGGTGTGCAGTAGTCAAACCTATACAAGCATTGTATACATATACTGTAAATTGGTTCTTCCCTGATGAGCATCAGGGCAGTCATTTAGCACTTACATTATTTTTCATTCATGAATACCGAAATGTTTCACAGAGTGGTTAAGTATTTTTATTCTACTGTACAGATTGGAAAATAGATTCAATATTAACCTTGTGCCCCCTCTAGTAGAACACAAACATGTTCCACATGTTTGGCAGAAAGATGCATTTTCTACACCTTCATGTAAAATGTAGCCAAACAACAAACCTTATACTTACTAACTCTAACTAGACAGATATGCTATTTTCTGTCTGATCCACAGAACACTTGCTGGGCAATTAATGTATTTGTGGAGACAGCATAATTTCCTATGGCTAAAGCAATTTGCAGTACAATGATGTATAGCAAGTGACCAAAAACTCAAGGTTTCAAGTGAATTTCTCTTTCCAAACAGAGATCTTGAAAGCCATCCTGCAAAAATGAAAAAGAAGAATTTCTCTGTAGATAAAGCATTTTCTAAATCTTAAAAGGTGCAAGTATCAGAGAGTAGGAAAAAAAAAAAAAAAATCACTGAAAGAACCAGAAGATCTCCCACAAGTCATATCACACTGGAGCTGTACAATTCTTGAAAAGCATATAAAAAGCCCATACTTCCATTTTAGTTAGGTCAATATTAGGATTTATTTACCGAAGTCTTATCCTTGCATCAAGTCAGTAAGTCTTGACAGCCTGCTTTCCTACAAAAGTGTAATACATACGAAGGATTAAGAAGTATGATTGAATCAGTCCCAGACTGCTATTAAAAAAACTGTACATCTGAATATTTAATGTTAACCACTTAATATTTAATTTGAACCCATCTACCTAATTTAAAAAAAAGAAGGTATTCTGTCATGTGTATTACAAGTTAAAAAATTAATTTATATTGAAGTTAGATGCAAGACTTCAGATATGTTTCCTTTCTGTGAGATGCAACAAAGCTTAAAAATCTGTTAGCCAAAATTTCCCCTTTCAAAGACTCCATCTTCCAGAGAAGCAAACCTTCAAACCTAAAATAATGCAGCCTTCTGATGAGCTGTCCATCTCTGTGGTTAGAGTCCCTTCTCTGGGTTCACGATTTAGGATAGTTTCAGAGAGTATTAAGTCCCTTCAGTCTTCTAGCAAAACTGTGCGCAGTGCATCCTCTGTATCTATCAATATTGAAGCTACTGCCCCATCATTAAACTCAAAAGAAGTTCCTCCGTCCACAACCATGCATGCATCCCAACAACGGGAACGAACACAAACCCTGCAAATAAGACAAAAAGCTTAGATTTAAACAAAATGAATTACTTCGAAAATAGCCAGAAAACATACAACTGAAACAGACCACTTAATAAGTATGGAGGATTGAAGTGCCTTGCCAAATGCACCTGCTAGAAAAGAAAGTTTGCGAGCAGCCTACTGACCAATCAGATAAATGCTGTACCTCTAAGTTCTAACACAAAGCTAGAGAGAAACCCATTTACTGTAATACCAACTTGCTTATTGGAAGATCTTTTATGCATCCTGTAATTTGTATGAAGCTAACAAAATCCTACCTAATCTTATGACATCAATTAGCACAAGTCATTTCAATCTTTCCATTTAGTAAGAGCTAACAATTTCAAACATGTACAATGTAGAATGAATAAGTTTTTCGTGAAACTTTCTCTGGCTAGATGGAAGCAAGGCTACTTGTTAGAAAAATGTAGATATACATGTAGCAACAGATTACTGTCAATGTTAAATTAGTACATCATTTTAAGCTATATAAAACATCTACCCCTTTTATAGAGGCAGCTCCTCTGGTACTGAACAAGTGTATTGCCATTACCATGTTTTTCTTTTTAACTTACCTTTTAAAGGAGCCCAGCAGTTGGGATTTATCCTTTAGACCATACAGAAAATGAGTGGTGTTGAAGATTATTTTTTCAAAAATATCACTCTGGCCATAAAACAATCCTAATGGATTGAGTCCACACACTCAGACATCGGGACTCCCATGAGCAGGGAAGCATTCAAGCATAGACTAAAGAGACCTAGGTGTAGGGTCTGAGATCCTGGAGTCACAGGCCATGTTTATATGGTAATCTTACAGCCCCTACCTGCAGCACCCTCAAACATGCCATGCTTCTTCAGACAGGATGCTTCACAACCTGAGTGAAGTTTATCTGTCATTGAAGATGGGTAGTTTACTATATAGAAATAGATTGTGTCAAAATTTGATCTTTTCTTAAAGGCAGCCTCCCTGGTAGTCCTGAAGAAAAAAAAATCTGAAATGTGGCCAGCATGCAGTGATGTCTACCCGAGTCAGCAGGCAGCCTGAAACAATAGTTCTTTTAAGAGTGAGCAGTGCAGCTTTAAATAAAAGTGGACAACCCCCAACATTGCTCAGACCTGCTACCACACTTCAAACTTGTACCACGCTGGTCTCATTTCACTGTGTCACTGATTGGGGTGCCCCTCTTGCTTGCACCCCACGTGGGAGGCAAGACCAGTGTGGAAACAAGTTTACAGCTGGCCTCCTGTTCCATTATCAGAGCCCTAACATTGCTTTAATCCAGCCCTACCCACGAGCACCTACATGCAGTAAAAATTACTTTGAAACACTGCTCTACTGTATATTGCATAAAACTTAGCATGTTCCGTTATCCTGCAGTAACACACTCTTTTAAAAAGCTGACTAGCCTGATCTGCACAAGCCTTTTGTTTAGCAGGGCTTTCATTTTATATAAACAAAAATAACAGATCAGTGTACATGCGACTCCAGGTCAGAATTCACAAAGCTTTCAAAGACAGGCATTACATTTTCCAAGCAAACAGAAGAGGCTGAAGCCCTGACAGGGCCAGGGGCCCAGATAGCTAAAGCCTAGGGGGGATTGAGCCTGGGAGGAGCTGAAGACATGGTCGGGTCAGGGGCCCAGAGATGAGATAAGGTCCAAAGGCCTACAGGCCTATAGGATCATGATTGAGAAAGAGATCAGAAATAAGTATTTTAGGTCAATCAGAGAAGAGCACCTAAGGAATAAAGTAGAGGATAAGAGGGTGAAAGCCTGGAAGGAAGGGCTAGAGCCCAAGAAGGGCTGAAGCCAATACAGAACCAGAGAGTCCAGTGAAGAATGATGCAGTAAAACTTGTGAGGCATGGGCATGGCTATTGAGCAGATGGAGGCCATCTAGTTCTCAGAGCAGGACTATCCCCAAATATATCATCGCAGCCAAGGCTGTCTACCCAAGTCTTAAAAACCTCTAAGGATGGAGGTTCCACAGCCTCTGGGTACACTGTTCCAGGGTTTTACAACCTTTCAAGGGAGAAAGCTCTTTCTAATATCTAGCCTAAACTTCCCTTGCTGCAACTTGAGACCATTGCTCCTTGTTCCATCATCTGCCACCACTGAGAACAGCCCAGCTCCATCCTCTTTGGAACCCCCCTGAAGGTAGCTGAAGGCTGCTATTAAGTCCTCTCTGTCTTCTCTTGCCTAGATTAAAAAAGCCCAGTTCCTTCAGCCTCTCCTCAGAAGTCATGTCCCCCAGCCCCCTCACCATTTTTGCCTTCTGCTGGGCAAATTATCCACATCCTTTCTGAAGCAGGGAGGCAAAAACTGAACACTACTCCAAATGTAGCCTCACCAGTGCTGAATAGAGAGGGATAATCACATCCCCGGATCTGCCGACAACACACCTACCAATGCAGCCCAGCTTACTGTTAGTCTTCTTCACAACTAGTGCACACTGTTGGCTCATATTCAGCTTACTGTCCACTGTAATTTCTAGGTCTTTTTCCACAGATCTGCTGTCCAGTGAGTCAGCCCCAGCCTGTACTGGTACCTGGGATTGTTCTGTTCTAAGTGCAGGACTTGCAACTTGTCCTTGTTGAACCTCATGAGATTTCCTTTGGCCCAATCCTCCAGTTTGTCAAGGTCTCTGAATCCTAGCCCTATCCTCCAGTGCATCTGCTACTCCCCCCAGCTTGGTGTCATCCGTAAGCTTGCTGAGGGTGCACTCCATCTCATCTTCCAGACTGTTGATAAAGACATTGAACAAAACCAGCCCCAGGACCAACCCCTGGGGCACTCCATTTGATACAGGCTGCCAACTAGACATCAAACCACTGATTACTAATCAAGGCCCCTTAGGAAATTTGTGGACACTAGTAAGGCCTTTGGGCCACAACAGAGAGAAAGACAGGGATTAGGAATAAGTGACTGAGGGCAGAGAAGAGCACCCAGGGCTCATTCTGAGTCTCCAAGGGCAGCCTTCCAAATATACATGGGACATCCAAAGAAGCATAGTAGGTGAGGAAAAGGTGGGAGCCTTGGGAGACTGGGTAGACAGGATGAGATCAGTTTAGCTTCCAGGGGGTGTCATGGCCATCCTCTAGAAGTGGACCATCACATGGCTATTAAAACTTAATTGCATGATAGGATCTCATCTGGGATCCCCCCCCAAAAAAATCAGCATCCTACCATGCTATACAGCAGGAGTATCAAATTCATCTGGCCCTGCAGGCTGCACATAAGTGTTGGGAGCCTAGACTGGGGAGCAACCTGAGGCTCCTCGCCCAGCATGTTCATGCCATACATTCAAAATAAAACATGATTAAAGACACATTAAATGCAGAATATCTTTGTGGCCAGTTTGCCATTTTAACTGCACCATAAATTACTGTACGTGTAGCATGTTACAATTTATGGAGTCATTAATGCATTAATTGTGCCACAAATGCAATGTCTGCAAGGGGCCTTAGTTATGTGTCCCTGTCCCCTGCCCCGCCATTCAAACAAGGTGGAATTGTTTTCTCTACACAAATATTTTTGCAAATTTCTACGATGGTGACACTAGGTCCTGAATGAGTTAAAAGCCATATAAGCAGTCAGAGTTAACTCAAATGCCACAATGATATATACACCCCAGTGAATTGTGGCATACACATTACATTTCAAAATTAAAAACAGAAAACCAAAAACACTCTTGCATATATGAACATATAACACGTTTCCAAAACCCTGTAGTCTTGTATAGCTTTACAGATGTATTGTATACAATGGAACATACGTAGAAGAATTGGTATCTGCAGGGCACCACAGGGGTTGAGAAGAAGATGAGCCACTTGTAATTTAAGGCCTTGTTACACAATCATTTTAGGCAGCTTCTGGAGTTCTTAACCCCTGGATTGGCTGCATGTTAACACTCAAGTGGCTTAAAGCACCAATTATCTCTAATCTGCCTAATTTTGCTCCTGTTCCATTAAGGTATGGCCACTCCCTACAGCTGTTCCACTCAAGTTAAAGTCCTCCAGCATCCCAGGATGCAATCACCCCTCCTGAGTCAGAGCAAGCAGGGATGCTGGGGTGCAGCAGGGCTGAGCAGAGTAAGGGCTGCAGCCCCACAGCACCCAATGGTGCTCACCATCGCTCAGACCAGCTCACTGCTCCTGCCAGGGGAGTGAGTCCTGCAGCCATGGAGCTCACTCGCTCTGCCTAGCAGGAGCAGCAAGTCGGTCCAGGTTTTGCCTGGCAGGAGCAGCATATGCTGCAACCTTGGAGCTGGCTCGTTCTGCTTGACAAGAGCAGCAACCTGGACTGGGCTCTGCCTGGTGGGAGCAGGAAGCACTGCAGCCCTGGGTTCAGACCATTCCCCTCCCTGGGCTCATCAAATGGGCAAAATGGTGGTGTGAGGCCTGGGCCCCTGCTGGAGATCCTGACCTGCAGGCCCCCCTGGCCCACTCTGCTGGCTCCAAGACACAGCAGCAGCTTAGCATCACAGAAAGGGGACCAGACCAGCTTTTCAAAAATCAATAAGACTATATTCTATTTCCATTCTTTGCCATTAATAGAAAAACTTGGAGAAAGCAATGTTTGTTTTTACAATGATAATGCATCTCCCAGAGACAAAAAACTCTAAACTGGGAACAGAGAAGACAGGGAGGAATCTACCCCCCCATGAAAAGCCAATCCCCGCCCCTCCCAAAAAACCCCACAACAAAAAGAAAAAAAAAGTCACAGTACTGCCCTCTATTCAAAGAAAATTCATCTTGATCTTTTTGGTTAAAGTAATACTAAGACCAAATCAGTTTCTTGCTTGATAAAAAATGTGGCTGGGAATATGGGGTGTGTGGGGAGGAGAAAAAAAAAAAAGTATACAAACATCAACTACTTCTTGATAAAAAAGTCTAAAAACAGCCCCAGAACAGTAGTGCTCACTGCTCCCATTTGGCAGTGCCCAGACTGACTTGCTGCTCCGTCTGGGTGGCGCTGCAGCCCTTGCTCGCTCTGCCAAATGGAAGCCACAAGCCAGTCAGGGTCATGA
>NW_017729024.1:159422760-159424192 GCF_001723915.1 Gavialis gangeticus | reverse complement strand
GTGGCGCTGCAGCACTTGCTCGCTCTGCCAAATGGAAGCCACAAGCCAGTCAGGGTCATGACGTCTCCTGCTGCTTCCTGGACACTTGCTCTTACTGGCAGGAGCAGTGAGCCAGTCCTGCCCCTACTCACCAAGCCTCTAGTGCAAGTCACAGCTGTGCAGATGCAGGACAGTCACAGATTTTTTTTGCCTTAAGGTATGACTACTCCACTAAGTCCAACAACACTAAGCCAACTAACATTTGTTCAGCTTACAACATAAGGTGTAACGAGGTCCCGAACAGCTTTAATCTGAGAGTCACTGTGGTAAGAGAAAGAAGACTGCGTTGCTGATGTCATATGGACATTGTCAGGAGCTGAGTTTCAGAAACCTAATTATTTAATTCTGAGTAGAATTCATTCTGATAAAATATAAAAGCAGCTTGTCATTTTTTTTGCTCAGGAGTCGTGGAAATTCTGCATTTTTTTGTCACTAGAAGGTCCAGAGTATTTAAAAATGCTGAGAACACTGAAGTAATTGTCATGAAAGATATGTATGCATGGGAAGAATGTGCCAATTAAGTAAAAATCACTTATTCATGTCTGAGTATTGGTGACATCACAAGAGCATTTTCAGAAACCTTCTAAGTCATTTGCTAGTTTACATGATCAGCAGCCGACTGCTCAGTGATCTGCATACCACATATATCACCTCACTGGATTACTTCCTTCCATAAATTAGCCCTGAGAGCATTTCCATGCCTGATGTGACCAAAGTACATAAATTTCTGTCTACTTATGTCTAGGGTCTACTTGTCCTTGACATTTCCTCTTTCTCCATCTCTTTTCTGTCCAGCAGATAACGCAAGAGTCCTTGTCAGCACATTTCAAAACCTATTTCCTCCCTGTCAAAAGCATTCATTTCCACAAACAGCATTCATAAGTTGCTCTGGAGAAAAAGAGTCAAGCTTTTTTTACCTGTCTGAATTTTTGTGCACTTCAGCAATCATAGGGTTTCCTCCACCTCAGACTTTGGGAAGGAGGACCTGGCTGAAGCAACCAATTTGAAACAACTTTCTTGGAGCTACAGGATACATCTAACAACTCTGACTTGCTCATTAACCAAGACGGTTGTCAAGGTCATTAGATATGATTTTGACAATTGTGGATCTGGTGCCCATTACCTCAGCCAGACAGTTGACAATCTTCCAGGTATAAATACCCATCAAATAGGTTGTTTTTGATATTTTGGAAGATCACCTGACCTTCAGTTAATCATGCTGGTTTTGCAACAGGAAGGATCATTCAGCAATGAACCTTCCCACTGTGACCCAAGGCATAAAGATAATCCCTGTGAGAAAACTGGTCCCAGAACAAAATGAAAGGCAACCCAGGTAAAAAGAAAAGGCTGCAGGAAAACAAACAAAAAACCCCCAACCCCCCCCCCCCCCTTT
>NW_017729024.1:159419368-159422651 GCF_001723915.1 Gavialis gangeticus | reverse complement strand
GCGCCAGGAAAAAAAACAAAAACCCCCCAACCCCCCCCCCCCCATTTTTCTTCTATTCCATTAACAACAGCTTACTGTATATGTCCCTCTTTTCCCTTGACAGGCTAAGGAGGAAGAGCTGAAGAAGCTGAGACCATCAGTATAGGTCCACATCAGCACAATGCAACCAGCAAAGACATGGAGTTGCTTCCATCAACCAAACCTCTGCCATCTGGCTCCAGATAAAACAACTACATGAGTTAGAGATCCCAAGAAGTTACAAAGAGTAATGTCTTACCCCAACGCCCAAGTTTCTGGAAAGGAAGCCATCTTTCTTTCTTCTAATTTTTCATTAATACGTAAAAGTATGTGTGGGGAGGTGGGAGACCACCACCTGGTATACCAGTGTCCTGAAGCAAATGCTAACCTAGCACTGAATTAGATTCTTTTGAGTTAAAACAAGATGTTAATCAAAAGCTGCTGTTGTGTATAGTTGAATCACCCACCATGTGTGTTAAGTGTATGTAAAGAGTAAAAAGGCAGCGTGAAATTAAAACCGTCACTTGATAGCTCGCAACAACTGTGATACTGAGGAAGAAGTGGTGAAGTGGGGCTGCTGCAAGCCCTTGGAAATGTACTTTATGCGAAATCAAAGGATTTCACCAGCTGCACTGGGCAACTCCTCTGGGCAAAGATCTAAGACCAGAATGGATATTTAGGCTGCTTACAGAAGTTAAACACAAAAAACAAAACAAAAATGTGCTTTGCTTTTAGCTCTGCATGCCCCTGTACCAAGCCCAGTGCATGCCCAGAAGAGACAGTGCATTAGTTGGACCCAGTTAGCCCAACATCTGTATAGATCAGTTGCTTTAGTGTCGCTTTTTTGGTGCTTTTATCTAGTTGCTGATTAAATCAGCTATTACATATAAATGCCAAAAGGTCCTGCTGAAGCGCCCAATCTATTATACAATTCCTGCACAGCTAGGCTGAAGTAACACGCTGCTTCTTCAGGTAAAGAACAGGTTTTTTTGCTTAACGTTTGCAAGCAGCCTTAGGTCCCAATGGCAAAACACCTACGCTCTTCATCAGCTAACTCAATATACTGTATTAACTAGAACCCAGGTTGGGCTCTTAAGATAAGGGAATTTGGATCCTCCTTGAATTCTTTCATTTTATAAGACTAGATTCCTTTAGATATCAACTTCATATTCCAATTTGAACTGCTTGTTCTTAACTTGAGGATTTGATCATTAGAACCTATAGATTTATAGATCCAAATCGCAACTGACAGCCATTTGAAAAACAAAAGCGGTCCATCTTTAATTTAGTACAGTTTGACTCGCTAATTAACTTAAGAACTGCTAAGGCATGTATATTCACTTGCTTACCATTTTCAATGTACTCCATAAAAAGTACAAAGAACTCATTTATTCCGTCAAAGTGCAACATTATGTATGAACAAAGAGCCTTGTGTGAGAAATTTTCACATCACTTTGCTTTGAGGGATTTAGGTATTTTATTTGGAAGCAAACTAGAGATATCAAGCATGTTTATAACAAATTTTGGATTATTTATTTTATTCTATATCAGAGGTGTTCAACCTGTTGGCCCTGCGGGCCAAATGAGTGGGGCAAAGCCAGATCAAGCCCCGTGAAACCACATTGGGCCGCAAGGCCCAGCACCACCCTCTCCCACCGAGTTTAGTCCCTGGGGAGGATGGCACCAACTCCTCCTACCCCAACACACTGGGATTGGGTCCTGGGGGCCTGGCACCACCCCTGTATATTAGGTTCAACCACCTGATCCAGCATGCAGGGGCCAGGGCTTCCCATGGATCCAGAAATTTAGTGGTAGGGGAGTGGTGCCACTCCTCTCCCACTGAAATTTCTGGACCCATGGGGAACCTGGCAGGCTGGATGACATGGGGCTATGGGCTGGATCTGGCCTGCAGGAGGGGATTTAAGCACATCTGTTTCTCTCTCTCTGTCACTGAATATTTGAAGTAAAATAACTGTAACCAATACTTACTTTGAAGAGAAGCCACGCTGCCGACTGCTTGAGAAAACCCGGTTTACAATAGGTTCTCGAATACTGAAAAACATCTTTGGTTCTTCTGGACTATAGAGCAGGGACTCATTATATTCATTTGTTACTGTAAATATAGAAATTGGACCATCATTCTCTCCAGAGCAGTTAGTCATTCTTTAAGAGATACTGTCCCTCTGCTTGGGAAATGTATAAACTACATTTAGATACCTAATATTTAAGCTAGTTAAAAAAAGTGTACAGTTCAAATAACATTTTCAACTTTACAGGAAGAGACATTTCCCTGACTAGTCACTGACTAACTCTCAACTTAGATTCATTTTCAAAGTAGAGCAGAACCCAGCAGTTTTCAGGGTTAGGTTTCCAATCCCCCTGTGCAGAGAAGGGCCTATAAATCAGACAAGCAATACAGAGTGGTGTAGGATCACTGCAGCTTTTATTCAAAGAATGCCACTTCTCTGATCAGATTTGTTACTGGTCTACAGCAGAGTGGAGAAGCACCCTCTAAAGCAGGGCTGTCCAACTAGCAGCTCAGGGGCTGCACACAACCCACAAAGATTTTATGTGCAGCCCCAGGCTCCTACCCATCTGCTGCCTCCCTGTTACCTCTGGCTGCTGCTGCAGCTGAGGTCTCTAGGCTCCCCACACCACCACCAGCTTTTGCTTCCTACTCCCATCCTAGGGAGTAGAGTGGGGCAGCCCATGGTGCCAGGGAAAACATGGCATGGTGCCCTATGTATGTGTGCGTGGGGTGAGGGTGGGGGCCATACATGAAGTGCCTGGAGGAGGGGGGCATGCTGCAGCCTGCGACTCGCATTACTGCAGTCCCCATTGGTGCAACTTGCACGGCACGCTCTAAAATAATAGCTGCAGGAAACAACTGAGCAACCTGCTGAGAACTAACCAGGCTGTGAAAAACCTGAGCCAGGTTCTAGGGGTGTGTGAAGTGGGACATATTAGATTTAGATTCAGCCTGATTCGGGGGACAGTTATTCAATTCGCTGATTCGGATTGGTGTCGCAATTCAATTCAGCTGAATCTGAATCTCAAGATTTGATGCTGATTTGGAGAATCAGCGATTCAATCATAGACAGCTTTAAATGTTTTTTTCTACGTACCTTGAGGTACCAGGTGAGCTTGTGAACACTGAGATAATGGGGCGGAAGGAGTGTCCTACACGAGTGGGGGGGGGGGGGGGGCCCCCCGGGGCCCCGGGGGGGGACCGGGGAGGGGCCAAAAATATTCCCCCTGGTCCCCG
>NW_017729024.1:159412147-159419219 GCF_001723915.1 Gavialis gangeticus | reverse complement strand
CTCCGCGTGCTCAGTGGTGGACCTGGAAGAGGACCAGAAGTATTCCCCCTGTGCCCTGCTGGCTAGGTGATCAGCTGCGGGGGGACTCTGGGTGCCACCCCAGACCCAGGAAGCACCAGTCGCCAAATTCGTGGAACGCTCCATCCGCCCCACCATCTCAACATTCACGAGCTACCTGGTATCTTGAGGTACGTAGAAAAGACATTTAAAGCTGTGTCTACGTCCGAAATGCTGAATCTCTCCAAACTGAATTGAAGGCTTCCGATCCGATTCAATTCGGAGACATTAATGGGTCTCCCAATTCAGAGATTAGGCCACTGAATCGGGCTGAATCAAATTAGCAACCGAAGTTTCACACAGCCCTACCAGGTTCTGCTGTATTAGCTCCAAGTTGTAAAGCTCTGAAATGCCTATGACTACTACCCAAAGGATAACAAGTCCTGGATTTCAGATTATCCAAAACAGTGTATTTAATTAAAATGGGCTTAGCCAGTGTTCTTCAGGAAAAGAACACTCCTCTGCACTACTATGAAACATAAAAGTACAGAGTATCAGATTACAACCAATTCGTATTATTCAACGTTGTTATAAAAGACTACTAGAAAAATCTCTCTTTTCACTCACCTTTTTGTATAAATTCCCTGTTCAATGGAAGATTCAAACTCCCATGTTTTTTAACTGTTGAACCAGAGAAAGAGTTCCCAGTTAGACACATATCTTCAGATAAAACTAGCCTGTAATGCTATATCATACTACCCACTCACCAGTTTTAAGGATCTCTTCAACAGCTTGGTTTGCTACCTTGTTAATATTATAGGACCTAAACAGAGAAGTGAGAATACTGTATGATAAACAAAACATCCCAAGAAAAAAAATTTTGCATAGATTCAAAATGGAATCAAGGCTGAGGGTACAAATTAACCTTCCCAGAAAATGCCTTAAAAACAAGTGTGCAAAGCTACTTTGGGATTGAAAAAAAAAAATCACCTCGTTTGAAAAGCCTAATAATCCACAACTGAAGTGAAGTCACCCAGATGGTCTTGATTCTGCCTTTGTTACCACATGCAGACCCACCTCGCAAGTGTTGATCCTAATTATTATGAAGTCCAAATGAAAATTCACCTCTATACCTGCAAGTTATACATAAATTGGACCTTTATCTCTGCTGTGCTCTTTCTCCCTCCATTTCCTCTCTTACAGTTACTTATTGGACCCAACAGTCACCTAAAAAAGAAGACTTCTTTATTCTGATAGTGCAAAGACTTTATTAGAGTGGCCTTGAATTTATACTTGAATAGCTTTAAAATTCCTTGGGTATCCAAATATCCTACTCAGCTTCTCAAGCTCATATTTTTTCTCAAGTCAGAATTGCACTTATAATGCTGATAATGTTAAGTATTGTAAAAGGTGTCCACTAAAATATGAGGTAGTACAAACCTACACAGTATTTCCCCCCACAAATATGCAGAAGCCCTTATATGACCTGCCCCATTAATCTTAAATGGGTTTTTAAGTTTGCTACAATCATTGTTAAGTGACTACTTCACCACAACAGTTTCCCTTTTAAGTTACCAATCCTCTGGTTTCATCCCCAATAGCTTCTATAGTAAAGTTAATCAGTTTTAATACCAAATTCTGCAGCAAAATAAAAGACTGAAACATAAGTAATATAAATTGAAATAAATATTAGAACATACCTAAACATTTCATTTATATATTTCAGCAAACTCTTAAGTTCATCTGAGTTTGTCACAGAATTTAAAGCCTTGCTAGACACACTATCAAACAAACAGAGCAGCTTGTCTAAATACAAGATGCTCAGCCATAGTCCATGTAGTTCTTTAAGACTTTAGGAAAATACAAGTTATACTTAGTTCTGCCTTCATGCAGAAGTTGCTCTGGTTTTAAGTTACATTAAAACTCATACAATATATTAAACCAGAGTAAATTTTGTGCAGACAAATCTTATTAATTTTAAATGGGAGTCCTACACCAAAAAAAAGACGACACCTTTTTAATTGGGAAGAGCGAAGAGGGGAGGCAGGCAATAGTATGAGGCAAGGTCCTTGAGCATACATTGGACATGCAGATTTTTTTAAAATTCTTCATCAGAGAGAAGGCTCATGCTCTGGCAATTCACAAACAACCCAAAAGCAGCAGGATTATTAGCTGTATCAATCAAGTACAAAGAAGAATAGTTTTTAAAACTTCAGATCATGTGTTTCAAAATCCCTACTTCACTATCAAAAAAACTTACCAAGCTTTTGATCCAGTTCCAGTGCAGACATTGAGCCCTGAACTCTTCTGTTTTTCCCATGGACCATCATCAACAGATATCTCATAGTAGGAGGCCCTATGAAGCGAGAATTTAAAACTGGGTTTGCAGGACTTATAGTTCACCCTGAATAAGACAGAACACACAGCCTTATCAGGCATGTAAAAATTTAGAAGGGCCAAATTCAAATATGGATAACTTCACTACAGATTTTTGTACAGTATATTTCTGATCTGTAGGCATGTTAAGAGATTGTGGCTACATTGGATTTGTGCAAAAGAAATTGCCACGAGAGAGCAATCTACATTGTTAGGATAAAAATACTTTCAACATTATGTTTTAACTGTAAGAAATCAGAGTAAACTCTTTTAGAAGCCTGACAGAATTGTCCAGTTCACACAATGTCGAGTTTGAATTCGAGGTTCAACTACAACAGTTTCCATCTGGTGTTTTAACTTAGGATTTTTCCTCATTTCAACATGACAGCTTTTCTGCTGATGCCTTTTATATTGTATTCTGTGCAAGGGACTTTGTAGTTCATATACGGTGACAATTCTGAGCAGAGCAGGGTTGGCTGCATTTTCAGAAATGGAATTATATATATATATATTACCTGCTTTGCATCGCTGTTGAATAATGGCATAAACTGTACTTATGTTGATTATTGGTCTCTTAAAATTGCATCAGGAAACATTAGGTGGTGGGCATTTCTTTATCAGTAAGTAATAGCAGTGCTTCAAGTTGAAATCTTGATTACTTCAATAGCTACAAATCCAGCTGGTTTCTTCACAAATAGCTTGGCTGAGTTGTGATTAGCAGGGTTTGCTCATCAATACAAGTTCCTCCCAAACAGTGAATGTGGTACTCTCTTCTTAGGTGTAAATCTTGGGAAGGGGCCAGGTTTCAGTGCAATTTTATTCATACCTTGGTATATCCTTTTGTCTATTTTATGTCTAGGAAACTATTTCCAAGGCTCAAACTTCCACGAAACATATATAGGCTAGAATTTCTGAAATGAAGTAGTACTGGTTGCAAAGTCTGAGTTCCGGATGATGCATTTTGCACCAGAACATGCATTATTCTTAGAAGTGTTGACTGAACAGGCTGCTTTAAAAGTGATGAAGTTGGTCTGAATAGATTGGGAGGAATAGTCCTCTTGGACATTGGTCTTAATGGTTTACTTTGTGTGTTTGAACCTAGAGCTCTGTATGGGCTGATTTTTAAAAGAGCTCAACACAAAAGAACGGAACTAACTGAAAACATGTGAAACAGGGCATAAATAAAATGGACTAATCTGTCAAAGCAATAGGACTTGCACCCTCTGGGAACAAGTTTGTGATAGAGACAGCTATTCTCATACCCTTACTCATTTTCTTTACTGACCCACTGAAAAAGATCCTGAAGGGATCTCTAAGGGTTCTGCCTACTAGATTTTCTCCTGGGCCAAATGTTAAACAAGCACTCGTATATTTTTCTCTCAGAGGTTATAAAATACCTGTCCCTCTACTATCAGTAATTTAGATTTCAAAGCACTGCATACATATCAGTATAATTGATAACAGTGTCACAGTATATTATACAGAAGACTGTCAACTCACTCATTCTTTGCTATAAGAATCCTTGCTCCAGGACATGTTCCTAAAGGTAGAGTGTCTAACAGTGCTTGTGGAATAAAATGGAACAAAAGAGCATAATGCTATAATATATATATCCAATGCTCAAAAGTAACTGGAGAAGATGGAGGAGTATTGGCATATGCCCATGAGTGACTGTATGTTTCAAGACTGAACAGAGAATGCGACAGAGAAACTTAGCATCTTGGGTAGAAGTATGCCTGAACTTGTAGAAAGCAAAAAGGTACATCATGCTTTGAGACTAGTTCCTTCTGCCAGTCTGAGGTTGCAGTCCAGATGGAAGATTAAGCACTCATGGAACATTTATATGTTTCCAGCAGCACCCACAATGTCCCAGGCACTGTACAAACACAAGAAGAAGTTACACTCTAAAGGTAAAAACAGAGAGAGGAAGTAAGGGGAATGGGACATAACATACAAATAAAAGTGGTAACTGGCCAGGTCCTGATTTATGATTATGTTTTAATTGCACTCCCACAAGCGCGCACACAATTTTGCCCATATCACCCAGCCTTGCCATGAAAAGTTGATTGGTATCACAGACAGATGTTTAGGAGTACAAAAAGGATCGCCTCAGTGGCATCTTAGGAAAAGTAGTTCCAAGATTTGATATAGATGGGTTACGTAAAAGAGAGTAAAGTGTCAGACATTCTCTAACGGACAGGGGAGACCATCTCTGATGGAGACAGAGGAAAGAAAGATAAATCATCAGGAGTTCAGTTTTGGCCATCTCAAACTTATGGCAAGACATTCAGAAGGCAATGCAGGACTGGACACATGTTAGGAACAGACAGGTAGATCAGCAAGCCATAAACAGCAGCTCAAGCCATATGAGTCTATTACACCACCCAACGCAAGGGTGTAAAGCTAGGGAGGGATAGAGGATGAAGTCGTGTGCGCACCCCTCAGGCACAGGGAGAAGAACAGATGCCAAAAAAGTAGCCAGAGAAATAGAAGAAATCAAGATTAAATTCATGTCACTCAACCGTCTGTCTGATCAGATCTTGGTAAATACATACTTGGTACACGAGAAACCTGATCACTATGAAATATTCATGGACTAAAGAGAAATGTGACAGCAAAAGCGTATCAATACTGATTACTTGTGAAATCTTCAAAAAAGTATACTTCAATTTTTTTATTTATTTTTTTTTAAGTGCCAGTTTGTGTAGCTTAATCATGCACAAATTCAACATACCTGGATGACAGAGATTCTCCAATGAATACTTCATTCAGTGCTCTCACAGGCAAAAGATGTGGCCCAGAAATCTCTGCTCCTGCAGATAATTAACAAATTATAGCTGCTAAAACATTAGTTCTATGGATGAATACATCTCTAAAAACTGAATTTTCAAAATTATTAGTTAGTCATAACAATCAAAAGTAACCATCTTCATTCAGCTACATATATTTGCATTCTTAAACTTTTGCTCTTGGTTATTTGATTTTCTTAAAATTGTGGCCTAGGCTTTCAGGTTTGTCCACTATCCAAACATGTCTCTTGGACAGTGTGAAAAAACACAATTTGAGCATTTGAACTTGAGCTGAGTGAAAATGTGATGCTAAACTTTTTTGAGCAGCCCATCATGGTGAAATTTGTGCTTGAGCAGACCAGTATAGCTCTGCCCATGAAGACAGAGCTATAAGTATTCACAATCATTATCCATACAGCCCACTTTCCTGGCATTAACAGTAATGATCAGGCATCCGGGTTTTCCATTTCCCATGGGAAAATGGAGAAAAATAAGGATTTCCCCTTTTACCAGAGGAAAACGTGGATTTTTTTTGTTTTAAAACAAAGAAACCTGCAGATTGTGCTTTTGCAAAGAGCTCTCTGCTGTCTGGCAGAGTTCCAGCCTGCAAGGGGCTGGCAGTCAGGCAGGGCGCACCAGGTCCTCACATCACTAGGCAGTCCAGAGAGTGGGCCTTGGGCTGGAATATGCGGCCACAAGGCCCTGGTGGGGAGCAGAATGAGGCTACAGGAGGCTTGTCCAGGGGCAAGGAGGGTGGGGCCAGCTCCCCACCGCTGTGAGCATTCCTGGGGTAACAGGGGGACCTGTGCCCTCCCAGACCTATGCTCAGGATGGGGATGGGGGTGGGGGTGGGCTGGCCGCTGCAGGCTTGGGCTCCTTTCCCTGCTGCCTTCCCCCGGGACCTCCACAGCCCAGTGGGCAAGACCTAGCACTGTAGGGCAGAGCAGGGCCTCCGCAAGAAAGCTCTTTGCCCCTGCAAGCTGTGTTGCCCTGCCAATGTGTCTCCTGCCCACACAGTAGCAGCATGAGGTTGTGCCCCTTGCTGCTGCTGCACAGACAGGGGATGCTTCGCCATGGCAGCATGGAACTTGGACAAGCCTGCACTACAACATACGGCCCACCATGTGGCCCGCCAGGCATTTCCTGAGGCCTGCGGTGCTGCGACGGGAAATGAAAGTAAACACTGTTTATTTTCATTCCCACCCCTTGTCCCTCCCCCAGCCCCTCAGCAGCTTCCTAATGGCTGCTGAAGGGCTGGGGAAGGGACAAGGTTCCCACACACTGCATCAGCCTGACATTGCCGACGCGATGCATGTGGGAAAAGGAGTAGCCATGTGCCTCTCAGGACAGGACGAGCCCAGCTGAAGCAGCAGGGGCTCAGCTGCACTTTCCCCCTACCTGCGCCAGTCAGTCCCAAGAGGCACACGGCTCCACTGCATGCCACTTTTCCTGGCCGGTGCCGACCCAGCTGGGTCCGTCCCATCCAGAGCAGCATGCAGCTGAAGCTGGCTTCCCACATGCTGCTGAGGACAGGAGGAGGCCGGCCAGGCCAGCACCAGCCAGCAGAAGCGGCGGCAGAGCCGTGTGCCGCTCGAGACAGGACAAGCCCAGCCAGAACAGCAGGGGCTCAGCTGCATTTTCCCCCTGCCTGCACCAGTCAGTCCCGAGCGGCACACGGCTCCACCGCCACTTCTGCTGGCTGGTACTAGCCTGGCTGGCCTCCTCCCATCCCCAGCAGCACGTGGGAAGCCAGGGGGGGTGGGGGGCAGCAGCACCTTGGCAGGCATTGTCCTGGCATGACTCTAACCCTAACCCACTGGGAGTATGCACAGCAGCGAGGAGCTGTACCCGCCTCCTGCAGGTGACAGCCGGGGCTCAGGCACCACTGTGGGGGGAGGGGGCTGTGGACC
>NW_017729024.1:159405303-159411797 GCF_001723915.1 Gavialis gangeticus | reverse complement strand
GGTAGGGGAAGCTCTGATTTTCTATGATAAAAACCTAAAATCAAATGCCAAAATTTATAGGCATTTAGTATTTTATTATAGTGACCAATGCACTGGTAAGCTTCCAAACTGTTTAAAATTGTAAATGTATCAAGGAAACAAATGTTCAACTGAGCATGCACGCGTGCGCATACATGCGCATGCACCCCAAATTTTGGGGTTCTAAATCAGAGAATTTGCATTTTTTGTTGATCAGGGAAAACAAAAATCCCGGTAATGATTATGAGAGCACGTTGCGAGAAGTTCTAGACAGTATGAGTAAACAACGAAAGTTTCTTCCTAGGCCTGTGCAAGTCGGCAGCAATCTGATCCCGCTTCAGATGGCAGCGATCTGGTCCGGAGCTCCAGACCAGGTTTCCACCTCGATCTGGCTGAAGCGGCTCCGAAGCCGCCTCAGAGATCCGGCCATAGGGTATAATGGGGAATTCAATGAAATATTTATAACTTTGTTGTTTTTTGTCCGATTTGGATGGAACTTGCAGGGGTGGTAGCCTCCGCTGAGAGCATGAAGCCTGTCACGTTCCAAGAAGATCAGTGCAGGAGTTTGGGAGGCAAACTGTACCCCAAGTTCTTGAAAGCAAAACTCCTGTCATGTCTACATGCTACACCACAGGGGGGTCAAAACTGCAGGGGTGGTAGCTCTTGCTGAGGCCACAAAGCCTGCCAAGTTTCAAGAAGATCTACCATCCTTGCAGCTGTCACCCCGCTGTGCCTTAAACACTTGCCGTGTCACCCATGGCACAAGTTTTGTTTGTCCACAGCTTGAGAGGCAATTCCCCCCAAACTCCTGCACTGATCTTCTTGAAACTTGGCAGGCTTTGTGGCCTCAGCAAGAGCTACCAGCCCTGCAGTTTTCACCCCCATGTTGTAACACATAGACGTGACAGTTTCTTTCAGGAATTGGGGTCCAGTTCCCCCAAAACCCCTACACTGATCTTCCTGAAACTTGGCAGGCTTCATGCTCTCTGCAGGGTCTACTACCCCTGAAAATTTCATCCCATTCAGACAAAAAAAAACAAAGTTATAGATATTTTATTTTTCCCTATTATACCCTATGGCCAGATGTCCAAGGCGGCTCCACAGCACTTCAGAAGCTCTGAACCATTTCGGGAAGCCTAACGAGGCCAGCATTTCAACCTGGACATGCTGCTTCGGACCCCAGAGCATCCACAGCCTCACATGGCTAATCCCTACTGGTTGGAAAGTGGCTTTATGCCCTGGAGCATAGGCAAGTAGGGCTGGATTGGATCTCACAAATTCATCTAGTCCAGCCCACTGCTCAAGACAGGCACATCCCTAACTAAAGTGTCCTAGCCAAACGTCAGTCTAATGTGGTCTCAAAAGTTTCCAGGGATGTAACTTCTTTAGGCAGCCTATTTCAATGCTTAAACTCACTCATGGCCAGAAAGCTATTCCTAATCTAGAACCTACGTTTCTTCTGCTGCAGTTTGAAGCCATTGCTCTTAGTCCTGTCCCCTACAGCTACAGAGTAAAGCCCTTCTGCTTCCTCTTAATAAACTCCTCTCAAATCCCCCTCCCCTGCCCCATCTTTTTTTTTGCCAAACTAAATAATGCTAGTTCTTTCAGCCTTTCTGCATAAATCATGCTTCTCATGCCTTTAATTATTTTTGTTGCTCTCCAAAGGAATATTTCCAATCTGTCCATATCCTTCTTGAAATGTGAAGCCCAAGACTGTACACAGTAGTCCACGTAAGGTTTCCCCAACGCCAAACAGAGCAGAAGAATTACTTCTGCTGGTCCCCTGGCAGCCGACTGTGCTGATGGGGGAGAGGGGGCATGCACCCATCCTCCCACAGTGGATCTCGCTCACCAGAAGGCAGCCACGCCACTTCCAGAAGTCCCACAGCCGCTTCCAGAAGCGGTGCGGCCGCTTCTGCTGGCAGCCCCACTCCCCAGCTGGTGTTCACGGGGGAGCGGGCCACTGCCTGCCCCCCCGCCTATCACCTAGACAGGGAGCATGGTTTGACAGGCGGTGCACGCACACCCCTGTGCACTCACTATGTGTCTCCATTGATTTAACCTGCAATTTGTTAGGCATGCACACAATCCCATTGTCCAAATCATAGAAAATTAGGATTAGAAGGGATCTTAGCAGGTCATCTAGTCCAACCCCCTGCTCAAAGCAGGGTCATCCCCAATTTATAATCCCAACCAAGACTTTGTCTAGCCAGATCTTAAAAGCCTCCAAGGATGGAGATTCCACAACCTGTCTAAGTAATTATTACTGAAGATGTTAAATACTACTAAAACCCAAGATAGACCCCTGGGGAATCGCACTATCTGGTTGAGAGGAGGAATCAAGTCATTGACAACTGCTAACTGAACATGCTAATCCAAACAATTTTTTTTTCCACGTAATCTGCATTTCTTTAGCTTATTAATGAGGATGTCATGTGAGACAGTGTCCAAAGCCTTGTTAAAAGCATGAAGGCATTAATTTCATTTCCAAAGTTTTGGAAGTATCTTTACTATTAATTAAGCCCACTATGTCTCATTCTTTTCCTGCACCTCCCTCCTGTTTCTTGAACCCCTTCCAACTGTTCCATATCACTTTTCAGATGAGGTAACCAAAACTGATTACAATGCCACAAATAAGGGTGTAATACTGTAAAGTCTTCAGAAGGTTCTCTTTACCTCATTTTATTCCTTACACGATTTAATTTACTGCTTTTTGATTATTTCTATTCTGCCCCTGTACACTGTCCAGTAATGTTCTACCCAGCCATGCAAAGACGGAAGAATCCACTGCTGTAAAGTCTGATTTCCTGGGGGCAGAGCAGTAAGAAACCCTCCAAGTGAGTTCCAAACTCTCCTGTGGGGCTATTTTCTTGGTATTATAGCACATCCCAGGTGCCACCAGGTTGACAGTGGATCACAGTACCAACTCTGCTGCTGAATTAACATTAACATAACATTGTCACATGAGGTTGGTCAAAAACCTAAAACTATCAGGAATTGCACAGATCTGGGCCGATTCTGTAGGAGTACCCGACTCTTCAAAGCCTCCACATCTAAAGTTCTCACTCTGTTCACATCTTTGGTTCTCCTTCGGATGCTGGTGATAAGTGTATAATAGCAATGGCCTGTTCAACAGTAAAGATCATTTCCAGTTCCATTTTGTGAGACACTTTTGGCACCAAAAATGGTTCCTCCCATACACCAAGTTATTTAAAATCATACCTGTTTTATAAAACTGACAAATTCTTTTCAAAACGTGAATTAGACCAGGTACAATTAGTTTAAACATTTCATTTGAAAAAATGCTTGCAGAACATTTGTTGTACCTAAAGGGGAGTGTCTAGCTTTGAGACACTTTACATAAAATCTTACGGCCTCTTCATATCCATCCATCCATCAGCTTAAGGTGTTGATCAATCTCTTCCCCGTTTCCCCTGAAATTCCAACATTCTTGCAGTTTAAACAGCAAGGTAAAAACACAGACTTCCAAGTCTGTTAAATTTTTCAGAATTTTAATGACTCTGTATGAGCTAGCATACTGTTAGCTAACCACAGACTATACAAATATTGGGAATTTAAGACAGTCTCTTTGTCTTTTTGAGTTGTAACTGCCAAAAAATGGTTAAGCTAACTTTCAGGGGGCAAAAGACCACCCCAGGACATTCCTGAGCCTGCTACATCAGGTATAAACCTAACCAACTGAGGACAGGTTCCCTTCTAAAGAGCTTACAAGTCCAGGTCCTAACCAAAAGGACCATATCTCTGGGAGAATTTAAGTCAGCCTGCTAAGAACTGGAGAAGACTGCATGCACTATTACCTTGGATAATCCTGCAAGATCACATTAGTTATACCTGTATCAAAACACTGCACAACCAACTGGCCATTCTGATTTATCAGATGCCAAGTTTTGTTGTTTACATTCACGATGTCATCTTCAACTTACTTTGATCCTGGAATCTGCCATTAATGTGGGCCCAGCTGTGCTGCTCCTGGCTTAACTGTTGTTCATGCAGATCTACAGGGGTAGGATTAATACCAGTTCCTTCAAGATACAATCGGATTCTCTGCCGCCACTGCCACCTTAAAAGTATAACAACAATAATAATAAATAAATAAATAAATAAATCAAATAGAGAGGTGGGTTATAGCATGAGCAGTTGACTCTTTCATTGGGTGGTGGCTTAGCTTCACCAGATTGTGTAGACACAAGAGAGTTCCTTAATAAGTCACTCTCAAAGCTTCAAAACAGACTTGCAAAGACATCCTAATTCAATTTCTACCATCTCACCCATTACTTCAAACTACTTAAATTAATTCTACCTAGTTGTTTGCATTATTAGCTGCCGATTTAAAAAAGTGTTTTGACCTTTTTAGGAGATCGTCTATTGCCAGGCTATCCAATTTCCACACTCTTAGGGGCCACACACACCAGGGGTTGCACCAAGCGAGTCACGAGCCACCAGGCCATGCAGATGTTCCTTCCTACTGCTATATGGGCAATGTGGCATCCCCACTGGTGCAAGGCACAGACATGAATTATCTTCATTCCTGCTACAACATGTGAGTCCCAGTGCAGTGCTGCCATAGACAAGCACAATCTCCCCCCCCAAATATATGGCCAGCTCCCCATGTTGCGCTGCACTGCTCTACCTTCTAGGGCAGAGGTAGGAAGTGGCCACAAAAAGAGGAAAAAAGGACCTACAGAGATTGCAGCCAAGCAATAGGGGGAAAATGGCAGCCAGGTGAGAACTCCAGGCTGCAATTTAACTCCTTGCAGCCCAGATAGACAGATCTACTCTATTGTAAACCTTAATCATTGCAAGCAAGGATATTTATTCTTCCACACACATGACCCTAACCAGCCTTAAATTCTTTGGGGTTTGGAAAAAAACAGAAGGATTCAGAATTTGTGACAAAAAGGGAAAATTGGTAGCTTTGTACCATCATCATATTTGCAATTTTTGGGAGCTCAGAGGGAGTATTTCATCCATCTCTCCCCCCTGCCCCCATCCACCTCCATGAGACCCACTCCATGCTCTGGGAACTCTTATAGCATTTATGTGGAACACATTCACTGGTATTCATGTCCTTTTCCAAGTTGTTGAGACTTCCCCCTCCTCCAGTTTTTTCCAGAACAGAAGAATCCCTGCCCCTCCCCTCCTGTTTAAAAAGTATATACCAACTGGAAACAGCACCAGAAATTTCCTCTCAATTTCCACTCAGAAGGACTCGATCTATGAAGCAGTCACAATCACATGCCTTAAATACAGTCCCAGGTATCATTTAAAGTTGTCTGACATTTTCAATTATATAACCCTGCTTAGTCACTGGTAACATTTTGCCAGACTGTTTAGGGCAAATTTTTCCATGCCTCAGGCTTACTATTATTATGGAAGATTTCACCCAAAATGTTTCTGCCATTTCTGTGAGTTAAGCTAGGAGAAAAAAATACCTGTAAGCTTCTCAAGGAAAACCTCTAGACCAGGGGTGTCAAACAGTGCCTGCAGGCAAGATTTCACCCACTGAGTCCCTCTATCCAGCCACTGGGCTACCCAAGGGTGCCAGAAATCTGGCCACTTGGCCCCACTGAGCACTGCCATCAGAACTGAACTTGGCCTGCTGCTGCTGGACTCTGCACTGTTCCCACTCCTGTCATCACTGGATCCTGCCAGACCCCACTCAGCTACCACCATGGGGTGCCACTCGCCATTGCAGCAGCCCTCATGCCCTGGGTTGCATCTGTCTCACAAGGAATCCGACAGTCTGGAGCTGGCTGGAGGCCCCAAATGAATGTGACACCCCTGCTCTACACCATGTTCTACAGCTGAAATTTGAAAAAGTGTTCTATATCAGGGATATGCCTCCTGGTATTGCTGTAAAAATTCACTTAAAACTGGCCAATGTATGAGTCTTTAAAAATTATAGATGCAAACTAGATTTTTAGCTAAAACTTCCAAGGATTCTAACCTCAGTGAGCATGCTGAAACCTCGGTTCCTAGAACTGACACTACTGCACCCATACCATTCCCACAGACTGAGGATAACCAAAGCTCTGAATTTCCCTGCAATGGTTGTTCTGCACCCTCAGAGTCAGAAGCTCACCTCTTTTGTGTCCCTTAATTAACTACTTAAACAGTGTGGCAAAGGAAAAAAAAGAAAATCATCCAATTCCAGTGCGGAGGGAAGAAAGCCGAACCAGAAGAGGGACAGAGTAAATTGGGACAAGGGGTAGTGAGCCTTGACCTGCAAGAGAGGAAAGGAACAGAAACTAAGAGTGGGAACCAGGGGGTGCTGGAAGGAGACAGCTAGCACTAACTGTAAGAGGCTTCCTGAGAAAGTGCTGTTGCAGAAGAGGAAGAAACTGGGAAGTTGTGCCAGTATTGTTTTGTTTCCTCTCTCTTGAGCTATAATGCTATTGCTCAAGTCAGGGGTTTTCAAACTTTTTTAATAAGTGTAACCCCCGGGGGGGGGGGGG
>NW_017729024.1:159398871-159405159 GCF_001723915.1 Gavialis gangeticus | reverse complement strand
AACCCCCGGGGGGGGGGGGGAAGGGCACACAGCCAGACACTGAGCAGGGGGAGAAGGAAGGGGGCTGAGCAGCCAGACATGGTGCAGTGGGGGCAGGGGGTATGTGTACCCCCAGTTGACAACCCCTGAATTGTGTGATAAAGGCAGGCTACACTAATTAACATTAAATGCTTTATTAATGTTTGGGCCTGGTATGCTCCTGCATAATAGGAAACAATATTACAACTCTTAATGAAGTGTTTGTATTAGCATGTTCTGCATAACAAAGTTATTACGACTGTCCTTTAATATTTATAACTTAAGATCTTTAACATCAAAATAATACATATTTTAAAACTAAAAAAAAAATCTTAAAAAAAAAGTCAATGAGAAATATCCAAAAATACACCAAAAGTAATTTCAGATCTTGCTATTTCAGTAGGATACTTGAGTGGGTCTTTCACAGCTCCTCGATCCTTGGAGCAACATCAGAAAGACAAACTTTATCTCATCCTTCACGTCCAATCGCGCTCTGTTTTGTTTTAATAGCAGCCAGTGCAGAAAACCCAGACTCACATAAATACGTAGTTGCAAACAGCCGCAGGACTTTCATTGTTTTCCTAGTAAGCTCTAAATATTCAGTTTCAGTTTCCAACCAAAAACTTGAGATGTTTCGTCCACAACTCTGATGCTTCTGGCATAAAAAGCTTTCTTTGCTCAGTTCAATCAGTTTGTCATCACCGTGAACATTCAGACTGTGCAGCACTTCCTTGTTGGTAGCACTTGAAAACAGATCCCTGATCCAGTCCCAGTCAATTTGTAGTGACTTTTCCATTTCACCAAAATACCTGTTAAACTGAGCAACAAGCCCTATTAGATGGCTACAAATTACCCCTGAAAATGTCAGTGACATCTGATGCTCCATCATTTAAGTCCATTAGGCAAGCAACCATTGTTTTTATTCCCATTTTCACTCATTCATATCCTCTCGTGTTGTTCGTGTTGGCAGTTCAAGACAACAACAAAAAAAAAGGTCTTCAACCAACTTCCTTTCCCAAACACAGCAAACAAATACTAACAGTTGAGTCTGATTTCCTATATCTGTAGATTCATCAACCTGAAGAACATATGTAGGGACTGTTTTCAACCTCTCAAGCAGTTGCATCTCCACATCCTCTGCCACTTCACTAATTTTTTGAGAAACAGTATTGTCTGAAACAAGTATCTTTAACTTTATCCACATGCTCTTGCCAAACAGTACTTTACAAATGTCTACTACAGCAGGTATAATCAAAAGATTCTCCAATCATATGTGCTTTCCTGCATTTTGCAATTTTGAGCGGTATCAGATCTGAGGCCTCCAGAGCACTTACGCTGACTTAAATGCTATGAGTAGACACCTCCTTCTGATATTTGAAATTTTCAAGCCACCTTTCAGAGTATTCAATCAGTTTTATAACCAAGCTGGCATGCTTTGTTTCCAAGCGTCTTTTTAATAAAGACTGCTTCATACACTCATTGGAGAGTTCCTCCAAACAAATGACACTTTGGTTTGGATTTATCTTTCGGATCCACATATATAAAACTGGACTACAAATAGGTACTGCTGTACCTTACAAACTTTCTGTCACCTCGCACTTTCTATAGTACACCCTTCTGTGTTTTTTTCCTGTTTTTCTTTTGCACTTGAGGAATTTATCTATGTTCAATTGAGCTTCCTCAGTGCTCTGCCACTCCACACATGCTGAAACTGCCCCTTGGGGCTACAGTGGAAAACATCTGGGGGGGGGGTGTGAAGGAGCTGAGTATGTGCACGCTTGTGGGGAATGGGGTAGCGGTAGGAGTGAATGGGGTCCCAGGGCGAGGGCAGGTCCCGAGATGTTTGGAGCCCAGGGAGCTCATCTAGGGGCGACGGGGGCTCCTGCCACTGCATGAACCCCACCAGAAGCCTGGGAGGTCACGTGCCCCCCCAGATCTGTGTGTGATGTAGAAGTAGCTGCTGCTGCAGGCTGGACTCTGCATCCTGCTGCCACTGCCCCAAGAGCCACGTTTTGCCACATGCCTGTTGCTGTTTCATAGATTAAGGGTCGGAAGGGACCTAGTAGATCTTCTAGCCCGACCCCCCGCCAGGGCGGGAGAACAACAAAAAACCCCAAAAAGAGACGGGACTCAAATGAGTCCAGCCAGGTAGGCATCCAGCCTCTTCTTAAAGACCCCCAAGGCAGGGGCCAGCACCACTTCCCTTGGAAGTTGGTTCCAGCTCCTAGCCGCCCTAACTGTGAAGTAGTTCTTGCGGATGTCCAATCTATACCTCCTCTCCATCAACTTGTGCCCATTGCTTCTTGTTATGCCAGCGGGCGCTAGGGGAAACAGCGTCTCCCCCAAACCCTTCTGGTCCCCCCTAGTGAGTCTATAGACTGTCACCAGGTCCCCCCTCAGCCTTCTCTTATGGAGGCTGAACAGGTTCAGGTCCTGCAGTCTCTCACTGTAGGGTCTGCCCTGTTGTCCCCGGATCATGCGGGCAGATACAGACGCAGGCAGATGCACAGACACCCCCCCGCCCCAGCAGGTAAGTGTGTAGGCGGGGGAAGGGAGCAGATACGGACTCCCACAGTGCAGAAGGGAGTGGAGCAGGGGTCTTGGGATAATGGAAGCCTGGCAACTCCCACTGTGTGGCTGTCAAGGGAGGGGCTGGGCAGCTGCTGGAGACCACTGCCGTGCAGGACAGCAACTGTAATGACAAAGGCATCCCACTGGGCTAGCAGGGCGGCGGGGGGTGCAGATTAAATCAGGCAGTAATTCAATTTACTACCATTTTCAGGCACCTGCAAAAAACTTTGCCATCAACTTCACCATCCCAGTCAGTCATCGCTGTCACCACATTCCCACAGCTGGTCGCATGTGCAGCTCTACAAGCTGCTGACATGCCTCACACCTGGTCAATCATGTGCCACCAGGGTGGGCAAAACACTCCCCCCCCCCACCTGCCATTCAGACCCTCGCAGCTCTGCTGCAAGGGAATAAGGGCCAATCTGGAGAGTGAGCTGGGGTGAAGCACCGCATTGTAATGTGTGGCTGGCACTTGGCACGTTGCTCCCCCTTCTCTCTCCCCCTCCCCCGGGTAACAGGGTTAAGTATGTCATGCTGCAACACCGCCCCAGGACAGCACAGCCAGGAGGGGCTGGGGAAGCACATGGGAGAGTCACACTTTGTTCTTGGTCAAGCCTCACCAGCGGCTGACTCGGGCCACAGTATGGGGCTATAAGAATGCACCAGGAGAAATGTCACCCCCATGCCCTGTCCCTGCCTGCTGGCCCACCCCTGCATACCCCCTAGGACAGGGGCGGGCAATTATTTTGGGCAGAGGGCCACTTACCCAGTTTTGGCAGGCTGAGGGCCGCATGGGTAGCTTGGTCCCTTGACAGGTGCCCCACCCCCTGGTCATGGGGTGGGTATGGGGCCACTTTCCCCACCTCACGCTCAGCTTTTCCCTGGGCCATATTTCCCAGGCTCCTTCCCTGCCTGGGGCCCTCCCCTGCCCTTCCCCCTTACCTGCAGTTCCGGCATGGAGCAGCCACGCGGTCTCAGGCCAGAAGCCCCTGCTGGGGCTTCCTGCTAGGGGGGTGGGGACAAGCGGGCCCTGCTGTTGTGGGAGCCTGCCAGGCTTCCCTTGGGTCCTACTGACCTTGGTTCCTATCATTTTTGACAGGAACCAAGGTCAGAGAAATATTAAATTTTCTAAATTTTTTAAGGGCCCCGCAGGCTGTACAGAATGGCCATGCAGGCCATATTTTCCCCGCACCTGCCCTAGGACCTATCCAAGTACCCCTGGGGGTACGCATACCCCTGGTTCACAACCCCTGGCCTAAGTTGCCACAAGATCAGTAAGTTTAGGCCTCAAGATTAAAGCAACTGTCCAAGCTAAAAAGTCAGCATTTTAAGTTTAAAAAAAAACAAAACCCAAATAACCTCTCTACTGAACACTGTTCTTTCTATTACCTTCAAGGCTGGTAGAAGAGTTCCATTTGGCCTAACTAAACATAATTAAGGTTTCAGAATAGGGAGAAGGGGGCTAAACTGGGCTTACAATAAGCCAACTTGAAATCTTATCTATGGAAACTAAAGTTCCACACAAATTAGTAATACTACGAACCCAGAGTAAAGGGCCTACCAGTTGGAACACTCTTATGGCACCATGCCATCCTGAATCACTCTGAACTGTCCTGCTAACACAATGTTAAAAATGGTTATGGCAGCAAGCAGGTCTTTCACACTAGGATCCTCAACTTTAACATCTCTAGAACTGAATCACTGTTAAAATGGTGGCAAGTTCTTGCAACTTCTACACTGTAGGCAAGGTCTTTGACTACTGCTAGAAATTAAAATGACTATCAGTTTAGCAATGCAAGCTGAACCATCTGATTATTTAATTAGCCTTGATAAGACAACCACATTAGCTGACGTTTCATTCATTTGACTATCATATCTCAATCCACTTTACACTAGAATCCAGCTACAAATTAAATTGGTCAATGGCAATAAATAAGATGCAATTAGGACATTAAATTTAAGAGCAGTAAAAGTTCTTAAATAGAAGCTAATCATCACTGCTACATTAATTTTCCACACTGTGGTGAAAACTTACCAGAGTCAGGGGAGAGGCAGCGGGATGCTGCGCCAGTAGCCAAAAGTGAAACCGTAACAGCTCACAGACGAAGATCAAAAGAAAAGCCTGCAGCAGAGCTGGCGATGGCTCCCGCATCTGCCTGGCCACACTTTATAAAAGCGTGCCAAGGGCGACTGGCTGGGCAGGCACCTGGCGCCAAGAGAAAAGGTCTGGCAGGAAGGAAGCCAGAAGGACTGGAAACAGTGTCCCCGGCCAGCCTGGGGAGGAGACTTGGTGGCTCCCTCAGAAGGGGGGCACAAAAGGAATGCTGGGCCAGTGAGGGCCCAAGGAACCGCTTATGGAGCCGGTGTGGACTGAAGTCAGCAGCCGCAGAGACTGGGACACCAGTGAATACAATGAGGACAGGACCCTGACCCAAACGACAGGTGGCAGGTACCGAACTCGGGGAGCAAACGACGTGTCAAGGGGGGCTGGAGCCCGGGTAGAATCTGGCTCCACATAAGCCGAGAGCAAAGAGGGGCCACAGGGAGTGCTTGGGACAAGTATCACCAGTAGCCAATGACTGCAGCCCCTAAGAAACCGAGCGCCAGGGAGGGCCAGAGCATTGGCCCTGACAGACAACACCATGGTTGGCATTAGGCAGGCTGTAGGGGAGGTGGTGTCCCAAGAAGAAAACCACAAGGATGGCCGAGGGAAAATACCAGGGGAGGCAGGACCAGACCTCGTCCTCCTGACAGAAAACTACTCGAAGACGTGGCAGGCAAGACCACTGGGAAACTGACCCAAAGCCACTCCCAATAGCCTGGCCGTGCAGCCCAAGAAGCCACAGCAAAGTTCGTGAAGAGTCCAAACACGCAACGCTTGGGGGAGAGGCACGGGAGGTTACACACATAAAGACTGCACCCCTTTAAGCCAGGGGCAGGCAATTATTTCAGGTGGAGGGCCACTTACGGCTGCTGATGGCTTGCCAAAACTCAGTATAACAGGCAGCCAAGGGCAAACAACTATTAAATTTTCTAAATGTTTTAGGGGCCTCGTGGGCTGGACAGAGTGGCCTGGCGGGCCACATTTTGCCCGCACCTGCTTTAAGCCAAGATTTCAAAGTAGGAATGCACGGAGAAACATCTAACCTGCCCTCAAATTTAAGTGGTCTTAAGACCGCGCTCAGTTTAAACTTGGCTTGTACAAAAGTCTCGTAGCTGTAGTTACCAAGTGCTTATTAGTTCAGAAGTTATTCCCCAATTTTATTTCACTTTGAGATTATGGCATTCTTTAAGTGCAAAACTCTGAAATGCCTCACAACAAACAACTCCCACACTATACAAACTATATAGTTTAAGTATACTTCTAAATATTAGCATGGCACTATCCCTGCATTACTAGATTAGAAGAATATATTATTCTACAAAGGTCAAAAGTGCAAGCAAATTGTCAAGTTCCCCATCAGAAGTCTCTGTTAGAGCTGGAAACTGAATCTCAGACCTCATGCATCTATTCCAGGGGTGTCAAACATAGGGCCCATGGTGTTGCTCTACCCAGCCCACAGAACGGCATGAAATTGGGGGTAAAAAAAATAGCCCTACTTACCAGCCTGTGGCTGTTTTCAGAACAGGAGGGGGAAAGGGAGTGAAGGAAGTTCAGTGTGGGGTTTTTCTTTTTTTTTTTTTTTTAGCCATGTCTAG
>NW_017729024.1:159397506-159397884 GCF_001723915.1 Gavialis gangeticus | reverse complement strand
GGGGGGGCATGTTTACAGGGTGGGCAACAGCCATCTCAAAATTCACTGTAGCCCCCCCTATAGCCACCCCAGCCTAGTCCCCGCCCCCCCATGAAGTGGCCAGCACAGCCCCTGGCCCTGAACACACCCTCACCCTGCATACAAATGCAGGGGAGCACATGCCTCCCATGCCTCCTTGGGGGGTCCACGAAGTGGCCAGGAGGTGCTCCCCACCTTGCTCCTGGACAAGCTTCCTATGCCTTGGCCCAGCTGCACAGTGCCTGTCCTTGCCCCAGTACCACTCCCTCCCTCACCATGGGGGCCTCCATCTACCCGCCAACCCCTCCAAACCCTTACCAACAGGAGGCTGCTCTCCAAGCTGCCAGGTTGCATTCCTGG
>NW_017729024.1:159394552-159396836 GCF_001723915.1 Gavialis gangeticus | reverse complement strand
GGGGTTTTTTTTTTTTTTTTTTTTTTAGCCATGTCTAGAGGGTGGGGCCACTGTACCGAAGGCCCCTTTCCTCTCCCCACCCCGGTGGAGGGGCTTCAATTCACCCACCCCACCCTTCAGCACCAGCTGGAGAGTCCCATGAATGAGCTCCCACTGCTGCCTTCCCCCCTCCTATTCTGAAAACAGCAAGCACTGGCAGACAGTCCTGAGCACTGCTATGGGAACCTGGCTACAGGCTCCCAACCCACAGCTGGATTTCCCTCCCCCTGGAACCAACAATGAATTTCTGTTCAGTCTGGGGTAACAGAACTCAAAACACTTTGCAGAAAACCTTCTGAGTCACAGCTGGGAGCTGCACTTCTGTCTGCACCCCTACTTATCCTCCAGCTGCTTTGCCCAGCACCACCAGTGCAGCCTTACCTCCTCAGCTGCTGGCCCTGCCATGCCCCATACTAGAACTGAAGTTGCCATCGCACCATGGGGCATGCAGCAGCAGCTCTCTAGCAGGGCAGGCAGCGAAAGCCAGAACTACCACCACTGCTGTGTACTGCACACCCTGTCCCAGAGCTGGAGCTGCAACATGCCCCAGGCTGGATCTGGCCTACAAGGAGCCCCAGGGTCCTGATCTGGCCTAGGGCATGACATGAATTGGACACCTGTCTTAAACCAATGCTTTAATCATAAAGCCACTCCTAAATATGGTAAGTCTTTAAGTTCATTTAATCATTTAAAGAACTTATATTTTGTATTAACTTTTCTTATCCTGCTTGTGCAACTGCTCATCATTACATATGCTCTCCTCTGCAAATATGTTTTGTAGCAACAAAGATCAGACAATCCTACCTGAACTCACCACGATAAAGCTTCTGTAGAGCATCTGGAAAGGAATGCGTATAACGCACAGGTAAACACAAGTGACCCTCAGACCTAAAAGTGGAAAAAGGACATAACAGTTAAGTGTGATGGCCTAACCATTGAGAACTGGCTCTTTTTATTGCTTCAAACAAAGTTAAATTTTTCCATCTCTTAAAACTGGTTGTGTTCTCTCTCATTATGAGACCAAGCATGAGAACAGTTCAGAGGCATTATTCGCTGTCAGCAAATGGCTCAGATTCAGCCATCTGAATAAAGGCCATATAAAAAGGGGAAAAAAAACAGAATAAAATGAAACTAAATGGATCAATTTTGTATACCTAACAAGCCATCATAACAGCGAGTCTGGCAGAATGATGGACCTGCCCTCATCTCTGAAACAGGTCTGGACAGAGATGCACTGGACGGAGCATGGGGGAAATTTGCACTACCTTTATACATTTATTCTGCTGCTGTCAAACTAGATATCAAGCTACTATACCCAAAAACATTGAAAATATGAATAGCTCATCAGTGTTGTATGATACATTTAAGAGTGCATAAAGCTGACAGTAAAACCACTAAAGCTCAGCCCTAGAGCAATACTGCTGAGCTGGCTGGCTTCCAGAAATATGCCTAGTCACTGGAATCAGACAATCCTTCCCAACTGTGCTTACTCCACCAGTGGTGTTGTAAAAAGTTATATAGGAACCAACTTGCCTCCCATTACAATAACTAACAAGTAGCTTAATTTCAACCTCCCAGATGGACAGACTCTCTCATCTACAGACTAAGTGACAAAGGTGACAGGAAGCTTGGGTCTAAGTCAAAAAAACTGAGCCTCGACACCCTCAGCAAATCAATTTTCTTATTTCACATTAGATATTTGCCATCTTAAGGTAGCTATTTTGCACCCTAACATTCTATACTATTTAGGGATGCACATAAAGAATTTTTTGGTCAATACTGATAGCCAATTATTAGCCAGCCACGACTGGCTGATACCAACACAATTGCCAATATGCAGCCTCACAGCTTGGAGCGCAGTGTCTGGCTGGTAAGTCTGTGGGGAGGGGAAGGGCATGGGGGTGCTGATCAAGACCCCCCACAGGGAGGGAGTAGGGCTGGGGCAAGGGCAGGTGCTGCCCAACTGGGGCAGGGTGCGGGATGGAGCTGTAGGCGGCTTGTCCAGGGGAATGGAGGGGCAAGTTGGCTCTCCACCACTGCAGGCAACCCCATGGGAGGCATGTGCCCCTGCATTTGTGTGTGGAGTGAGGGTGGGCTACCTGTTGCAGGCTCAGGGTTGGAGGCTGCACCAGCCTCTTTCCAGCAGGGGGCTGGGCCAGGGCAGTGCTCAGGGATGGCAGGTGGGAGTGAACCAGCAGCAGCAGCAGCAGCAGCAGCAGCAGCAGCAGCAGCAGCAGCTCGGGGG
>NW_017729024.1:159387058-159389552 GCF_001723915.1 Gavialis gangeticus | reverse complement strand
AAATGCAGGGGAGCACATGCCTCCCATGCCTCCTTGGGGGGTCCACGAAGTGGCCAGGAGGTGCTCCCCACCTTGCTCCTGGACAAGCTTCCTATGCCTTGGCCCAGCTGCACAGTGCCTGTCCTTGCCCCAGTACCACTCCCTCCCTCACCATGGGGGCCTCCATCTACCCGCCAACCCCTCCAAACCCTTACCAACAGGAGGCTGCTCTCCAAGCTGCCAGGTTGCATTCCTGGCTGTGTGTATGCATACAACATTTATTGGTGATATTATTGGCTGCACCAGCCAAAAGAGGCCGATTGCTAATGTTAATTTTCCTTTTACTGGTGCTGATATGATATAGACCAATATACCAGTCCACCTCTAGTACTATTCAGAGCTCATATGGCAGAAAACCAAGCCATTACAAATGCCAGATCAGACTGAGTAGGGTAGGGAAAGAATTGAGTCTCTCATTTGGCCATTATCTTCTTATCTATTAAAAAGCTGATTAACAATTTTACAAGTTAAAGCCAAACCTAGAAACCACCAAAGAAAGAGTTCTGGTAAGAATTTAAACTTACAGGGAAGGATGCTTTTTATCTGTCATACATTACTGGTGTATACACTGAAAGTGATCATGAGAAGCAATGTCAAAAGCTTCCCAAAAGCATTAATTCAATAGAGCGTCTAATACAAGAGGTTAATCATAACTACCAGCCATATTATTATGTGGCATTCAGATTATTCCCCAGAATTTACAAGAGCCATACACCAACATTTTCAAAAATAAGGTAGAATTAAACCCAGGTTTACTTCTACCTACCTGCTTGGTTGTCAGTGGGAGCTGTAGGACAAATAATACTTTAAAAAAGACTCATAAATGTTGATTTGGAATTCTGACTTCAGGCCATATTCTTGAAGGTCACTCTTCAAACCTGTCTCTACATGACCTCTAGAGACTTGGGTTCTAATTCCAGTGTAAGTTAAATGACTGACAACTTAAGTTAACATTTAGTCATTTCACAAATATTTGTTCAAGGACACATGCTTGGTGAATGGGAGTTTGCTCTCTTAGTGCTTTGGAGCCAGTCTGATATTCAAATACTACCAGATTCCTATGAATTTGCCTCTGGATGGAAAAAAGCAGTTACTATAGAAGACAGCAAAAAAGATTTCAGCTCAATAACTATGTTTACTGTGACAGCAGTGAAGAGCCAATGCTGACCAGAAACAACAAAACAAAACCAAAAACCAGACAGACAACATGCATGCACATACACAAACTGTGCACTAAGCACCTATTCTTGCTTATAAAATGTAACATTTCTGCAAATTTTGAAAGCTCCATCATCATTTCTTCTCCTAGAAAGACAAAACAGATATTTGGGGGTTCTCTGTAGTACTAACCCACTACAGAGTCTACTTTTTATTTATTTCTCTAAGAATGAGGAAAATATTCTTTATATTTCAGTTAGCATGTGGGAATAAACAGAGCAGTCATTTTTGAAGTATCAAGTCTATATTTCTGACTCAACAGATATACCTGCTATAATAGATGGTAGCTATATTAAGATACACAATGTTTTGCCTGTTGACAGCTCTCCCTAACAGGAAAAAACTTAAAATGCTGAAGATACAGGGCAGTAATACTGTTGATTTTAAACAGAAGTGGAAGTTACAGTCTCAGGGTTCAGATATAATAGGTGAACATAGGCCTAATATTATGATGCAGAAACAGAAGAAACTCATGTTTTGAGAGAAAAGGTTTGGGAAGTGAACTTCCCTATACATATTCATTCAGCATAGCACCACAGTAGTAAGCATTAATAGTAAAATCTGGTTATATTTAAAAAAACTTCCAGAAAAAACAGATTTCTAATTGTACACTATCACATAGAGGGCAAGTATCATAATTCTAAGCAATACTAATTAATCTGCAAACAAAAATAACGTAACTTAAACAGTTGAAGCTTGGAAAAATTATGAGTGCCCAAGTTTCTTTCCTTACAACATCTCTAATCAAAATGTGTGTCTGAAAGATCCAGTTTCTGATCTTTCACCACCATCTTCAGGTACTTCATTAAGCTGAAGATTTATACAAACTGACCGAGTTTCTCCAAACTTTTTTTTTTTTTTTTAAACCATGTGGACATATAGCAAAACACCGACCACTTTTCCCCTTGCCCATGTACTGTGGAAGATCATGGAATCAGGATAACTGGCTTCCTTTCTACTGGTGCAGAAGCAGTGTACTTAGCAGATTCCCAGATTACACTCAGGACCAAATGCCTTGCTATACTGAAAAAAATGCATCCAAAAAATGCATTTCATAGTTTCATAGTTTCTAGGGTCGGAAGGGACCTGAGCAGATCATCTAGTCTGACCCCCTGCCATGGCAGGAAGAGCACTGGGGTCAAATGACCCCAGCAAGGTGGTCGTCCAACCTCCTCTTAAAAACCCCCAGGGTGGGAGCCTGCACCACCTCACTTGGAAGCTGGTTCCAGACTCTAGC
>NW_017729024.1:159378630-159386578 GCF_001723915.1 Gavialis gangeticus | reverse complement strand
GAATAGTCCTCCTTAGTGATGACCCCTCCTTTCCATTGGGAGTAAGCCTCCTTTTTGGCAAGGAGACATTCCCGGATGTTTTTAGTGAGCCATGTTGAATTGTTGAATTGGATTTCTGAATGAGCAATGTAACAATACAAACACTGTTTCTCTTTTAAAACTGGAAACAAAACAGGCTTTTTTCTGGAGGCTTCTGGGTTTCTTTCCAGACCCTTACATCCAATTGTGTTGTACAGAATAGCAACATGCACAAATTCATATTGTGGTCGACTTTACATAAAGTTACTGTTTTCCCAAATGTGTTATTCTTACCTTTCTGGATCAGTGTTTACTCCAATAACTGGCTTACATCTGTCAAATACTTTACTGGCAGCCAGCAACATTGTGCCATCACCTACAGAGAAAAATAGAGGCATGAAAAACTGGCTTTACTTTTACTGAACAATGTTCAAACACTCCATATTAAATTGAGTCTCAGATACACAAAGCAGCGCTGCAATTGGTTTTCAAGCGCTTTTACCTAGGCGTTAACAAGGTAAGCCAAAAGTAAAACTGAAAAATGGACCTGCATTTAAGTGTGCTCTTCCTTGATGGAATGAAGAGAACACACCAACTGCAGAGACTTCCTCAGCTTGACAAAGGGTTTTTAAACCCAAAAGCTTGCTAAAAATTTTTTTCCAACCTTTTAATTTGGTCTAATAAAAAAGATTAGATTCACCCAAAGAACCTTGTCTGCCTATGTCCTTAGACCAACATGACTACAACCTACACCTCTGCATTTAAAGCATTTATTTAGTCTTTAAAGCTGGATACTGCCGACACAAAATTAATTTAGAAGCACAGTAAAAATCCAAGGTTTACAGGAGCTAGCACTAAAAACGCCAACTTATTTGATAATTGTACATAGACAGTTATTTTTGGTTTAAGCAAATCTAAGACTAGCATCTGTGGAAGCATTTGTATGTTAATGAAAACTGGTACAAAGGGGAAAAAACCCATTCTTGCTATATTGTATCATTTAAAGGAAAAAAAGTACTTCTTACTATTTTTGTACCAGAACTATACTAGCAAGAGCGTGTGGAAATGTGATGCAATTCTGACCATTTATCACATACTTCAGAAATAGTATTTGAGGTATACATACATACCAAGACCAAATATACATTTTTCCCCACAATTGTGGCTTCCAGTCATTATTCAGCAGAAGGCCTTAAATGTTCCCAAATAACATGAGTTTCAATGAGCCATGTCTCAAGTCCAAATACTTCTCATTTAAATATATATTTCTACCATTTTGTAACTGGAACAAGGGTAAGCCAATACAGACTCAAAAACACTGCAGACAGATGCAGTAGTACTGTAAGCAGCCTGCAACAAAATAACAAGTGACCAAAATCCACCTGTTTTCATTGTTATTCAGAATCCCAGAGGCAGCAATGAAACTGAGAAGAATCAGAATATTATCTGCTGCAGCTTTAAAAACAGTACAGAAGCAGAAACCACATCACAAGTACAACCACCAAGAAATTCTGAATAGGGGAAGGAGCAAGAAGGGAAAGAACGTTCTTTCTTTTCTCCTTTATACAAGAGTGGGATTGGGAGTCCTCTGGATTTTTACAAACATCTGCTAGCCAAAGTCTAACATAAAAACATGAAATCCCCAAGGTTCCCCCAAGAGACTGTACCCCAGAAGGCAGCCCAGCAGTTAGGAGGATATTTGCTTTGCATTATGACACTGGAATCCTACTACTTCTCATCAACCTTTTAGCTGGCAGGTTTACCATTCAGGTAAGCACATCTGGTTAAATGCTTAAACCAAAACAGATGAATGTGTAAGTGAGCAAAAAATATGAGAGGGCGGGAGACGGGAAAGGAGGAACAAGTAGGAGAAAGAGTGCTAATCTTCACCCCACACACTTAACTACAAGATAAGGATGCTTCAAAACACTATTATCTTTTTACATGAGTTGGGAGTATGTCCAATTCTACAGTTTAGATTGTGTCACCTTATAGTATTAGCTTCTTTACAGCATGTAAAACAACCAAAAAACTAAAGATGGGTCATGTCACTTAATTTTCCCCCAGATTACTTTTAAGAGTTTTATCCAAAAATGCACTGACTACCCTACAAAGCATGACGCAATCAAACTCTTCATAATGCTTCATAACAGAGATTACCATTCTCTTAAATCCACGACACCTTTCCCCACAAAAATGAATACCTCCGGCTGATATAACAGCATCTGCCCACTGAGCTGTCTCTTCGTTATATTCACGACGCTTAACAAGGCGGACCTCAATCCTCTCATTCCTAAAAAAGGGCAGAGAAAGCATGATGAAGAACATTTCAGTTCATGTTTTCATGCGGATATGAAATGTAGTTGTTAAAAGGATAAGTTAGTTATGCTATTTAATTTATGAATAGCATTGGAAAAATGTTTTCTGAAGTGTCCAATTTAGTGTGTACTAGCTCTGTGCATTTAATGATTCATTTACTGTCCTGAGAGACCTGATATCTGTTTAAAAATGGTTCACTACATAACTATATTATAAAAAAGGCAGTTTCATGAAAGATGCTTCATAACTTGTTCTACTATTATGCACAATTGGTTTTTTTGGTGCGCTAGCCAAGAAATCCACACACTCCATGTACTTACTCAAACCACAGTCACAACTTTACTGAAATGGTTTAAAATGCTTCCCTTCCAGAGCCTCTCAGGATTTCCACACAGAAACTATCATCTGCACTGCCTACAAATTAACCTATGTTTTGCTCAAGCAGCATATTTTACATTGAAAGTGTTGTCTGAGTTTAGATCATTTACTTGATCAGGGCTGCAAAATGCAGTCTACAGCAACAAGTACATCAACAAAAAACAAGAGAGTCCCAAGTATAGTGAGCACATGCTGCAGGCCTGGTAGGAATGATCTTTGCCATTCTGCACGTCAACTTTATCAGCTCGCTTGGCTGATCTCTGCAGGACTTCACAGAGATAGGAAGAACTAGCTTTTGTACCTCAGATCTCTTTAATAAAAAGTTACTTCATATTGTAAGTAATAAAAAAAACCTTTCCCCATCATTCTTAAATCTTTATGCTTACCGTAAACTGTCTACAACATGCTCCACATTTTTTGTATGAATATGATGTCGCTCCAGTAGTCCACTGTAGTTAGATCCCTTCAGTGCAAGCTATAAAAAAAAGAAAAGGAAAAAAAAAAAGTGATCTTGAAACAGCCAGCCATCCCAGGTTACTAGGTAAGGTAAACAGAAATAGGAAATGATACACCCTCATGCTCATATAAAAGTACCTAAGCTAGTGGTTTTTCAACCTTTTTGGACTTGAGCCACCCCTCTAACTCATGAATTGAATGGCATCTCATTTAAAAAACTAATCCTTTACTACAGTGGTTACCTGGGGGGGAGGAGGTGGGGAAAGAAAGCGTCAGCCAGGCAGGGCCAAGTCTTAACCTGCCCTTATCTGCTTATCTTCTCATACTTCAGCAGCACCCTTTAAAGGATACCACAGCACCCCAGATCCCAGGACACTCCTTCACTCTGGTTGAGAATCACTGATTTACACAGAGTCAAATATGTGGATCTGCCCCAGCCAACTTCAAGTGACCTAGCCCAGAATGCAAGCTGCAGAAATTGCCCAGAACCCAAGTACAGGCTCCGCCATTAGCAAAGCCAGCATGTGCACAGGTAGTGTGGATACAGCTACACAAGCTGTAGGTCAGCTCTGACTGCAGCATAAGCATATCCAGAGACTGAGCCAAAATGGTAGCAGTGGAGAGTATGTGAAACTTGGAAGAGTCAATGCAAGTACAGAGCTACAAAATACTGAGTCTGAAAAAGCAACCCCACAACCCTATCTTTGTTATGGATGGGCATCAAATGTCTGAGCTAACATATAATGTTACCAAATAGCATCATGGATAACACTTGCCTCCTGCATGGAAAAAAACACCCATTCTTTAAGAACAAACTACTCACTGCTTTTGGTATTTATTCCTGGGATACTCTGCATAATTTTTTCTAGATTACTTTAGGTGATCTTGCTCTTGGTACAGGTTAATAGTTGCAGTCTAGCACCCACCTCTGCTGGAAAAAACAGGGATTTTTGCAAGGAAAACTTCAATACCCTCTGAAACTGTGGAGGAATGGACTCAACTGGTGAAAGGAAGGGAACTCATGGTGAGCAACTGGATCAAGAAATCAATCTTCAAATTTTCAACCTGTCACTAGCTTCTTGCGTGAGCTTTGGTCATGTCACTCCATCTCTAGGCCTTATTTCCTACATCTATAAATAACCACATTATTTTCGCCTTTCCTTTATTTCCTCTCTTTAGGCTATATGCCCTTTGGGGTAGGGCTGCCACTGTGTTTGCACTGGGTCTAAAGAAATGAGACCCAAAGTTTGATCAGGGTCTTCATAAACTACTGCTATTCATTCTGAATTACAAGTCCACAGTGACAGTATACTATGGTGCCTGTCACTCCCTCCCTCCCTAGTCACTTCACAGGCATACAGAGAAAGGTTGGAGTGCTCCCTTTACTATATGGATAAGCAAGAAGCATTACCCAGATATGTATTCCATATCATGGCATGCACAGGGTCCAGGAAGTCTTGCTGGCAGTTAGCATTCAGTCCCCACACATGCCCTAATAATTTCTGTGCACCAATGCAAGGTTGCAAAGGCTGATGCAGAACCAAGCACCATGTGGGTTTCTTTTCTTCCACATATCCCCAGAACACTGAAGAAATCCAAAGCAGAGAAGGGCAGTGAATACGGGAATTCATGCTAAATTCCAAATATTACACTGGCTGGCCATTTCCCTAAACTTTTCTTGCTTGGAGTGCTTGTCCCCATGTGTATGCCACTGAAGGCAACTCCCAAGTAGAATACTAACTAGGCTTATGGGGGCCTGGAGCCTTGTAGGTTAGTAAAGGTATGAATGGAGCCCTACACTGCTGTCTGGAACATACAATCAATGGCGAGGTCATTTAAAAGAATCCTGCCTGGACTCCAGCTGAGCATGCTCTTCTAGTCCATGAGGTCAGATACAGAGATCCACTTGAAGTGATGCACTTTCCATTCACTGCTAGTCTCCTATACAAGGCAATCTAGAAGATTGTCTTGTGTTACTGCTGGCACCAGGATTTGGGCTTGAACTTTATATTATACTGTTATTAACCAGCCCTTGTTCATCTCTAAACATGCCTTGTACCAATGCTGCCCATGCTACTTTTATTTGTGGATCCAAGCCTTTTTGCATGAACAATGGACTATCTCTCTCCTTCCACATCAATCTCTAATTCTGGTCAATAAAGAAAGCAAGATAGGCACAGAAGGGCCAGAAGTCAAAAAAAAAAAAGGAAGTGTAGGGTTGCTGCTGGCAGACTTCATGCACTAAAGGTCAGTTCCACATTAACTGAAGAGACTGAGAAAAAGGACTAGGAGGCAAAAGGTAGCAGCTGCAATTCCCTATCCAGCAAGTTGGCTTCCAAAAGTTGAGTTGGACTGCTGCCACAAACTGAATTAATAAGCATGCAGTGTAGGTAGGTAAGCTTTTGGGTGGCCTTAAAGAGTCTATCCTAACTCTCAATACAGACAAAGCCCTAGACCATGCAATCTAAAATGAAGCCTGTCATATGGGCCTTATGAAGGTTACTGGACATGTTAGTCTCAAGTAAGGCAGAAAGTAGGACAAGGTGGCATCTCAGAGACCAACTAGTTCAAAGAGGCATGAGCTTTCATAGGCAACAACATACTTTCTCAGATGCTATGAACGGGCTTCTTATATGGGCCCCATAGATTCTAATAAGGTCATTCTTTATTAAAGGAGAATGGAAGCAAGCACCATAGGAAAAGGCTGTGTGGAATCTGGAGCCAGCAGCCAGATCTTGAGAAGATCCTCTAGACTTCACTCTATTTGGCAGCACATCATCCATCACCCCTCGGACTAAACTTGCCTGCCATTTGTTTCCAGATCATTTCACTTCAGACCAGTATACATGTGAATCAAAGATGTGCTGCTAGCAGAATCTCTGCTCTCTAGGCCCCTGGACATCCGAGATGAAACAACAAGCTCTCAAAGGAAAGTTCACCATATAGTTTACCTTAGGGTGAGCAATTCCTTACCAAAAGTGAATCTGAAACTTTATATCGTAAACCAATTCGGACAGGGTGGCCAACCTGCAGCACCAGGTGCTATAGATGGCATAGGTAGCCTCTGTGTGACATGTAGCAGATCATGGAGGGCACAGTAGTGCACAGGGCAGGAAGCAGAAAGCAAAAGCAGCAGGGAAAGGGGATCAGAGTGAGGGAATAATCTGTAGCACACCTGCTCAAAAGACTGGCCCCCAATGAGTTAGAATCACCAAATAAGTCAGAACTCAGCTGACTACCAAACATAACACTGTAGAGAACATTGTCTTAACACTATTTTAAAAAAAAAATAACAGTCCATCAAGAGGAAAGATTTGTACATTTGTCATCTATCTTGCATCAGAACCTGAGTCTGTTACTCCATATCACTTAACATTTCAAGTCAATCTAAAAATCTGCACCCAGGAAGTTCATCAAAATAGCTAAAGATTTCAACAGTGCCCACAGAAGGTCCTGACCGTGGTAAGCGGATTACACAAAAGCATGCCACACTGAAATTCATATAAAGTAAAACAAACTGGAAGGGATCAAATACAAGGATAGAAGAAATAAATCCCTTCCCCTCCCCCCAAAGATACAATCCCCTTTCTCCAATTCAGAAGCTAGGCTTCCTTCCCTGAGGAAAATTCCCTAATTATGTGCCTCCAAAAGCATCTGTGCAGAAGTTTGCATCGGCCTTTTCTGAATTAATTTGTTATGCTGAGCTTAGGAGGTGACCAGGGAAAAGGACTTCATAAGTAAGACTTTTTAAGTACTAAAGACTCCTTTACCACACCAGCATTGGCAGGGCCCACGTTGTGTCCAGTGCCTCTCTAGAGGGAGACAACCAACCTCTGCCACTAGGGACATACCTCCAAGGACAGATGCATGATTTTCTGTCTAACACATTTTTCAGCATCACTCCCCAAAATCTGTTAAGAAGCTGCTTGATTAAGTAATCTTCCAATCCAACTGTTCCTGCTGAAGAGACAGGGTTGAGCAAGGGAAGTTTAGGTTAGATATTAGGAAAAACTCAGTAGGATGATAGTGAAGCACTGGAAGAGGTTACCCAGAGAGGTTTTAGAGTCTCCATCCTGGGAGGTTTAAGACAAAGCTTTGGCTGGGATGATCCAGTTGGGGCTGGTCCTGCTTTGGAGCAGGGGGTTGGACTAGCTGACCTCCTGAGGTCCCTTCCAACCCTCATTTTCTATGATTCTATGATCCTGCCCAACCTGAGCTAGGAGAGGAACACCAGCTTAGCCACAGCTCTGTAGCGAGAGCCCAGATTTGGGGGGTAAAGTAGGAGAAAGCCAAAAGGTGAAAAGTAAGGTCTCTCAGCCTAGCTCTCCACCTGATGCCTGCAAGGCACCAAATATTGCCAATAGCCCAGAGGTGAAGCACAGCTCGGACAGCCATCTCCCAGAAAGACAAATGGGACACATCAGATAACTTAAGCAAAATGGTTAGGCAATAATTTGCAAGATGAATGGAATTTCCCACAGAAAAAGCACCCCTCTGCAGCAGGGAGTTGAGCTAAGTGTGCCTGCTGGCTGGGAAGCAGATAAAAAATAGTGGGGACTTCCTGGGATGTGGCACTCCCTGTCCAGCTGTCAATGGTGGACAGGTCTGGTTCGGTACTCAACCAGACTGAAAGCTGACTGGCACATGGACCACAGCATGAAGGGCTGGGGGACTGGATGCATACGCCCGTGATTCCCAAAGTATATGCCTCAGCACACTAGTGCTCCTCGGAAGGGTGTTATAAAAAAGAATTTAAAAAAAAAAAAAAAAAAAAAAA
>NW_017729024.1:159374335-159378594 GCF_001723915.1 Gavialis gangeticus | reverse complement strand
GGTGTTAAAAAAAAAAATTAAAAAAAAAAAAAAAAAAAAAGAGACTTTATTAGTACCAGATCCAGCCCATGGGGCTCCCCCCCACAACTCTGCCTGCCAAATTTCCAAGTTCCTTATAGAAGGATTGGGATAAGTCCCAGGAACTGGCCTGGCACTGCTCATCCAGCCCATGAGGCCAAAGCGTGGGGCCCCTCTGCGTAAGTCTTACATATTACACTCCCCACACCCCTGAGAGTGAAGCCTGCCACCAGTTTTATTCCAGAAGAGAGTGTACCCCAGATATAAAAAGGCTGGGGAACAGTGACATGTGCCAACAGCTCTCAACTTTATTTTACTGGTATAAACCATATTGTTTTCTAAAAGCAGAAACTGGTGTCAGAGGGAATGAATTTTACATACACATAGGAACAAATATGACTTTGTGCCAGTTTACAGCACAGCAGTATGACAGCACAAAAACTAGAACAAAGCTAAAAGAATGTTAATATGAAGCCCCCACTCGCATGAAGCCAGCAATCTTGTCTCTATAAAGCAAGGTAAATACCATGGAGAGGGAGGAGACTATGTTGGCCATGAAATAAATATATGTAAATTGGTCATAAATACATTTAGATGGAAAATTAGGAGGTTTCTGACCATCAGAGCAGTGAGGTTCTCGAACAGCCTTCAATATGACTAAGGGAACATATAGCCAACTGCTTTTAGGAAGAGCTTGATCAAGTTATGAACTGATTATACATGTTGTCACCTGCAACAGCAGAGGACAGGACTTGATGGCTCAAGAGTTTGTGCGCTAAATGTAAAAGGACAGCCCTTACACAGGATACATTGCTTTATTTAGTCTCTTTGAGTATCCCTGGTATATTACTTATTTTCTTTCAGACTCAGTTTTTAAAATAACCATAATAAATTTAGTTCAGATTTTTTTTAAAAAAGACAGGACCTTAATGAGCATAAGGATTAAGAAGTAGACATTGTTTTCCCCTGAAGAAAAACAGTGCAAGTCTTGAACTCTGCTCTAATCACAGCCAAGTCACAGACTTCCAGGATGCAATTTAGCAAACCCTGTGCTCAGGACGTATTCAGAAGTAAGAAAGGCGGTGAGAAATTAGGAGACATTTTAGCCACACTTTTTCTTAGTAAACATGTGCATCATTTGAGGGAACAAATGGTCTTCAGGTTGTCTTAAGTTCCCTTTTGAAGCAGTTGATAGATAAAGCCTCAGCAGACTGTCTGGTTGCTTCTGTAGGAACAATAAATTCTTGGGGAAAAACAGTAAACAAAACTCCTGACAGGTCTAGAGATTAATAACCTCACAGAAAAACAGCATCCTGATGGAAATCTAAAAGCTGGAAAATAGAAAATAGTCTGTACAACGGAACCATATGGCAATGGAGAAAAGCTTTTAAAATACAGAAGCACTTAATATAGAAAGGAACCATTATTTTGATTTTAAAGTTTTTAAACTGAAATGTTTTAAATGTACTGAAGCTACAGGAAATATACTTTTACCTCTAGAAAGTGCTACTGTTAAACACGGTTTAGATAAGGTTACAGCACTGAGCTTCTTCTATTCACTGGTTCCATCAGATAAAATATGCATGTAAGCCAGGGGTACGCAATGTTTTTTGGCCAGTGCCAAAAAACACCACAATGCCTACCCTGGAATGTGCTGGAGTGCAGGCATTGCAGAAAAACAAAGTGAGGGCTAGGGGTACATGGGAGGATGCCCTGCTTGTGCCCCTTGCCCCCCACCCAGGCTCTGTGGCTGTCAGCAGCTACCCTGGCTCTGGGTAGCTGCTGGAGCCCGGGCTGCTCCCAGCAGAGCTTGCAGCATCCCAGCTGCCTGCTGGGAGCAGCCCAGGCTCCCGGCTAGCAGCAGCTACCCAGAGCCAGGGCCAGCTGCAGCCAGAAGGCTCCAAAACAGCTGTGCCAGACTCCGGAGCCCCAGCATCAGCTCTGTACTGGTGCATGCACCCACGTGTCAGTACTGGCTGCGACTGCACAGGCACTTTGGGGCGGGCTGTGCTGCCCCACTGTCTGCTCTGAGGTGAACAAGCAGTTGCTGCCAGCATGGAGCTGATGCCAGAGCTGTGGAGCCCAGCACACCCGTTTGCAGCCTGCCCGTTTCTTGCTGCCACTGCCCAGAGGCCAGGCTGGCTACAAACAGCTGCTCCAGGCTCCAGAAGCCTGCCATCACCTCTGTCCTGGAAGCGGGCGAGAGACCGGGGCTGCCTTGCCTCAGGCCCCTCCCTCACCGCCTGCTCCAAAGCATGGGTGCACACACCAGTACGGAGCTGATGACAGAGCCCGGCACAGCTGTTTGGATCCTCCTAGCTACAGCTGGCCCCAGCTCTGGGTAGGTGCTGCAAGCCAGGAGCCCAGGCTGCTCCCAGCAGGCAGCTGGGATGCTGCAAGCCCTGCTGGGAGCAGCCCAGGCTCTGTCGCTGGCAACAGCTACCCAGAGCCAGGGCTGGCCGTGGCGTGCCAAGCAAAATGGCCTCGTGTGCCATGCTCAGCATGCATGCTGGGGGTTGCTGACCCCCAAAGTAAGCATTACACAAGTTAATTAGCGGTCTCCAATACCGAGAAATATTATTTTGACAGGCCCACAGAACGCAGGAATTTTCTTTTCTGTAAAATCTAAGTCTAAGATAGGAGTGGCCAATTCATGGTACAGTTTGGGGATTCTTTGGAAAAATTGTCGTATTCCAAGTCAAATTAGCCAAATCAGTTCTAAATCCTTTCGAATGAGCAAAACTCAATTGTTCAAACACCACATGTGGCACTACAATGGGCAAATATCCTCCACCCCAGACTTTTCAGCTTGAGGCTTCAGATACTCCCAAATCCACTGGCAGGCATCCTACATGCAACACCAAACCTGGAGGCTTGGGGTTCGTATGTCCCCCAGTCTCACTTACCCTTAGCTAACAGTCACAAGAGCAAGCTAGGGAGGAGTCCCCCATTTCCATAAACACAGTTGTGTAGCTGAGATCCTTCCACTGAAAGCTGGCCACTGGGAAGCCAATTACAAGACTCATACGGTGTCCCATCTGCAGTGCATTGGACAGGACTGCATCCTCCACTACACAATGCCATTCAAATTCATGCCAGTCTTGGCAACAGACCTGGACCATAGCTCACTGATCTTAGACCACAAGAGGTGCCACAAGTGGCATGGGCAGCTTCTGTGTGGTATGTAGCAGGTAGGAAACAGGACAGGCAGCACAGTAGCAAATAACAGCAACAGGCTAATGAAAGGCAACTTTGAGTCCCAGCCAACATGGCTTTATTGCTAGAAGGTCATGCCTGACCAAACTTGTCTCCTATGACCAGGTGACTCATTGCCTGGACACAGGAAATGAAGTTGATGTCATATCTGGATTTCAAGGAAGCCTTTGACTTGGGTCTCCCACAATGTTGTCATGGTTATACTGGGGAACTACAGCCTCAACCATCTCACAGTCCAATGGCCAGGAAACTGGCTCCAGGGTTGGGCCCAAAGAATAACAGCTGATGGGAACAAACCAATATGGTACTTGGTGACCAGTGGTGTCCCTCAGGGCTCAGTACTTGGGCCAGTACCCCCCACAACATCTTCATTAACCATCTGGATTTGGTCATCAGATGCAGACTGGTGAAATTTGCAGATGACACTAAACTATGAGGGAAGGCAGTCACACTGGAGAACAGGCTGGGGATACAGGCCGATAGAGACAGGGTCGCAAGCTAGGCAGACCAAAACCTGATGCCATTCAATGTAGAGAAGTGCAGGGTGCTCCACCTTGAAAGGAAAAACCAGCATCATACTTATAGTCTTAGCAGTGCTACACTTGCTAGCACCATGACCGAAAGAGACTTGGGGGTCTTGACTGGCCATAAGATGAACATAAGCCACAATGCAATGCCATGGCTGGCAAAGCAAACCAAACTCTGGCATGCATTCACCAATGCATCTCAAACAAAACCAGGGACTTCACCCTCCCACTTTACTCAGCCTTAGCGAGGCCGCAGCTGGAGTACTGCACCTAGTTTCAGACCCCCACTTCAAGAGGGATGTGGATAAGCTTGAGAGGGTCCAAAGGAGAGCCACCTGCATGATCAAAAGGAAAGAGAGCAAGCCTTACGAGGAGCAGCTGAGGGACACGGGACTCTAGCCTGGAGAAGAGAAGACTCAGGGGGAACTTGGTGGCAGTTTATAAGTATGTAATGGGGCGGGGGGGGGGGATCTGGGAGAACAGTTGTTCACCAGGGCC
>NW_017729024.1:159370610-159373838 GCF_001723915.1 Gavialis gangeticus | reverse complement strand
TGAGGGGGGATCTGGGAGAACAGTTGTTCACCAGGGCTCCCCAAGGGATAACAAGGTCTAACAGCCACAAACTCCTGGAAGCCCAGTTTAGACTGGACATAAGGAAAAATTTCCTTTACAACCTGAGTATCCAGGGTCTTGAACAGACTCCCCCCAGAGGTGGTGCAAGCACCTACACTTTGGACTCATTCAAAAAACATTTGGACACTTATTTTGCTGGGATCATTTGACCCCAGCAGGCTTTCTGCCTATGGCAGTGGGGCTGGACTTGATCTTGTGAGGTTCCTTCCAGCCCCTAGTGTCTATTATTTCACAGATTTTCAGGCAGGAAGCAGAGCAGCAAATGTAAGCAGGGCAGAAAAAGCAAAGCAGCAGATCAGGCTGGGGAAGGAGATCAGAACAGCACTTGGGGAAGGTGCAGGGCTAGTTTGTGGCATGCTTACCAAAAAAGGTTGGCCCCCACTGGTCTAGGGAATGAGATTTTGAACGAACTCTGCTTTAGGTAGTCGTTTTACTTTAAAAAATTGTCATCAGCAAGTTAAAAGGATCTTAATTTAGTGATACCTGTTAACATAACTAGAGTTCTATATGCTTTAGTAGTACAGACAACATAAAAATGCAGAGAGAGAGCTTGTAACTTCCCTAACACCTTAGTTACAGTGTCTGCTAGCTACAATTATTCTTTACTTCTAAAGTTTCCAATTTTTCCTCAGGCATATTTAAGAGTTCAAACCTAGCTTTTGGCATTCCTGGGTCTGGTCCCCCTCCCCACCCCCATGAATTATTTTGCAGTTCACAGTACTAGCTTTTTTGTCCCCTCCATTCAGTGCTCTGTTCATTGGCATAAACATTGTTTTAAGTATTTAGAACCTAATTTGCAGTCCAGGGTTGGCATGGATCATCATACACAAGCAAGACTGCATGGCCAATTTGAATTTGGAAAGTAGCCTGAGAACTTCAGTAGCAATGCAATCAACATTTTTTAATATACATTTATTTAATGTTCTAATGATAAATGTATTGCATGTTATTAAATAAATTAATGTATTTTATACTAACATGTGTATGAAATACATCATATACAAGCTGAAAGCTGACACCCTGGCTCCTGCCTATTGTTCTAGTTAGAGCTGCATGTTCACAGACCTCAAAGCTGCCTCAATACAAGAGAAATTCCTTGCCCAGGAAAGCATCCATCATCCCACACTCCTGTGAAATATGAACTATCATAACCAGAAGGACACAATTCAACATCCTGCATGACACCAGACAACATCAAGGTAAATAGACTCTTCCAACTTTTATCTGAGCCTACTTTGCACAAAATGAACTATTCCAAATCACGAGATCTTACAACACCTTCAGCTCTCCTGTGAAATATGAATTTTCATTTCCACCTTGCAAATACTGTAAAATTTCTCCTATGTCTGAGGAAGGGCAAGGGTGCCCAAAAGCTTGTAAAATTTTTTTTTTGCAAATATCTAGTTGGTCTAATACAAGATATCACCTCCATCATGAGTTCCTGTTCATATAAAGCTGTCATTTAGCACAAGCCAACACTATGCAATTTCAATCCCCTAATCGTATCTATCTCCTTACAAGAGGCTGCATGTTAAATCAGTGTTTCTTGTAGCATTTTATATGGGTATGTAGGAAGTCACCATACCTATACTTAAGGAGGGACTGAATACATAAATTTATCAGCTATAAAGTTAAATCAAAACTATCTGACGGTCTCATATTTAATAACTATGAGTTGCTTAAAACTGCTCATTGCTGAAAGTGGCTGTTAACTGGTCAAACAATGCACATGAGCAAACAAGTCTTAACTACTTAAAAACTTTTACAATCAAGTGATAAAAGTTAAAGTTTGCTCCAAAAGGTTAAAATTTTACTTTAAAAAGTGAAAATACAGAAAAAACAAATCAATACAGACCACAAGTTTAGTCCTAATCTTTAGATACTGGAACCTAAAAGACCCACCACTTTCAGGCTGGCTGGCTAATGTTTTCATATTACTGAAAACTACTGAATCAAAGCAAAGCAACATGTTTTAAGAGCAGAGCAGATGATAATGATGTTAAAAATGTACGTCTAAAATTTTTAGAAGTTGTTAGAATCAGAGAGAAGTAGAGACGGAAGGGACCTCCGGAGGTTATCTAGCTCAACACCCTGCTTGAGGCAAGAACATCCCTATTCAAACCATTTTACATAAACCCATAATTTAAAGCAAGGGTAGACAACCCCCATCACATGTGCCACAGCATGACAAGTGAAGGCATATTGCTTGAAACATATGCCTCAGGGTATCCGCAGGGGAGCCACAAGGGTTCTGATCCTTGCGGCAGTGCAGCCCTGGCCCCTTCCCTGCAGTCCAGCCCAAGGCACACGTGCACCTGCCACCAGCAGTGAGCCAAAATAGGGCTCTACAGACCCTGGTGCAGCTGCTTGCCCCTCTGCCACCTGCTGCAAGCATCCCAGACTCAGTGGTGGGCAACAGGGGCCTGCCCAGAGCCTGGGCCAGCTGCAGCAGGCGGCAGGGAGGCTGCAAGCAGCTGCACTAGGGTCCACAGAGCCCCACCCTGGCTTGTTGCTGGCAGCAGCTGCACTTGCACCTCAGGACAAACGATGGGGGAAGAGGCCAGCACTGTGCTGTCACAACAAGGATCAGGCCCCTCACCATCTGCTGCTGCATGCCAACATCTTACAAGTCAAGGTTGCAGGGGGGTTTTGGCACACCGGCCAAAAATATCGCCAACCCACAATCTAAACTCATAAGATAAAGGTCAACTCTGACACAACACAGACCTAACACCCTAACCTGCCAGGGGGAAAGCAGGGGAACTGCAACAGCCAACATTCTGCTTCTACAGAGGAAGGCAAGTGTCGCAAAAAGCCACCTTGGTTTCTCCCCAAAAATCTCTGCCCTGTGACACTGATTTAAATCTCTGTGCTGTGACCATTCAATTAGGATGGGCCCAGCACACAGGGGACCACACCCTCAGCCTGTCTCTTTAGGGAACTGGAGCTGGCTGCATTCCTGAGGGAGGGGGAAAACCTGCTCCCTCGGCCTACGTGACTGGTACCTGGGTAAGGGGCATCTACCTGGGGAGCTGGAATCTGCCCGGTAACAGGTGATGCATTTCAAACTGGTTGGCTGACAGCCAACTGGGGCTGACCTCCGCTGGCCCAGGTGACTGAGGTCACAGGGGCTATATAAGTTAGGAC
>NW_017729024.1:159357126-159365610 GCF_001723915.1 Gavialis gangeticus | reverse complement strand
AGACTTTACTTTTTGCCCCCGGACTTGGGGAAGTACCTCAAGTGCCTATATTGGGTTGAGTACCCGTAGGACTATTAGGCCTGTGTTTCCCCGAGGAGACAGGGCCGAGACAGTCCACTCTCAGGGTAGTGGCAGCACGTTACCCCCAGACTAGCGAGTGTGCTCTGGGAAAGGGGTCAGCCGGACATAAGGCGCCCCTAGGGACGCATTCGGAGCCTGGAAGGTGGTCATGCCCAGGGAGGTGGGCGGCTCAATGCAGGAGCACCCCCTACTGGCCCGCCTCACGTGGTGGAAATAGCAGTGGGATACGAATACCCAGCTGTTTTCCTGAGGTGGGATCTCTGCACCCGCCACAGCAAGTACTTCACTTTTCAAGCAATGTAAAACTAAGAGAGGAGCATACAGTCAAACCCAAATAATACCACGCCTACTGACATCACACTCCACTTAATATCACAACTTTCAAGATCAACTTCCACATAACAATACAAAAGAAAAATCAATTTTTTGTCACTGTCAGCTATATAATGTCAATAACTTGACTGATCTCTGCTGGGTAAGTGCATTACTCAAAAACACAATAATTAAATGATACTTCAAGTTATCATACAATTTACTAGCAGACTAATTTGCCTTGTTAAAGAAATATGTATAAAGATATATGGTGACAAAAATGTATTTTTAAAAACATAACTTTAAAATAGACTTTTCAGGTGCCTACTTAGCATCCGAGAATCTAAGGTAATGCTAGAGCCTGAATGCAGCTTGCCCATGGTCCAATGAGTCCAATTTACTTCATAATTACATCAGGTTGCATTAATCTGACAGCACAGCATAGCTTTTAAAGATGTTTGGGAAAGTCACAAAAGACAAAAAAAATTAATAGAAGTGCGACATGCAGGTACAGTGGCACAGGGGGTGGGATCTAAAGAGACTCAAGACTTCACCCCACTTTTTTGTGCAATAGTTTATCCTCCTCTGTTTGTACATCATTTTTAAGATTGAATTTTAATATTTTGATGTCCTTTCTTAGGTTACAGGTAGGCATTACAGAAGCTCACAAAATGCACGAGAATAGGATGCAAATCATAGTTCCTCCAAATTAAGCATAGTGGCACCATTCTTTACGAGGAAACCAAAAGACGAGCAGAGCCCACCTCATGTCCAACTCCAGTTACTGTGAAGTCTGTTAACTAGTGTAGGCTCCTATCAGCCCCTGTGCTAGTATCAAGGTATTGCATGTGCTATTAGTGAATGTGCCTGTACTGATTTTGTATTCTTTATTAGAAATTATTCTTCAGCCTAATTTCAATCCCCAGAAAGATACAGGAACAAATAAACAATCTGTACACAGCAAGAAGATAACCAGTAAGTTAAAACCAATATGGATGTGTCAGAAGACAGTTATATCACAAAACGTGACAGGGAACTAGGTCCTATGGATACGAAAGAAACAATAGTTGGGATATACTTAAGAGTGACCATATGTCCCAGTGTGGCCAGGACACTACAGGATTCTGCAGCCCATTCCCAGCTGGTTGATCAAAAGTCCTAGGCCAGAGTCTGGCAGAGAAGCAGAGCAGCATAGCGCACCAGGCAGGCAGGCAGGCACCTCTGCTACCACACCGGAGCAAAGTGGGTGGACTAGAGCAGGCACCACTCTGCCCTCCAGCAGCATGGCCTTGATCCTGCACAGCAGCAGAAGCAGCACCTGCCTGGCGCACCATGCCACTGCACCTCCCTGTCAGACTCTGACCTGAGACTTTTGACCACTCTGGTCTATGGAATCCGCAGTGACCAGACCGCACCAGGAAGTACGGTCACTGTAGATATATTTTTGTTTTAGTAAGACCAGTGACACTGTCATACATGACATTTGTTTAAGCAAGCTAGTAAAGCATGGTCTAGGGCAGCAATTCTCAAACTGAGAGCATCTCAACCTAGTGAAGGAAATTACAAGCAGAGTTGTATACCCCCCAAATTTCTGTCAGCTCTGATTCAGCCCTTGTGCCTATAATTAAGAAACATTAAGGACTTATTGCATCTCAGGTGATCTGTAGTAACTGTCTTTGTACATGCAAATACCCCATTTTAAGGAAAGCTAACCTAAGACAACTTAACCTTGGTTTCATTCAAGATTAAACCCTCACCATGCAGTAAGGAAGGAACAATGGAAAATTAACACTTTCTTGGCTATTCCCTGCTTCCTGTTAATTGTAAGAAAATGATTTTGTGCAACTCCAAATTGCTCATCTGCCTGGGTAGGACTGCAGATGATTTCCACAGGGTCTGTCCCAGGTCTGGTTCTATTCAAATATATTCATTCATGCCTTACTAAATTTAGAGAAGGTACCAAATTGGGATGGGCATAAGCACAGAATTCAAAGTGACCAGGAATCAACTCTACAAATACAAACTGGCTAGGCAGCAGCTCTGAAAAGAAAGATCTAGGGGTTATGGTCACAAAGAGCACATGAATCAACAAGGTCACACTGTTGCGAAAAAAGTCAACAGTGTTCCCAGATGTATAAGCAGGAGCATCATGGGCAAGATACATGAAAGAAACTTTCCAGTACTCAACTGACATACATTTGTCTAATCAAGACAGAGCTCAATTAGAAATGGGTATACAGTTTTGGACAACACATTTTAAGGAAGATGTGGAACAACTGGGGAGAATCCAGGGGACAGCAACACATTTAGTCAGATGTCTAAAAAAAAGCATGACCTTCAAGTGAGGCAACCAACTATTCTGAATTTCCCAGGACACTTCCAAATTTCAGAGCTGTCAGGATCCATTAAGAGCCCTGAAATGGATGTTTGGTCCCAAATTTGAAAGAGTGGTCCTGAGCCTTTATAAGTCACAGACTATGAGTCCAACCCCACTCAGCATGCAGGAGTCCTCAACTGATGGACCATGGCTAGTGAGTTACAGGGGTGCCACAGGTGGGTGGGATTTTTTCACTATGAAGTTTCATGCCTTTTTTTTTTTTTTTTTAAATAGATTAAACACAAGTACAGAAAAGCTTATTTCAGGTTTCAGAGCCTACTGTCTCTACACAAAAACATTCAAGTACCTGCCTCAAGACCCCTAGGATCCATCGAGAAATCAGTGAGTGTTTGGGTCATGCACATGACGTTTTGTTCAGATGAATGCCTGGTTCACAAATGGCTAAAGCACAAGGCACCTAAAGTTCCTTTCGAAAATAAATTACAGTGTAAAGGCTGAAGCAGCAGAGTGAATATTTGCACAGATTTGAGAAACTCAAATTTTAGTGGAGTATCTGTTCTGCAACTTGAGCTGTTCTAGCAGATCTCCAATCTTGTCTCAGAAGGGACTGGAAGTGCAGTATTTCTGTGGATTAAACTAAAATTTAAGTGTCATCCTAATAAACTAAGACACATGGGGAAGCCTGAAAGTCAAAATGTTTTAGGACAAAGTTTTAGGTCAGCAAACGGGGCAGCAAACAGGGCAAGCAGTTCGCAGGCAAGTCTACCGCCCCCCCTTTGAAGGGAGAGCCTTTCAGCTTGGTGCAAAGCAGCAGGGAAAAAAAAAGAACCCTTTGGGGTAGGGGTGCATCAATAAAGATTTTTTGGGCCAACGCCAATGGCCAATTATTAACCAGCCATACTAGCCAATACTGATCAGATTGCTGTTATACAACGCAGCAGCTTGGAGAGCAGCATCCAGCTGGGAAGTCTATTCAGGGTGAGGGGTGTGAAGAGACACAGACTGAGGTCCCCCCATAGTAAGGGAGGGAGCAAGGTTGGGGCTCATCTGGGAGGTGCAGGGCAGCAGCTCCCGCCACTGCACACACCCCTGGGGGAGGCATGTGCCTCCCAGATCTGTGTACAGAGTGAAGGCAGACTGCCACTGTGCATTTGGAGCCGGAGGCTGCACCGGCCTCTTCTTTCAGGTTTCTTCTGGTAACTGCCAGGTGGGGGAGTGTCTGCAGCATAAGCAGTGCCTCCTGGTGATCTCTCTCAGGGAGCAGGCATAAGAGTTACAGGAAGAGGTGGTGAGGCTCCAAAGCATCCTCCACCATGAGGAATTGATCATTTTGATGCTGGAGGAGACCTCCAGGACTGTGGAGAAAGAACAGCCAGAGGCAGTGCTAGAGAAGAGAGAGGACATGGACTCCCAGGAAAGTGGAAGCTTGTGACCTCTGGCAGCAAGCAAAAAATCTTCATTTCCACCTGCAGCAGTTTGTCTGCAGAATAGATATGGAGTCCTATCTACAGAGGGTGAGGACCACGTTCCATTCGTGGAGAAGGGCATGCCAGGCATCCCCAAGGTGGGAAGGACTGAAACACCCACTACCAAGAAGAAACCACAGGTGGGAGTGGTTGTAGACTCCCTTCTGCAGGGGATAGAGGCAGTCATCTGCCAACCTGATCTGTTGTCTCAGGAAGTCTACTGCTTGCCCAGAGCCCAGATGTCACAGAGGGATTAGCAAGACTCATCCAGGCCCTCTGACTACTACCCCATGCTGCTCATCCATGTGCGCACCAATGATACTGCCAGGGGAGACCCTAAGCAGACCAAAAGTTACTACAGGGCTCTGGGTGCCAAGGTGAGGGAGTCTGAGGCTCAGATCGTGTTCTCTTAGATACATCTGGTCAAAGGAAAGGGCCCAGGAAGGAAGCAAATGCATTCTGCAGATGAATGCCTGGCTACACAGGTGGTGTCACCATGACGGATTTGACTTATCTGACCATGGGCTGTTGTTCCAAGAAGGATTGCTGGGAAGAGATGGGATTCACCTGATGAAGAGAGGGAAAAGCATTTTTGCAGACAGGCTCACTAACCTAGTGAGGGCTTTGAACTAGGTTCACCAGGGGATGGAGACCAAAGCCCTGACGTAAGTGGGTGACCTGGGACATCAGGGGAGGTGTTCACATTCTCCCTGAGAAATCAAGACAATCAACTAGTTACCTCAGGTATACAAATGCATGGAGCCTGGGAAACAAGCAGGAAGAACTACAAGTCCCTGCACAATCCCAGAACTATGATGTGAATGGAATAACAGAGACTTGGTGGGAGCTCACATAACTGGAACAGTGTCATGGATGGATACAAACTGTTCAGGAAGGACAGGCAGAGAAGAGGAAGAGTTGCTCTTTATTTAAAAGAGCTGTATGATTGCTCAGAGCTCCAGTATGAAACTGGAGATAGGCCTGTTGAAAGTCTCTGGGTTAAGGTCAGAGGGGAGAGCAACAAGGGTGATGTTGTGGTGGGGTCTGCTATCAGCCACCAGGCCAGGAGGACGTGGCAGATGAGGCTTTCTTCCAACAGCTATCAGAAGTTTCCCAAATCATAGGCCCTGGTACTCATGGGGGACTAAATCACCCTGACATCTGTCGGGAGGGCAATACAGCAGTGCACGGGCAATCCTGGAAGTTTTTGGAGAGCTTTGGGGACAACTTCCTGGTTCAAGTGCTAGAGTGGCCAACTAGGGGCCATGCTCTTCTTAACCTGCTGCTCACAAACAGGGAAGAATTGGTGGGGAACGTAGTAGTGAATGGCAACTTGGGCAGCAGTGACCATGAAATGATTGAGTTCAGTATCCTGACGAAAGGGAAGGATAGACAGCAGCATAGGAAGGACCCTGGACTTCAGAAAAACAGACTTCAACTTGCTCAGGGAACTGGGCAGAATCCCCTGGTAAACCAGTCTGAGAGAGAGAGAAGAGTGTAGAAGAGCTGGCTGTATTTTGAAGAAGCCTTACTGACAGTACAGGAACAAACCATCCCAACGCACAGGAAGACTAGCAAGTATGGCAGAAGACCAGCTTGGCATAACAGGGAACTCTTCAGTAAACTAAGTCACATAAAGCAAGCTTAAAAGTGCAAGCTTGCACAAATTAATAGGGAGGAAAATAAGAGCACTGCCTGGGCATGCAGGGGAAGTCAGGACAGCCAAAGTGCAAGTTGCAGCTAGCAAGGGATGTGAAGGGGAACAAAAAGGGTTTCTACAAGTATGTCAGTAACAAGAGGAAGATCAGGAAAAGTGTGGGTCAATTACTGAATAGGGGAGTGCAACCCAGAGTGGATTAAAATATCTTTTTTTTTTTTTTTAATTAAAAAAAATTGTCAGCTTTTTTTTAGTTGAATCAGATTTCTTTTATCTAATCATATTTCAGATGCTTTTAAAAAAAACTATGTAAAGATAGTTTTAATTTAAGATGTTAAACCTCAAAGATATCATAGAATAGGGATTATCACTTCTAATGATATATTATTTGAAACAATACATTCATGTAACTTCTTTAGAAAAGTTTTATAAATCAGTCACAACAGGCCATGGACTATATTAGGAGTCCAATTTTATGGGGTTCTCAAAGGTTCCTCAATAAATTAGTAACAATTAAAGGAAACCCCTCTACCCAATGGGACTCAATGCTCAGTCTAGAAGAACTGTGATGCTTAGCTTCACTTCTCAAACTGTGGATTTGTGTAACATCCTTGTTAAAAGCAGTATATGGAGATGAAAAATAACAGACCTGATTACCTGCCCTTCAGCCCTCTCGTCTCTCTGCAAGTGTGTGTACTTAGTGAAGCCCTTACCTCTCTAAAAGCGCAAAGTTTCAAGTACTTAAACAAATAAAGGATATCAAACAAAAAGAATGCACTTTTTGTAGAAAACAATGCTTAAATTGAGGCTTCTTAACCAGTAATTTCAAGTCATGATTAAAATTGATCTGATTTTAATCAAGTCTACCCTGGTTATAATTATGTGATATACAAACCTTAGAATAATTACCAGGGATCTGGGTTTTCCATCTGTTGCAGAAAAACATGGATTTTCTCATTTGAAGAGAAAAATGAAGATTTTTCCTGTTTAAAGGAGAAAAATCTCAGGAAACTATGGGTTTCCCCCTGAAGGCTGGCAGCTTTCCAGCCTGCTTGGGGCTATAGGAAGAGGGAAGGGTAATTGGAGGCAGAAGGCACCACTTGCATGTGCACGCTCAAGCACGTGGCCTACATACAGACAGGCAAAGTGGTGGAAGCAGTCCCAACAGCTGGATCCAGTTAAGTGTATAGGAGATGGAGGTTGGAAGGCCAGGGACTGGGGACTGTCAGGGGGATTTCGGGGAAGGTGTCTGGGTGCTGGGACTGAGGCAGGGTAGCACAGGCAGTGGGGAGGCACTTGCCCCTCCAACAGGGAAGGGGATGGGGGCTGGAGTATTACAAAGCACTAGCAGAGCACAGTTTAAAAGAGGTATTGACAAATATATTTAGTCTTCACAGTTCTCTCCTACCAGGAAGAAAAAGCAAGGAATGGGATCCTAAAAAATGAAGTAGGCTAAATCTGTCCTCCTGGATCCTCTAAGACACACAAGCTTAACAAAACTAAACTCACATCATGCAAAGCTATGCACACACCTAAAATCTGTGAAAGAAAAAGCATTTAAAGATTAACAGAAATGAAAGGCAAAAACAAATACTTTGCTTCTATTTGTGGGCCAGATCTCTTTGGGTGCATCTACAAATGCGTTAACACACTTTCCTTTATGAGCATTATATCTAGTACCTCTATTGTGAGGTACCAGGAAAATGTGCATTAGCCTATCTTCATGCGCATTAACTGAAGAGCACTTTTTCAGTGATGCTTTAATGCACATTAAAATAGGCTAATGAGCATTAAAGCACACATATAGACACGCCCTTTGGTGTCCTAAGCATTCATGCCCCTGTGAGGGGAAGAATACCACTATAAACACTTAAAATACAGTATTTAAGAGTTCTTTACAAAGAACTCCCTTGAAAAAACAGTAAGTTTGAAAGGCCTTCCCAAACAATTTTACTCTCTGGACATGAAATTAAGTGGTAAAAAAGGGAGGATCGGGTCATTAAGTTAGCTACTAAGAACATAGCAGTACCTTCTGGATTTCCATAACAGACCACCAGAGAACAGCAGCTCCCATACAATACATTCCTATCCAAAACTCTGCATTTCCACCCAGTTTAGCCACAGGAAAAAAGGGCAAACTGTGTCTAGTTGACCAAAGCTGAATGTTTCTCTATTTAAAAGTGACTTATCCCAAACTGTGACCCTGGCAAGTTGTTCAGCTAGAACATTAAAACACACAAAAAACAACCATAAACTTTTTAGATGAGACAGACGTGTCAACAAAAGCACTCTGGCAAGGGAAGGGATGTCCTTGTAAAGGCACACTTCAAAAGGGGTCACATGCAGTAATGGTCGTGTCCCAAATCATCAAGTACTACTCCAGGTCAAATGATCGGTCCCTGTTCAAACATCTAACAGAAATAAGTAAAGCAGATATCTATCTATCTATCCATCTTAAAGTTACTTCCATTTGATAGACTAAACACAATGCCTACTAAAAGTGATACACTAAGAAAAGACATTTCTATTCTTCTGTGCTTTAAGGGTTCCAATTTCTTAGGGCTTTACAAAGGTTGACTCCGCAATTGCCCAAGATCTGTCAGCTTGCTCAGGTTTGGGGGGGGGGGGGG
>NW_017729024.1:159353684-159357000 GCF_001723915.1 Gavialis gangeticus | reverse complement strand
TTGGGGGGGGGGGGGGAGTTAGGAAGAGCCAGTTACAAACAGCCTGAAAATATGAGCAAGGAAAATGGACAATCCTACAAACAAGCTGAATAAAATTCAGGAAAACAGCAGCATCCAAAATTAGGAACTTGGAATAAAAAAGGCAAAAAAAAAGTTTCAACTTGATGAACAAATCTTTTTTTAGCATGTGTATCTACAAAGCAAAAGTCCAAATCATCATTGCAAAATTGCATGTAGGGTAAGTGAGGGTTTGTCTACACAGAGACATTTATATCGCTAGAGTTATAATATAACATGCTGGGCAGACATTCCAAAGAGATATCAACTAAACTAGAAAAAGGCACATTCTAGAATAAGCATCTATTCAAGGCTTTATAAAAGTACAATTATACCAGCAAGTTTTTCCTTACAGGCACCTCCATTCTGTATGTAAACTGTTACTATTTCATGACAATTGGGTAAGGCTAAGTTAAAAGAAGAAAGGTTTTGCCTTAAAGTATGTATGATAGCAGCTGTAATCTGCAGCTTGCTTTCCAGATATCTGGAAAGAATGACTCAAAGGGGCTTGCAGTCCAAAGACTTTTCTGAACAGGTACACTTAGCTGATTTAAGAAAAGTCAATTAAAATAATACAGTCAATGCACATTATACTCCTGTCTGGATATAAAATTACTTCAGATTACTGCAACTTAATCCTTGTCTATAGAGAATAAGTTTGGCTCAAAAAGGGCTCAGCTACAGTGAACTAAAACCATTTCACACATCTGAATGAGAGCATTGCCATGGAGGTTTAACAACACTAACTCATCCACATTGACTGTACACCTGTTGACTCACCTAGACTTTCCTGGCTGTCCCTAGGCAGGCAAGTGGCTACAAAAACTTGAATGACAATCAAGGCAACTAGATTTATAATGGGCAACAAAGCAAGAAATGGCTCTTTAAGAGGGACTTAATTGTGAAGAAGGCAAAAGTCTTAGATAAGATCTTCTGAAGATCTTAATATACTTAAGCCACATCAAAGAAGGTATAGAGGCAACTATGTAGAGAGCAGGGGTGTTGAACCTCCAGCTCAGAGCTGTCATCTGGCCCAGGGAGCTCCCACTCCACACAAGTCCAGAAATCTGGCAGTGAAGGAGCAACGGTAGCATTACCTGCACTGGAGTACAGCAAGGTCAGCATGCAGGGGCACTCTATGGCTGGATCTGGTCCATGAGGTCAGGCCAGTGCACAGCCAAGCACACTGTATCACACCCACATGCTGACCACGAGCCACTCTTCTGGCCCTTCTGTACCACTGATATAGAGACTGGCAAACAGGTAGACAATAGGGGTGCACTGATAGAGATTTTTTGGGCTGATACCAAAGGCTGGTTTTTAAAGAGCTATGTTGGCCAATACCTACTCTACTGACTATATGCGGCCTGGAAGCTTAGAGCAGGGTCTGGCTGATAAGTGTTGTTAGTGGGAAGAGGCATTGGGAAGTGGTGGGGCCTGCAGCGAAGGAGGGAGGGAGTGGGACTGGGACGGAGCCACAGCTCATCCGGGGGCACAGCTCCTGCCCATATGCACACCCAGGGAGGGCATGGGGGGCATATGCCCCCCAGATCTATGCACAAGTGAGGACAGCTGCTGCTGCAGGCTGGGGCCAGCACTTGACTCTTCCCAGTGTGGGGGTTAGGCAAGGGCTGTGCTTGGGGCGGGCAGCAGCAGCACGGGGTGGGGGCGGGGGGAGAAAGGGGCCAACAGAGAATTCTGTGGTGCCTGCATCCCCCCATAGCTGTTCCCAGCACTGCTGCTGCCTGCAGCAAGTGCAGCCCTTGCCCAGCCCCCCACACTGGGAAGAGCCCAGTGCTGCCCCCAGCCCCAGCCTGCAGTGGTAGCCCCACCCTCACCCACACACAGATTGGGAGAGGCACACACCCCCCATTCCCTCCCAGGGTATGCACAGCATCAGGAACCACCCGCCTACCCCACAGACGAGCCACTCATGGCTCCATCCTATGCCCCACTGCAGCCGTGCAGCACCTGCCCCAGCCCTGCGCTCCCTACCTCACCACGGGGGGCCTCAGTCTGTTCCCCCCACTCCTTCCCTGACAACAGACTTACCAGTCGGACACTACTCTCCATGTTGCTAGGATGCACTTCTGTCTGCTCGAATGCTGCGCTGCAGCTGTGCACATGCATGGAGCATTTAATTGGCAACATTATCGGCTACATTGGCCAAAAAAAAAAACCGATAATGTCAATTTTCCTTATATCGGTGCTGATACAAGATGGGACTGATGTATCAGTGCACCTCTAGTAGACAAGATTGGAACAGTGGTAGATGAGGGGACTTTCTGAAACCTAAGGAATTTAAGTAGGGAGGGGCAGAGATCTGTTATGCTTTGAAAATGGTATGAAAAAACCCCCTGAGATTTGATGCCAGAGCCACTGAACTGCCAACTGAGGGAAGAAAAAGAAAGGTAAGAAAAAAGTTACTTTAGCAACTACATTACATTTATACTGAATAGGCAGACATGAGTTTCTGTAAGAATTTTATAGAAGCTGGGGTAGGAAATAAGGACAAGAAGATTTGGCTGGGAAGCTGGAAAGGTTTGAGGGGAAAAAAATTACAGGATCTTAGAAGCCATAAAAAGGAAGTGGCAGAGCTGCGATTTGTGTAGCTTAGATAATGTGTAGCAAAGGAAAAACTTAATCCCCTTAAGAAGAAACATAAGAAAACCCAAAACTAAAGACACCATGAAAGTATTATCTTGGCATTTACTTGGCCATTCACTTACAGCCTTTACTAACAATATCACATATCCCAAGGCAAATATTAGGACATTTCTTTACAGCCTGCTAGCAGCTCTTGGGATTTCTAACCAAAAAGTAACTGATTTATATGAGCCCTTTGAGTTACTATGAGATGACCCGTACCAATTCAGACTACCACTGTTAAATTGAACCTTCAGCGTTTGTCCTCCTAATGGAATGATTTCCAGAGGGGAAGAGAAGAAAAGTGTCCTGCAGGATTAAATAAGAGGTAGTTAGCCATATTAATCAGAAATCACGCAGAAAGCAGGTAGACTTGCACCTTGTGGACTAACTAAGTGAGAGCTGCATCACATGATTTTTCACAACCAGTAGAAAAGAGCAAGCTTCCTACCCTGCAGGATAAAGTCATTCGATGTAAATGGAAGCTATTGAGAAATTAACAGTTTAACACAGCGGTTCCCCAATTCAAACAGACTATGCACCACCAATTTAAAATGATACAAACCTTAACTACCACCAGCAAAATTCTGTTACATAAGGTAATTACAATAAA
>NW_017729024.1:159351822-159352810 GCF_001723915.1 Gavialis gangeticus | reverse complement strand
GCCGCCTGCCACCAGCGCCGCCGCAGCCGCAGCTGCTCGAGCACGGGCCTCACATGGCCACGGCGAGCCCCGCCCACCCCGCGGGCCGCATAGCGCACGCGCCGCACTCCACCAATGCGGGAAGCCGCCGCCACGCCCAGTCGAGGTGTCTGTGCGCGACTCCATAAACAAGCCAACCGTTAGGGCTGCGCGTGCGCTGCTTCCAACCAATCGTGAGGTACGTGGCTGAACAAGGACGGGAGCCAAAGAGCCAGTGATGTTAATAGGCTGCTCGTTTGGTACCGCTGCTAAGGCGGGTGAGCCTGAATCTGGATCCGCCAGTGCGGCTGCGCATGCGGCGAGCTCTGGATTTGCGTCACGCGTGGCGGTTGTTGCTCGGAGGAAACGCCTCTCCGCCAACTGTAGGGGCCAGAAATAAACCCCGCTCGGATCAGGGGTCGTGGTGTGCTCCGAGTTACAAAAATCACCGGTTTTCAGTTTTAAAAAAGTAACCACGAATCTGCATTTTTCCGTGATTAACATGAAACACAACTTACATATATCTGTGGGGTGGTGGGGAGAGAGAGTGGTATTTCATTTTAATCCTAAATCCACATTTTTCTGTGATTATTTTTTTTGTACTGAAAATTGGGGATTTTTTTAAACTAGAGAGACCCGGGATGCTGGCTCAGGACGAAGATGGGGGAAGAGCCAGGCAAGACGGGGCCTCCAAAGCTGCAGTCTCTGGCAAGAGCCTGAGTGAAGCCCCAGGAAATGGCACTGCCACCGCTGCCCCACTGCTTCATTAGGGCAGTTTATCAACCTGTGGGTTATGACCCAAAAGTGGGTTGCAAGGGTCTAAAAACACTTTAAAAAATGGGGAAAAACGGGGAACCACAGCTTTCCCCTTGCCAGCTGTCCCAGCGGGTCGGGAGTGAGGGGCACAGGGTGGCAACTGGCCATCCATGTTTACAAACGGGTCCTGGGATAAAAAAGGTTGAGAACCACT
>NW_017729024.1:159345266-159346822 GCF_001723915.1 Gavialis gangeticus | reverse complement strand
TGCCAACTGAGGGAAGAAAAAGAAAGGTAAGAAAAAAGTTACTTTAGCAACTACATTACATTTATACTGAATAGGCAGACATGAGTTTCTGTAAGAATTTTATAGAAGCTGGGGTAGGAAATAAGGACAAGAAGATTTGGCTGGGAAGCTGGAAAGGTTTGAGGGGAAAAAAATTACAGGATCTTAGAAGCCATAAAAAGGAAGTGGCAGAGCTGCGATTTGTGTAGCTTAGATAATGTGTAGCAAAGGAAAAACTTAATCCCCTTAAGAAGAAACATAAGAAAACCCAAAACTAAAGACACCATGAAAGTATTATCTTGGCATTTACTTGGCCATTCACTTACAGCCTTTACTAACAATATCACATATCCCAAGGCAAATATTAGGACATTTCTTTACAGCCTGCTAGCAGCTCTTGGGATTTCTAACCAAAAAGTAACTGATTTATATGAGCCCTTTGAGTTACTATGAGATGACCCGTACCAATTCAGACTACCACTGTTAAATTGAACCTTCAGCGTTTGTCCTCCTAATGGAATGATTTCCAGAGGGGAAGAGAAGAAAAGTGTCCTGCAGGATTAAATAAGAGGTAGTTAGCCATATTAATCAGAAATCACGCAGAAAGCAGGTAGACTTGCACCTTGTGGACTAACTAAGTGAGAGCTGCATCACATGATTTTTCACAACCAGTAGAAAAGAGCAAGCTTCCTACCCTGCAGGATAAAGTCATTCGATGTAAATGGAAGCTATTGAGAAATTAACAGTTTAACACAGCGGTTCCCCAATTCAAACAGACTATGCACCACCAATTTAAAATGATACAAACCTTAACTACCACCAGCAAAATTCTGTTACATAAGGTAATTACAATAAATCTGCTAACGCATACTACTGCCAGGTTGTCTGCGTGCCACTGGTGATACCCCTACCATAGACTGAGAGCCACTGGCTTAGTGGGTTAAGACAGCAGCGCTAATGGCCCATTCACATCCAGCATCACCGGGCTGCTGCTCACATTCCTGCTTACAAGGGTCACTTCAGGAGTTAGGAGGCTTGAAGCTGGAGAATACCTCTAGTGCGCAGCGACTCCAAGGAGGGGGGCTCCAGGACCAAAGCAAGCAGTCATTTGGGAGGCTACAGGAGGTCTTGCTTGCAGGATGGAGCTGTTTTTTAAGGACAGTCAGATGGCAAGGCACAGGGGCACCTTACACACCACAAGTGTCAAACTCTGGATGAGTGGCATGGGCCAGTTTGCCAGCTACATCAGACCCACGCACCGGCTGCACAGCCTAGGGAACAGCAGCACCCCCTCCGCACATGGGGGCTGCCCCGGTCCCGCTGCACCTGCCCCAGTGCTCCACCCGCTGCAGCCGGCCCAAAGCAGGGGCTGCCCGCACGCCGGGCCGGGGCGGCGCCGCACTCACCAGCTGGCGCAGGTCGTCCTCGGAGAGCCCGGCGAAGCGGTAGCGCTGCTGCTCGAACTCGTAGCGCGTGGTCTTGGCCACCACCACCACGCGCGACGGCCGGAACCCGCGGTCGCCGCCGGCCGAGCCCAG
>NW_017729024.1:159325337-159345248 GCF_001723915.1 Gavialis gangeticus | reverse complement strand
GCCGCCTGCCACCAGCGCCGCCGCAGCCGCAGCTGCTCGAGCACGGGCCTCACATGGCCACGGCGAGCCCCGCCCACCCCGCGGGCCGCATAGCGCACGCGCCGCACTCCACCAATGCGGGAAGCCGCCGCCACGCCCAGTCGAGGTGTCTGTGCGCGACTCCATAAACAAGCCAACCGTTAGGGCTGCGCGTGCGCTGCTTCCAACCAATCGTGAGGTACGTGGCTGAACAAGGACGGGAGCCAAAGAGCCAGTGATGTTAATAGGCTGCTCGTTTGGTACCGCTGCTAAGGCGGGTGAGCCTGAATCTGGATCCGCCAGTGCGGCTGCGCATGCGGCGAGCTCTGGATTTGCGTCACGCGTGGCGGTTGTTGCTCGGAGGAAACGCCTCTCCGCCAACTGTAGGGGCCAGAAATAAACCCCGCTCGGATCAGGGGTCGTGGTGTGCTCCGAGTTACAAAAATCACCGGTTTTCAGTTTTAAAAAAGTAACCACGAATCTGCATTTTTCCGTGATTAACATGAAACACAACTTACATATATCTGTGGGGTGGTGGGGAGAGAGAGTGGTATTTCATTTTAATCCTAAATCCACATTTTTCTGTGATTATTTTTTTTGTACTGAAAATTGGGGATTTTTTTAAACTAGAGAGACCCGGGATGCTGGCTCAGGACGAAGATGGGGGAAGAGCCAGGCAAGACGGGGCCTCCAAAGCTGCAGTCTCTGGCAAGAGCCTGAGTGAAGCCCCAGGAAATGGCACTGCCACCGCTGCCCCACTGCTTCATTAGGGCAGTTTATCAACCTGTGGGTTATGACCCAAAAGTGGGTTGCAAGGGTCTAAAAACACTTTAAAAAATGGGGAAAAACGGGGAACCACAGCTTTCCCCTTGCCAGCTGTCCCAGCGGGTCGGGAGTGAGGGGCACAGGGTGGCAACTGGCCATCCATGTTTACAAACGGGTCCTGGGATAAAAAAGGTTGAGAACCACTGGTTTAGGGAACCGGACAGGCTTATCTTAAATCCAAGCGATTTCCACCCTAAATCCCAGGGCACGGCTCCTGGATCGAAGGCACTGGTCGGGGATGATTTAGGATGGTGCAGCTATGCCGCTGTTTTATGGGCATTCCCAGGCTTCTGGGCCTTGCTGTTTGCCCCGACCTCCCTCTTCTGCTACTTGTGTCAGGGTGTTTTTGAGCTTTCCTCGTAAGGGCTCGGTGTTGGCTGCAGCTGAGACTCGGGACTTTGACTGGGATGTGCCAGTGCTCATGCTGGGACCAAAGCCAGAGGTTCCTGGCTATAAGGTCTTGGCCCCTTTGCTCAGGGTCACACCAATAGCCATATTTGGGGTGAGGAAGAAATTTTACTCTGTGGTCAGATGGATGCCTTCCTCTGCAGCAGGGGGCCTGGGATCTCTTGAGTATATATCAACAACATTTCATAGAAGCAAGATGTTGGCTGTCCTGTTTCCCTTGCTGTACCTGTGACAGGTTAGAGGTTAGGTCTGTGTTGTGTCAGGGTTGACAGTAGTCATGTGTAGTTTAGATGATGGTTTGCATGGGATGGTTTGGATGGGGACAATCTTGCTTCAGGCAGGGGTTGGACTAGATGACCTCTGGAGGTCCCTTCCAGCCCGACTTCCTTATAATTCTATGACTTCATGTTCAGCTGTGTCACAAAGCAGACATCTTTCTACGGTCTCTTCCAAGTCAGAAAAATTCTTCTAAACTAAGTAACACGTAAGTGTGTAGCGCAATGAAGGCTCAGTTGCAGGAATTTGGACCGTGTTTCACTAGCATTAGAACAAAGATGGTAGAGGAGTGGAAGCCAGGGACAGAGAATACATGATTTACCCAAGTTCAAATAGAAATCTGTAATTGAGCTAGGATGTAAATACAGATTTCTAGAGGCACAGCCTATTGATTTACCTATTGGAAGGAAGGAGCCTGTCATCCTTCCTCCCAATCTACCCAGCCAGTCAGGAGAGCAGGTTTTCAGAATAGTGGGGTTGGTTTACAGTTTTTAATAGTGTTTTATGCATGTTAATAGAGCTAAATCTGCATATTACAGTTTAGCATGCATACAAGATGTGATATTAAGTCTTCCATTTGGAGCAATCTGGGTTGTCAATAACCCGGAGCTGGTGGGCCACGCTCACGGTATTGGTCACGGTGGTGCGGCCGGGTGGTGGCAACTGGAACGAACAGGCGGGATAATCGGCGGTGGAGTGTGAGCTGCACGGCACGCACGTATGTATAAGTTGAAACAGAGGTGATTTATTTACTCACGCTTGGCAGTGGAGGCCCAGATGATTTCTTCAGTTACAGAACGAATAAACAGACAAACAACAAAAGGGGTCTGTTGGCCCACAAGGTTCGCCAGCGAGCCCTTGCTATCTACCCGCTAGGGATAGGGGTGGCTGCCCGCTGGCTAGTCCCAGGGCTGGTCAACAGCTCATGGAGTGGGGTTACCAACAAACAAAACTGTAACGCAAGGGGCGATGAACCAGGGATCGAACTGGAAATGTGACGCCAGTCCAAAAGGCAGTCCGTAACGACGAAGACAAAGCCGAAGTTGGAGATGGGAGCCGAGGTCAGGAGCCAAACAGGTAAGCACAAAGTTGTTGCTGAGGTGACGGGAATGATCCAAACTCAACGTCAAAGTCCAGGCCAAAACAGTCCAGTAACCAAAGATATCAATATGAAGAAGACCGAGACTGAAAAGACAAATTGCACTCTCACACCCACTATACCCCAAACGTCTCTGAGCTCCCCCCCTGGGTAAGGGCTCAGGACCCTTTATAGTTCCCCCTTAGCCAATCAGGTAACCGCTTAGGAGGAAGGCTCCAAACCGATTACCTCATAGAAACTCTGACTAAGCCTGCGCAAGAGTAAGAGCTGCGAGGCCACTGAGCCTGCGTAGGGCCAGAAAGTAGGTCACCTGTGATTGACAGCCAGCAGGTAGTTCAGGGGGCACTTGCTGGAGGCCTGTCTGCGCTAGACAGTTTCAATTCCCTGTAATGGCAGCACCAGCTTTAAGATAATTCCCTGACATGGGTAAGATTTAAAAATCAACACCATGGTCAAACTTGCAGGAATAAAGGGTTTTTTTTATAAATTGCTCTTTGTTTTCCATTTGGAAATGGTGAGGCTTTTTTGCAACAGTTGGTAAACTAAAACCAATTATTTGCCTATATTAGCCCACCGGAGGCTCAGCCTGGTATTACATAGACATTCAGATATTCATCTTGAATCACTGAGAAAGACCTAAGTGAGATTCTTTTTGTGGAAGTTGCATGTAAGTCTGAAAAAGAACCTGAGATCTCACAGAACTAGGTCACCAGTTCATTTTGTTTTTATGCCCAAGAGTTAAATACTGAGGGCCAGCTCCTTTTCCAACTATGGGGCATCATAGGCAGCTAAGTTATTCCATCCTGCTCAAGTCCCTGAAAACTGACAGAACAAGGGCCAGATCCAGCCTGCAGCACAAGGGATCAGTGGCAAGCAGCTCAACTCTGCACATCCCCTTTCCTGCTCTGTCCTGTGCTGCTGATCTTCGCCACAGCCCTCCCTGTTTGCCAATGTCAGAGGGAGGTAGTCACTTCTCTCCCCTGTTTCTCCTTCCCCTACTGGAGGGGAGTAGTATCCCACAATGCCCATGGGCAGCAGCACCTGGCCCAATACTCTAAAACAGGGGTGCTCAACCTTTTTGCCCAGAAGACTAGATGAATGGTACAGGGTTGGTCCACAGGCTGGGTGGACCTTCCACACCAGGATGGGAGCCCTGGGGCCTGACACCGCCTACTCCCTGCCCCCGGCATCAGGACTGGGTTTCATGGGCTGTGCACCACCCCCTCCTGCCAGGATTGGGCCTAGGGTTGCTAACCCTCCAGGATTGCTCTGGAGTCTCCAGGAATTAAATATAAAGCTCTAGGAGACTGCTGAGAGTCACCAAGGAGATAAATGATAGGGCATTCATTAAAAATAAATATTAAACATTGAATCCGATTTACACAGTAGTCCAGTGGGTTTTTAAAATGTAATAGTAATGTGCATGTGCCCTCCTGATGTAAAGTCTACACACTGTAATCTGTAACTGATGTACGCAAGCATGCAGGCACGTTCACATTGTGTCTCAGGCATGCTGGTATTTCAGAAACCTCCCGGAATACATTCAAACAGATTTGGCAACCCTATGGGCCCTGGGGGCCTGGCATGACCTCCTCCTGCTCCCACATGCTAGGATTGGGCCCTGGGGCCCAATGCTGCCCTGCTCCTGCCTGGACCTGCACACTGGAATCACACCCAATCCATGCCTGGGGCTCCCCATGGGTCTCAAAATTCAGCAGCAGGGAAGTGGTAGCACCCAAGTCTGGTCCACAGGCTGGGAGCTGAGCACCCCTGCTCTAAAAAGCTGAGCACCACCACTTAGCACTTTTGCAATGTGCCTTCTTCATCATAGCCTTCAGACTAAGTCACAAAGAGTGGTAAGGACCCATTCACTTTTTGCATTAATAATTTTTCAGCAACTTTAGCAAGGTAGAATCACATTTAGACACCAGTTAGGTGCAACAGGATCTGGGCCTAAATCTTCTGAGTTTTATAAGTTTGATGGTAATTTTAGATTGTGTATGGTAGACAGCTCTACCTTTCATCAATGATTATTCCAATAATAATCAGTAATACCACCATAATGCCTTTGAGCCCTAGTCATGGATCAGGACCCTTTTGTGTTGCACAAACAGAACAAAAGAATGATCTGTGTCCCAGGGGTTGTAACATCAGTGGATGGGGTTGCAGGGATGGGGAGCTGTGGGTTGGGAGTGAGGGGTCAAAAGTTTGGGAAGTACTGATCTAAACATTTTGTACGCTTCACAGAAGCACTCAGGAGTTTCCTGGAACTCTTCAACTGAGTGGGCACACATGACACAATCATCAACATACTGAAGATCAGCATTGGATGCATTGATTATCTTGGATTTGGATTGTAAATGGTTAATGATTCCCATCCACACGATACTGGATGTTGACTTCAGATGGAAGTGTATCAGCAATGAGATGTGAAATAGCTGCAATATAGAGGGAAAAGCATGTTGGTGCATTCACACGACCTTGCTTGATTCCATTTCCAAGCCATTGCTTAGGACAGCTGCTGTCATGTCATCATGAAAAAAATCTGATAATATAAAATATTTTTGGCAGACATCCAAATCTCATCAGCATCTTCCACAGGATTTCTCTGTTAGTTAACTCAAAGGCCATAGTCAGGTCAATGAAAGCCATGTGAAGATCTCAGCGTTGGTTGCAACACTTCTGCAGCTGTCTAGCAAGAAAAGTTCGTATCTGTTGTACTTCTGAGTGGTCTGAAATCACACTGGGACTTGGGTGGAATCTCCTCAGTGAGCAAAGTGAGTCCATCGATCATTGGGAGAGCCTCAAAAAAAGCATCCTTGAGGTATGCAAAGAAGCTTTAGGCTTCTCTACAAAAAAACATCGGGACTAGTTCAATGAGGATGATTATAAGAAAGTTCACGTTCTCATTAACAGGAAAAGGACAGCCTTGGCAGAAGCCTTCAAAGGTTCAGCTCCAAACAGAAACAAATCACTTATCACCACATTAAAGCCAAGTCCCAGAGGAAAATTCAAGAGTGAAAGAGCAAGTGGTGGGAGGACAAAGCAAAAGAGATTCAAAAGTTTGTCAACAGCCACATGCATAGCACAGCCAATGCTATCTATGGCCTGGCACACAAAACGCTGTCCTCTGAGGTCCAAGGATGGAACAGCATTTTTTTTAAAGACAGCTCCACTATCACAGTACAGCAGAAGAAGCACTTTCAAGAGCTGCTGAACTGAAACTCTAATGTCAAAAACAATACCATCAAACCCATTTCACAACACCCTAAGGACTACCTTACAAATCCACCAATTTATCAAGATACTTTGAAAGCCATTAAGCAGATGAAGAACAACAAAGCATGTGGTCCTGATGGACTACCATCTGAAATTTATAAGCCAGGTAGACAAAAGATCTCTCACAAACTAATACACATCCTTATTATGAAAATCTGGAAACATGAACAGATTTCCGGTGACTTGAAAGATATTCAAGAAAAAATAAAGATCAGGTATCATGGTTTTGCACTCCTGTCCATAGCTGGGAAGATCCTTGCCCACATTCTCCTCATAGACTTATAAATAATAGTGAATTCATGGACTGTGGCATAAAAACTGAGTGTAAGACAGAAACATACTGCAAATCATATCACTTCTGGAGAGATTTGTCCCTAAATGATTTGAAATAAAGATGTATACATGTTTTTATATTTATTATTGTAATTACCCTGAATCTATTAGTTCTTTCTGTGTTACAAAAACAACATAATTGGCATCATTTGTATATCAGAACTATTATTATTAACAAATTTAAATTGTTGTCAAATTCCACCAGTAGCAACAGTTTTACATAACAGTCCTGTAAATGTTTCTCTTATGCAATAGAATTTAGGAACTGTTTCCAGAACAATTATAGAATAAAACAATGTTGTCTTTTCGTAGTGGAGTTGATTGATTTTTGTTAGCAAAAGTTATTTTGGTGATGTTTATTAGTTATTTATCAGTAATTTATCAGTGATCACTGGTATAATCTTTTACGATATCTATACTTCCTTCATCTATGTCTATGACTCCTGAAAATGAATGTTATCTATATTGACATCAGTATTATTTACATTAATATTAGTATCATTTACGTATGCCTAGGGTGAGCTGAACAGCCCCTAGAGCTGTTTTTTTTTTTTAACAAAACCTGGTTCTATGATTTTGGAGCCACGTGGCCACAGTTGTTAATTCTTATTCCTCAGGTGGAAATTTTCTTGCTCTCCAGAAGCTTCATCTCACATTAAACAATGTCCATCACCTCATTTACTTAGCTGAATCCTACACATTGTCCAGATTACTGACTTGACAATTCAGTTCAACAGCAATTTAATTCCTGGGGCCAGTTTCTGTCCAGCCGTACATTTGTATGCAACTCTAGTGAAGTCTTGTGGTGATACAAGTTATAAATTAGGACAGAAATTGGCACACAGATTTCTGCACAAATTCCAATGAAGGCTGGTTGTTCATAGGATAAAGAACTTGAAAAAAGCCAAAGACATTTTCTGAAAAATAAATATTGGAAACAACATCCTCAGTGGGATGGTCGATCCCTTTCTAGTCCACACATCCACTAGAGCAGTCTTGTTATAATTTACTTTTCGGAACACAGATCAGTTCTTTCTAACTACTTCAGCCGTCAAGCAGATTAATTCAACTGACACCACATTTCAAACAAACAGCACAGACAACCAGTTACAACCAAATTATTATTTTTTAAGTGAATATAATGTTTGCAAAAGTAAACACAGCTCTGGAGTTCGAAGTCCATTGTTTAATGAAAAAACAGGCAGTGCATACTTCCTCAAAATGTCCTGAAAATGCACCTCAAAAATGCATTCTGGGAAAAAAAAACCTTAAGGGGGAAGCAGGCTTTAGTACTGATATTTATTCAGTCCTTAGCCACCATGCATAGAATATTATCTATATCAGTATCAGTGCCAGGAAAACACTAATACAAACCATGGAGGGTTTGGTGATGCTGACATGAACTATCAGCTCACTTAATAAAGGGCACCAAAAGCTCTTTGTGATAAGATTTAGGATGTGATTTAGACAGGTAACAGGATATAGGTCACCATCACTTAAATCATCAGTCCAAATAATTTCTGTTAGATTGGCTACCAATTAGCTGTCAGAAGCACCTAATTTTAATGTCAGGTTTATTCGCCCTTTTACTCAGAATTATTAGCTTTCCACTTTTTAAAAACTATTTCTGTATTAATACTTAAGGGTCTCAGACCCTACATACCTTATTTCTTTAAATCTCTCAACACCAATGGGAATTTTACATGCATAGGGTATGTGCTGATATGTTTTGCTGTTAAATACACTCTAGCTCGTTGAAAATCTAAGATGGAAGAATGTTGAAATAGGGGTGGGTCGAAGTTATTGTATTCATAGCTAGAACTGGAACACAGAAGAAGATACCCAGCAACAGTGAACATACAAATTAATTGCTTAGCTAAAATATTATTCTACTGTTTTTGATGTCAAAAAATAAAAGCTTTATATTATCAATACTGAATTCCATTTATAAAATGTTAACATATATTAGCCTTGAAAAGCTATGTTTTTAGTGCAGCAATGCTAAACAGCACAAATAATTTAATACATATAGATATCAAGAATAGAAGCTCACACCAAAAATATTTTTAAGACTATATATTTCTATGGCCTCCCAACAGCATAATATCTAATGTCCTACCAAGGAGTTAAAAATAGAAACAAAAACAACATTTCTCTTTTCTACCCCAACCTTTACGAGGTAGAGCTTTATTCATTTCAAAGTATGTATGTGCATAAGGAAGTATAGCAATTCAAAGAGATATGTTTTGCTTAGTTTTCAACAGTTAGAAGCTACACTACATTTTTATATCTTATGGGAATCAATTCTGCAGTCTAGGAGCAGCTTCTATGAAAGTATTGTTTCCCATGCACCAGAGAAGTCCTTCAGGTAATGTGGCTATAACAGAGTATTGGAGTGGAGATGTAATCACTACCTAGACATTATTCCATGGAGGATTTTGTTTATCATAACAGATTTTGAAACTGCACTTTGCACAGTGGATAATCAATTTAGAGAGAGGTGTTCCAGAGCAGTGTTCTTACTCTGACCTCTTACTTAGATAGGTCTAAGCAGATAGGCTGCTGTATTTTGTAACAGTTGAAGGCGGGGGGGCGTTCTTTTTTTTACATAGAGCATTGCTTTGGTCCCTGGCATGATTTGCAATAATCAAATCTGTAAGGCAAATCTATGAGGATTTCTATACACAAGAGTGAAAATGGTATGAAGGGACACAAACTTCTGGCCACCACAGATGGAAGAGAGCTTTGTGCCATTCTTGCTGTTTGGATCTCCAGTGGAACTGATGATTGAGGGGCTATGGACCCCTCAATTTGTGGATATGTCAGAAGTTCAACTCCTTTAAGTAATGCTCTTTTTCTACCAAGAACACATCAGCCTTGCTTCAATTCAGTTCTAGATAACTAGTATTCAGAAACTAAGAATTCTGGAAGACAGTGCTATATTATAAACGAGCTGAGTGTTCAGGTTTTCTTAGGGTTGTTGGTTGTAGTCGTGTTGGTCTAAGGACATAGGCAGACAAGGTTCTTTGGGTAAATGTCATATCTTTTAGTAGATCAACTCATATAGTTGGGAAAATTCTTCTTAGCAAGCTTTCTGGTTTCAATACCCTTCATATTTAAACCCAAAAGCTTGCTAAGAAGAATTTTCCCAACTATTTGAGTTGGTCTAATAAAAGATACCACATTTACCCACAGAAGCTTGTCTGCCTATGTCCTTAGACCAACACGATTACAACATACACCCCTGTAATAAAAGATATCACATTTACTCTAAGATGCAGGTTTTCTTAGCACTTCAGTGAATGTTGTTACACCAATTCTTTAACAGCTTTATATAAATGTTTATTAAGATGTACGGACTGAACCTTGGTTGGACTTTGGAGGCAATAACTATTGAGGTTAAAAACCCACAACAACCCTTTGGCTGTGTCCCAACAAGTGTTTTATGTGCAAGGGTGTGTATTTCCTGCAGGACAAATAGCAGTGGCACATTTTTGTGCTGCTGTTTGTCCTCAAACACACCCCTGCATGTGTGCTCCAGTGCACAGCAGAGTGAGCCAGGTGGGGTAGGGGAGGCTGAAGCCAGCACCTATGCTGGCCCCAGCAATCTTATCTGGGGTCCTAGGGGCCTGCTGGGGCAGCAGTGGTGCTGAGCCAGCCGCTTGGAGCCTGGCCAGCAGCCAGAGCATGGTTCCAGCCAGCCAGGCTCTCTTTCTGGTGGCACATGCTGCTGCTGTGCGCACCACACCACTATTTTTTAGTGGCGGATTTTTTTGACACCAGGATCTCTTAGTATCAAAAAACCAACACACCACTAATTAGCAGCATGGCAAATAGGTGCATGTGCACCACATGCAGGTTGCAGCACCTCAAACTGCTTTGAGGCACTGAAAACAGCATGTGTGCACTTGTCAGGACATGCCCTCAGAGTCCAGAGGGACTTCATGTCACCCATCAGTTGAAGGAAAGCAGTATTTGATAATCATGTATATAAAATGCTACAGAGAGGTTCAGCAAGATGCATAAAGATATATTTTCTTTGTGGACTGGAGTAGTAGAGCACCAATGCTCTAAATGGCTTCTTTGTACTGTGAACTGGTGGTTGACAAGGCATTAGAGAGTTTGTTTTTACAGCATCTTAAATCAGCTTGGTTAGCAAAAAAAAGTTTAAATGATGCATAGTAAATTATGGGTTCATTATTGTCAAGTGACTGTATCTTTAGTTCTACTTGGATTATTGTATATGTCAAATCGTATAGTAGGTAATCACATGAAGAAGAGTTGGTGCTTGATGGCCTATAGTTAACACTAAAACTCATACATTTAACTAGTTTGGCACACATGGTTAAGACATTTTCAGCAGTTCTACAGAAATACTATATGGACCCACATTTGCAAAGGCCATAAGAGCAGTTAATTATGTAATTACTTGTGTTGTGCAAGCAAAGAAGGTGCAAATAGTTGTGCTTGTGGATATTACAGCTGTATTTTCAGATGCCTCCTAAAACTTGAGGCCCAATCCTTTTCTCACTGCAGTCAGCAGCAAAACTCCTGCTGACTATCAGAAGCAGAGTAGGACCCCATTTAAAAACAATCCTATAGCCAAATTCTCATTCTGGAATATTTTCAAAACAAAAATGTTTTGTTTCATTATCAAATACCTTGTTTAATTATAAAGGCTAGTTTCCATAGGCTTTGCTCATTTTACACAGACGTGGACAAATAGTTCTGCTTGTCTGTGGACTATAGAATGGGTCTTTGAATGTTATCAGCTATATTCACTGTTTTCAAAAAAGCTACTTTTAAAGTCTTCATAAATGTTTTGTTTCGTGTTATGGAAAACAAAAATAAATAATCACTTCATATAGGAATATCATGAAGTTCATAGCAAGATTTTATCCATCAATATGATGAATAAACTTGATTAGGGATAATGTCCCTTATTCAGTATCTTTAAATATGCCTAATTCCAAAATCCTGAAACCTTTATAATACTTCTTGAACAGTAGAGGCCATCCTGTCATTCCCATTTCAGTGCAAGGAATGATGACTGGAATCCTTAAAGTGCACGTCAAGTCCTTCTCTGATGTATTAATTTTCAGGACTGCAAAAGTTTAATTTATTTCTTGAAAATCATGGAACAAATGTATCAGATTCCTTCACTCCAGGGACTTATGAGATAAATTTGGGATTTTCAGCACTATGAGCTGCCAGTCTTTGTTCCTGTAATCATTGTCACGAACAGACTACAGGCTGTCTGCGGATCCATCTAGAATGATCTGAAATAGAATTTAAAATACTTGTTTATTCCAGAGTATTCACATTTTGAATCAAATTGACATTTCATAATAAGTTATAACTTTAAAGTATGTTCTTGGGTTAGATGCATATAATCTAACTAAACTCAGACATATCCACAAACATTTTTTACAGGACGGCAAGCAATTAAACCAGTGTGATAACTCAGGTCAGATTACTGGTTATTACTTTCAGGCATACATGTTTCAGGCTTGATGCTATATGGTGTAGAATGTTATCTAAAGATCTCATTTTACAAAGGAACACTGTTTGGAATTGGACGTGTTTTCATTACTTCACAGCAGGTACTTAGTAACTTGTGACTGGACCCCAAATATCATAATGCTGGGTTGACTGCATTCTGATTTTTGTGATGGGTAATTTGTAATATGAGACTTAGATGCTCTATATGAGTCATATCATAATATAATGATAGAAAAAGAAATTTGATTTTAACAGAAAATACAGGTTTGCTAAGTGTTACTAATAACCACTGCACATACCACAGAATCCAGAAGTCCAAGTTTGGCAGGATAGTAAAAGAAAAGATTGCTTTCAGCTCTTCTTTTACTCATTATTAGGTTTACAGATTGGAATCTTATTATTTTTTCTTCACCAGTTTTAAAGAGAGCATTGTTGATGAGGCAGTAATAATGCCAGGGAAGATTAGAAGTTTCTCATTAACCCCTATGATGCAGCTGTTTTAAGAACCTTAAGAAATTTAATCTAGGAGTAAAAAGTGAGATTCAATAGTTGACTGCTTAGACCACATAGAGACATTCAGGGCATTTCTACATGTGCTCCCAACACAGCACAGGGCACTTTTAGCACTAATTAAAAGTGCCCAGTTGCTGCATCAGGTACAGGTGTGTAAGGGGTTCAACGTACGACTGTGCTGAGGAACTGGGGATGGTATGCTATGAACTGAAAACATATCAAATGTGTTTTAGTTCAAAGCGCACTGCCCACCATTTTTTAAGCACTAACATGCACTGTGCCATTGGTACAACTGCATCCGATGCAGTGCCAGGCATGTCAATTATGTGCTCCAGCAGACTTGATTAATTGAGCCTGCTCCGACACACTGGATTTCCAGCACGTCAGAGCAGACTCACTCCATGTGTGTAAGTGCCCTGGGAGAGTCCCTGTGTTTACAGGAGAAACCACAGGTATACAGATGTTCAGGATTTTTTTCCAGTGCAAAAATGGCTGTTCCAGGAGAAAAATAAACTGGAAAGAACCAGAGTTAAATCACTCCCGGGAGGGTTTCTCCTGCAAGAGCAAACAATTGTATGCATTCTATTCTGAAAGAAGCCATAGCAGAACATTCAGCAAGACTGGATTGTATGAATGTAGGTAGACATAGGGGTTTAAGGTGAAGCTGGGGTACTGAAGTTGAAAACTGCACAGAATGAAGACCCAATTGTTATGAAGATAACAGAAGCAATCAAGATAAAGCAAGAAACGCAAAAAGCCACACAAGAGCTATGTTGAAAAGTACCATAAATACTATTATCATTGACCATTTGGAGAAAAATGAAAGATAGCAGTGTGGAGGAAGTGGCTAGGAAAAACCAGAGATAGCATTATTATCTTTTAATCTTGTGCACTGTTACACAGATCTGAGATTTAGTTTGCCATATCACTGTTGCATCAGAAATCTTTGCAAAACAAAATAAATATTTAACTTGCAAATCTGCAATCCTACACTGTTTTGACCTTAACATTCATCTCAACTTTTGTGAAAGAACAAAGAGTGCTTACTATCAATAATTCTGGGAAGGAATTTGGCTTATACAGAGTTTTCAAATTAGTAGAAACCCTTTGAAAAATGAAATGGAGGCTACTTCAGAAGGATACAGAGAGGGTTTGATTATTTGGGGATAAAAAGAGAATTCTCAGCGCTCAGAATTTTCCTGTTGCTGAAAGGAAAAACGAGTACTTGGAAAAAAACCTGTCATGTAACAGCAGCACATTTTGTTTAGAAAAACTGAATGCTACTGAAATACTGTTAGAAAACAACTGATCATGGGAACAAGTACTGTAAACTCTTATATTTTTGCTAAAAGGCCTGTTTGTTTTCTAAAAGTAAACAGTCACTCAAGACTGTTACTTGTACATGATTTGATGCTTTCTGAATAGTTATATGAAAATCTGCTCTTTAAAAAACATAACAGGAGACAGTGGGCAGTTCAGTATCAAAGAGAAATGAAATGTGGCTAGTGATAAATCAAACATCAAGAAGCAATTTCCACCCAGAAGAGGGAAGAGCAATTTGCAACATGTGCCTCCATAAGGCAGTTCTGGCCATGCAGAGATATTCATAAGGAACTATTCCCTACCTTCTGCTAAGATTAGGGGAGATTTAAACTCGGGCCATTGTATCTCTACTGTACTTAGACTTGTCTGCAGTTGTTTTCAGCCACTTTGTGGACTATGCAAACAGCTCTGAAGTAGAGGTTGTAATTAGCTTTACTTCCTGCTTTAGGTAGCCTCTTCACATTTCAAGGTGCCTACCTCTCCCAGCTGGTTGTATGCTAAGTTTAGGTACACAACTATGTTCATTTGAATAACTCTCCTAGGGCTAGGTGCGTAATTTTTAGGTATGCCAAAATGTAAGTTGGTGGCATCTGAGGGCCCAATCTAGAACTGGCCCTCAGCATTTTGCCTAAGAAGGATTCTAGTTATAAAGATTAAAGACATTTGTTCCAGAAGAAGTTGGTCCTGCTGAATGTAGCCACTTAAAATGATAAAACTCTAGTTAACTGCTGGAGTGAGGTCATCACAGCATAGGGACTTTGATGGAAAGCAAAAGGAAAAATGAAAACTGTAAAAATGAAGCCACAAAACAAAGGGGCACAGACCTCTTACAGAGATTTCTGCTTACCGGATTTATTGCTGCTCACTTGACTTATTTCTTCCTCCTCTTCATCATCACTGCCACAGATTAGTGTACAAAAGGCTGTTTCTGGCTCCATATCTACTTGATTAGCATCTGATTCTTTTTCCACAAAGCTTTGCAATGCAACAAGACGGTGGTGTATTGCTGCATACAGGTATCGAACATCTTTTGAACTTGCCTGTATGAAACAAAATGCACAGTGCTTTGAAGAGAACAGAAAAGTAATGCTGTAGCTCAACGATCATTGAAAAACAGATACAGTTTTCAAGTACTGAAAAGAGCAAAAAATCTCTTCTGAAGAGATGCTGTCTTTCTGTATCCAAATAATTTATATAAGACAAGGGAAGGCGAGGTCTAACAGTCACAAACTACTGGAAGACCATTTTAGACTGGACATAAGGAAAAACTTCTTTACTGTCCGAGTCTCCAGTCTGGAATAGATTCCCCCAAGAAGTGGAGCAACCACTTACTCTGGATACCTTTAAGTTATGCTTGGATGATTATCTTGCTGTGGTCATCTGACCCAAGCTGACTTCCTGCCCCTTGGGTAGGAGGCTGGACCCAAAGATCTCACAAGGTCCCTTCCAGCCCTAATGTCTATGAAATCTAAGCTTCTAAGTTACTGACTTTTCAGAAGCTTAGATAAACATGACATTATTTTCATTTAAGTGGTTTAGAGTTTATTAAAATGTATGCACTGATTGCTTTCCATCTTGATACAATAGACAGAGACTTAAAATAAAAACGATGCAGCTTGGTGAATGGCTAAGTTTTTTTTTAAACACTTCCTATTCCAGATTCACTGCAGTCCCACACCAGCAAAACATATTTCTAACAATAACAACACATAGAAACTTTCACACACACACTATATAATACACATACACACAACTATAGATATACATACATTAGTATATCTGTATAATATAGATACAAATTATTTATGTATAAATAAATATATATGTTTAGCATTTTTGCTTACAAGTGGGGAACAAAGAATTAACAACCAAAATGGCTTTTCTCTAACAAATCTAAAAGATGTCATGACCTCTTCTAGTGAAGGTGAAAGGCAGCAGATAATTGAAAGCTTATCTGCTGAGCCCTGATTCTCTAGTGCTTTGAATCATATGGCATTATTTATCCTTATGCCAATTGGAATAGAAAGATCCTACTCTGATTTGGTAGTTTTATACCCAATTGCAAAATAAGACTGATGTTTTATTCTCCCAGTTTGTACAAGTGTAAATAGTACATACTGAAAAGCAGTAGAGTATCAGCATCTTTTTTAGGTTGCTCATGTTTGCAGCACAGCATTCCTTTTACTCCAGATTTACATAAATGCCACTAAAAGCCACTTGGTTGGAAATTTCAATAGCAAAAGTCATCATCACCCCCAAGTCATTTGTAGCATTCTAAGTACAAAACCAGTCTAAGATTGCAAATATGTTAAAAGTTATCTCACCAAAATAGCTGTTTATACTGGTAATTTTTATATTTTTGTTCTGTAAACTCCATCTGACTAAAAAATCTTGTGGACAGCCCCTTTTGCTCTTTTTGTGGCTGTAAGTATTACTACTTCTACTTCTCATGAAGATCACTTTGAATAACATCCCCTTTGCCATATAACTGCTGATATGAAGGATATTAACATTAAAAGACAGTGCAAATATCCAGCACCAGAGAGCAGCCAGTTCTGTGGGCTCTCAACATGTCAAACTGACTTTTTGCATCATTGCTTTAGTGAACCCTGCTTGGTGCCTAATGCACTCATCTGATTACCTACAGCTGTAAAGGTAGCTTTAGTCTTTGTACAAGACTTCCACTGCCACCAATGGTAATTCTTCATCCATTTTAAGGCTTTACTATAATGATGATTAATACAACAAAGCTGGAAGCTTCCCAGAACAAGGACTTGAGTCAGATTGCAAAATTCCTGATAGTGGTTTTGGTTTTTCTCCTACCTGTATTAGAAATACTTTAACAGAACAGTCTTCTTGGTCCACTGCAGTAATGCACAGACTCTTGTGATTTCCTCTCTCTATCATCATCTGAGGCCAGAGTTTAGTGTTGAGGATCAGTCTCAAGCTGCCTTGATTTCTCATAACTAAAAAACAATGATTGCATATATCAGATTCTATGAAAACATCCTCCCTTTGCTATTGCAGCACATCTCTCTATTTTTGCATTTCACAGAATTATAACCTGTCCTTTTTTCAGTGGCCTTTAAACAATCAGTTTTAATGTATCAAAATCAAGTTCCTCTCAGTATTTTATACTCTTGGCTTATGAGATAACAAAACTTTCTTTTAAAACCATATATTGCAATAGAAAAAACTGCAGTTTGGTAAACAAAACATCCCAGAAGTCACTTGGAAGCAGGACTGCCTTTGGAAAACCTGACTCAGTGAAAGAATAGTTGTACTAAAAATATCTTGCAGTAGAAATACATAGTGCCTAATGACATCAATAAGTGCCCTCACACAGCTTAGCAAAAAAAAACTGTAGTGGCAAGTGAGGTTTGTGGACAGCTAATTTTATCATGAAGTATTTAAAAGACTTTCAGTAACTTCATATAAATAAAAGTTGACTACAGAGTTGCTAACATGCTAAGATTCAGTTGACTATGGCAAATCATAGCATGATTTAGAAGTGAGGTGAAAGGTTACCTAGCCTTGACTGTAGCATTCCACATCTGTTGCTTGAAGTGTCATTGAGCCTCAAGGATCCTCTGCCTCTTTCAGTCCAGGATAATGATAGTTTATTAAACACGTAGAGCTTGCAATTGATCTAATGGGAAAATAATTTAGAAACTAATTGAACTGGAGTGTTGTTTCACAATGGCATTTGTTTACATTGTTGATGCCTCCGCAGTACAACTTTTTATATTACAGTTTGTATCAAGTTAGACATTTTTCTAAAAAGTAAAATGAATATTGGGTTAATTCTAGCTGGGTGTTACATCTCTCATAATTTAAGAGGTTTTAATTTTTGGTCCTAGGGTACAGTGACCTACTCTGAGGACAGTTATAAACAGGTAACAGCAGAAGGAGGTTGTGGAACATGATCACTTGGTGGAAAAACTATATTCAGTACAGACAATATAAGATAAAAATCTGCATACCAGCTTGTGAGAAGATTAGTTTTAAAAAGATACATTTTAAAGGGGAAAATGTATACAGACAGTTTGTTTGCTGCCAAAGTAGTAGTATATGTTCATGTCAGTGTAAGTTAGCTATGATGCGATTCAAAACATAAGAAATATTCATCATGCAGTCTTTCTGAACTGCATACCTGTAATACATTGTGTTCTGCTTCTTCTCCTGTTATAACTTCCACTTTATTTAGCAAATATTTCTGTGTTGGTTTAGCAATATAAGCAGCAGCTGATTCAGCTAGTGATGCACTCTCAGCAACAACTGTTTCTAAAGGAGAATAAAAAGAGAAAATCCTGAAATGTTTATAGATGGGCCGTTTTACTACATCAACAGAAATGTATGTTTTCATGATCCATGACTTTGTATGTTCCTCATGGTGCTTGACATCAGTCAGTGCATTAATATCTAGTTGCGTATTGTAGTATGATTATTTTTCATTAAGGCTGTGGACCTGAATACTGACTTTTCTTTGACTCCAAAAGTCTCTGTACAGAATCACAGCTCTGCCCTAAAGAATGATTTTCAGGATCAGGGCCTACATGATTAAAATTTGAGTTTGTAAATTAAACTGTTTTGTCATATTTTCAGACAATTAAATAATGAAAGACATAAATCCCATATATCACTGACACTCCGGTTAATACAATCCAGTATACTGTTGGCTTTTTTTTGCAAAAAGAGCACACTTGTGATTAATATTCATTCTAGAGTTCATCGTAACACCCAGGTGTTTTTCTGCAGTGCTGCAGCCCAGCCAAACATTCCCCAGTCTATATTTGTGCATGCAATTATTTCATCCCAAGTGCAGGACTTTGTACTTGTCCTTGAATCTCATCTGACTGTGGACAATTTTTTGAGTCTATCCAGTTCATTCTAGTTCCTAGCTCTGCCCTCCAGAGTGTCTAAAACTCCACCCAACTTGGTGTCATCCACTAATTTGCTAAGTGTGCATTCAGTCCCATTATCCAAATCATTAATGAATATGTTGAAAAACACTGGACCCAGGACAGACACCTGGGGAGCCCTACTTGATACCTCCTCATAACTAATTATTGGACCATTGATGACTACTTGTTGAGCACAATAATTCAACCATTTATGAATCCACATTACGGTATTTTGTCTAATTCATATTTTCTTAGCTTCTTAATGAGAATGTTGTGGGAGACAATGTTAAAAGCCTTGCTAAAGTCAAGGTATATAACATCCACTGATTTCCCTTCATCCACAGAGCTTGGGACCTTATCATAGCAGGAAACCAGGTTGGTCAGGAGTGATTTGATCTTGCTGTTCCTGGTCACCTTGTTCTCCTTTAGCTCCTTTGTGATAGATTCCTTGAAGACTTGCTCCATGGTCTTTCCAGGTATCAAGGTCAGGCTACAAGTCTCAGGTCTGTAATTCCCCAGATCCTCCTTCTTCCCTTTCTTAAAAGATGGGCACTGTATTACCCTTTTCCAATCTGGGACCTGTCTTGACCTCCCAGGGAGGGGCTGAATGCCAGAGGTGATGCACTGAGGGGGCACATGCCCTGCCCCCCAGATTTGTTTCTGGGGTAGGAAAGGATGCAGTGTGCCCACTGTGGGGCTCAGGGCTCCCCACTCTGTTGCCCTCCCCCCAGGGGCCAGGGCTTGGACACTGCTGGTCAGCTGTGGCTAGCACCTGTTTGCCAGGGAACAAGCTGGATGCAGCCATCAGGTCCTGTAGCCCTAGCAGCTGGGGCCCCCTCTGGCAGGGCTGGGGGGGGGCAGGGGGCTGTCAGTCAGGAGTGAGGGGCATCGGCAAGGCCAGGGGGCTGCGGGTTAGGAGTGAGGGTCACCAGCAGGGCTGGGGCAGGCTGTGGCTTAGGGATGAACAATGGCAGGGGCAGGGCACCAGTGTAGCAGGGCTGCTAAGTGTCATAAAGCAACAGTTGTGGGGGACAGCCACAGCTGCACCCACATCCTGGTGAGCAAAGGGGGCAAGGGGAGCTCTGATTTTCCATGACAAAAATCCAAAATCAAATGCTAAAATGATAGGTATTTAGAATTTATTTCATTATAATAATCAAAGTACTGGTGGGCATCTAAACTGCTTTAAATTGTAAATATATCAATAAAATATTGTGTTCCACTGAGACCTATATATATATATATATATATATATATATATATATATGGTGATGTTTCAGTTTAATAGTGGAAAAATGTGGATTTGGGAGGTTTTAATCAGAAAATTTGGGATTTTTTAAACAGAGAAAACCAGGATCCTGCTGACTGTCCAGAGAGCTGCACCCTAATGAATATGTCTACTCGGCTACAATGGCAATTTGTGCCTGATGT
>NW_017729024.1:159318487-159320337 GCF_001723915.1 Gavialis gangeticus | reverse complement strand
TTGGGGGGTTTAATCAGAGAATTTACACTTTTTAAATGGAGAAAAACAGGATCCTTGGTCAGAAAGTAACTGGGCCTATTTGTGAAAAATTAAGTTAAAAAAGGCATTAAATACCTCACCCTTTTCTGCATCATCTGTAACTAGATTGCCTTCCACATTCTGTAAGGACTCTATGGTTTCTCTGATCTTCCTCTTACTTTTAACATCCTTGTTGAATCCCTTTTATGTCCCTTGCCAGCTGCATCTCAAATCATGTCCTGACCTTCCTAATTTTCTCCCTGCACGTCCATGCAGTGCTCTTATACTCTTCCCTATTATGATGACCAAGTTTCTATTTTTTGTAAGATTGCTTTTTGAATTTGAAGAGATTTCTGTCAAGTCAGACTGGCCTCCTGTTGCATTTCCCAGTCTTCCATCTTATCAGGATAGCTTGCTCCTATACCATTAAAAAGGGTCTCTTTTACAGCAGTTCTGGATTCCTTTTCCCCTCAGACTTGGTTCCCGTGGGATCCTGCCCACCTGCTCCCCGAATTTGATAAAGTCTGTTCTTCTGAAGTCCAGTATCCTTATCCTGCTGCTCTTCTTCTTTCCTTCCCTGAGGATCTTGAACTCTATCATTTCATGGTCACCCAAGTTACCTTCCACCTCACATTCTCAACTAATTCCTTCCTGTTTGTGAGCAACAAGTCAAAAAGAGCTTCCCCCCTAGCTGGCCTCTCTATCATCTGTGTCAAAAAGTTATCCCCAACACAATTCAAGAATTTGCTGAACTGCTTTTGCACTGCTGTGTTTCCCTCCCAGCAGGTGTCCTGGTAATTAAAGAAACTCATGAAAACCAGGTCCTGCAATTTGAAAGCTTCTATCAATTGTTTAAACAAGGCCTTGTCCACCCCCTCCTCTTGGGTTTGAAGCAAAAAGCTCATAAGCAAGTTCTTGCTTAGAATGTATTCACAAAACATTCAGGATCTACTTTCAAGGAAAGAAGAAATTTATAACACACTTGACCTATTTGTGAGTGACTCTCAAACAGAAAAATGGTCTCAATGAATCTAATAATAAATCATTCCCTGTGAATTTCGTCCAGTGTTAGTCCTATGTCATAAGGTATGACAGCTACTTACATTTCTGGCACACCTCCCAGCAGTAGTCTTTGAAAATGATGACAATTACTGAAACTTCACTAATTTGATGTCCTTTATGGTACACTGAAATGGATGTAATATTACAATTAACTGTATTTGCCAAGAAATAATGCTTACTTGTATGTGGACAACAAGTCTGAAAAGATTGTGTGTGTGTGGTTGTTCCTTCTTTCTTGCCTGGATCCATTTTGTTATGAAGCTTGGAACATTTCCGAGGAGTCTAGAAAAACAGAAGAAATAAGGTACACTGTTTAAGTAAAGTTGATATGTTACCTGACTCCAGCAGCAAGCTGAAAGATCAAGAATGCATTGGATTATAATAAATATCAGAGATGAATGTAATGAAGATAAGACATATCAGAGTGGTTATGTAATAGACCAATGGGCAAACTTTACACCTATATACAAATGCTGACATTGGATACATGTAGCAAACCATTCCTATCCTATCAGTCTATTGTGGGAATTTGAACATGAGAAAAACATAAAGTTCATTGAGCCTATGCAGTAGTCCAGGGGCGGGCAATTACTTTGGGCAGAGGGCTGGTTACTGAGTTTTGGCAAGCCATTGAGGGCCGCATGATAGGCAGCCAGGGCAGATAAATATTCATTTTCTAAATTTCTCAGAGGCCCCAGGGGCTGCACAGAATGGCCTAGCGGGCCACATCCGGCCCGTGGGCTGCATTTTGCCCACCCCTGAAGTAGTCT
>NW_017729024.1:159313141-159313487 GCF_001723915.1 Gavialis gangeticus | reverse complement strand
CAGATAAATATTCATTTTCTAAATTTCTCAGAGGCCCCAGGGGCTGCACAGAATGGCCTAGCGGGCCACATCCGGCCCGTGGGCTGCATTTTGCCCACCCCTGAAGTAGTCTCTTCTTAAATTCAGGGTACTAAATCCACAAAAATACTTAGGGCTTTGTTACACATGCTCTGGGGGTAGGGGAGTTCTGAGAGCTGCTCTAAGTAAAGTGCACAGAATGTCTTGTGTATCAGCATCCACACATTTCAAAATGGTGGCAGGGGTACTTTACCTAAAGCTCAAAGGGGTGCTTTACCTAAAGCTCAACACCAAGATCTGGGGCAAGGTGGGCACGCTAGAAGGGAGG
>NW_017729024.1:159312206-159313130 GCF_001723915.1 Gavialis gangeticus | reverse complement strand
TTGGGGTCATATGAGCCCAGTATTCTCTCCTGCCCAGGGCGGGAGGGGAGGGTTGGACTTGATGATCTGCTTAGGTCCCTTTCAACCCTACATCTATGAATCTATGAAATTATGAAATGACTAATCAAGTCTGCTCCAACACGCTGTAATACCAGCATGTTACAGCAGCCTCCTGGCGCATCTACAGGCACTCTGGGGTGCCTAAGGCCTTGTTACACCTGTCACTGTGAGCCACACAAATGTTGATGGGCATTAGTGCTAGTGTGAGTTTGGCATAGTCACACTTCAGGCCAGCAAGGGCCTGGAGGGCTGAAAGGTAAGAATCCCTCTCCTCCCATTCCAGGCTTTACCCCGGGGTTCCCCAATTGTCCCTACCCCTCAGGGTTCCCCCAAACCACCCCACCCCCGCCTACTTGTAGCTGCCTGGCTGGCTGTCACAGAGGAGCAGGCAGGGAAGTTAAGCTGGCTGTCCAGCCACCTATGCCAGGCTGCTGCTCTTCTTGGGGCTGAGCCCACCCAGAGAGCAGCAGTGGAGCCGGTAGCTTAACCCTTCCCTGCCTGCTGCCCTGGGACAGACAGCATGGACAGCCACAAGTAAGGACGGGGAGGTGAGGCAGTGAGTGGGGACCTGGGGTGCTGGAGGGGAGGTGGAGCAATGGGCCTGATCCAGGCCAGTGGAGGAGAGGGGATGAGTGGTGCCCCTCACTCCCAACCTACAACCCCCCCGTCCTTGCTGATATTCCCAACCCACACTCCTCTAGCACTGCCTTTGTCCTGTGCTCCTGACTGACAGTCCCCCAACACCTTGGTGCCCCTCATTCCCAAGCCAGAGCCCCCCCAGGCCTGCCAGTGTCCCTCACTCCTAACCCACAGCCCCCTGTCCCCCCAGCCTGCCGGTGCCCCTCACTCCCAACCCACAGCCCC
>NW_017729024.1:159303587-159307206 GCF_001723915.1 Gavialis gangeticus | reverse complement strand
ATCAATTGTCTTCAGAAGAGTGTTGGTGAGCACAACAGTTACTGCAGTTTTTTTCTACTTGAAATCAGAAAGAAGCTGGCCTATGCACAAACAGCAGGCACACTTATTGCAAAATCTTGAGTTGGTTTGAATAAAACTCTCTCAATCCCTTTGACTGGCAGTTTGCTAATATAAGTTGCTTATGGACAGACACCAAAATCTGCAATGTACTTTCTTCTCCCCTTGATTCCTTCTCCCAGCACAGCCCCCTGCTCCCCCCAGCCCTGCAGTGGCTCCCAGCTGCCGCACCCCTGCAAACAGGTGCACCAGCTGTCATGCCACCAGGCTGGCCACACAGCTCTCTGCTGCCCCCAAAGGACCCCCCTTTCCCCTTTCCCCTTTCCCCTTTCCCTGCTGGAGGGACAGGTGCCTCCCTCACCCTGCTGCAGCCCTGACACCCAGACAGCTTCCCCTGCCACCCCTCACAAACCCATCCCCTCCACGCACCCCTGCCACACACACACACTGACAGTCCCCAAGCCCTAGCCCTCCAACCTCTGCCCCGACAGATTTACCTGCAACCAGCTACTGGGTCTGCTCCCACCCTGCCTGGCTGCATGTGGCCATGTGCGTTTAGGCATGCATATACATGTGATGTCCCCTGCCTCCAGTCACCCTCCCCCCGCTTCCCCCAGTCCCAAGCAGCTTCTTGCTAGGGCAAGCCAGGAAGTGTCAGAAAAAACTTTGATGCTGAGCACAGCAAAATCTTGGACATTTGTTGATATTTAAGAAAACAAAACACCTAAATGGAGATGGGCAGACCCAAAAAGAGGACTGGAAAAATCCGGACGTATGGTAACCTTAGGTAGTTATGTCCAAACTGCAATCCTGAAAGATGTGATTCAGTTGTTACCTAACCCTGGAGGCATTAAAACACATAGGCACTAGGGCTGTGTGAAGCTTCAATCCCTGATTTGATTCAGTGGAGATTTGCCTTATTCAGTAGCTGAATCTCCAAATCTGAATCGAATCAGGAGAGCCTTTAATCTCTCCGAATTGAATTGGAACCCTCCGAGTCAACTAGGAGAGATTTGGAAAGATTCAGCAATTTGGACATAGACACAGCTTTAAAAGTTTTTTCTACATAACTTGAGGTACCAGGCAGCTCATGAATGCTGTGATGCTGGGGCAGATGTAGCATCCCACAGGCACTCGGTAACAGACCCAGAAGTGGACCAGAAGCATGGCTGGTCCACTTCTGGGTCCACTGGGGAGCACGTGGGGGGTGGGGGGGGAATCCTGCACCCCTGTGGCTCAGCAACTGGTGCCTCCTGGGTCTGGAGTTGGGGGGGGACCCGGGGTCCTCCCGCGGCCAATCGCTGAGCTGGGGGGGGGCCCAGATGGGGGTCCCCCAGCACACTCCCTGGCAGACTCAGAACAGGACCAGAAGTACTTCTGGTCCACTTCTGGGTTTGCTGCCAAGCACATGGGGAGGCACCCTGCGCTCCTGTGGGATGCTCCATCTGCCCCAGCATCGTAGCATTCATGAGCCATGCCTGGTACCTTGAGGTATGTAGAAAAAACATTTAAAGCTGTGTCTATTCTCTGAATCAGCACTGAATCTTCAGATTCAGATTCATCCTAATCCAATTGGGGACTGTGATCCAAATCAACAAATCAAATCGCTGTTCCCAGTTTGGGCCAAATCTGAATCCAAATTGAATACAGCCTGTTTCACACACCCCTAATAGGCACTTCAGCTTCTTAGGTATCTTCCAAAAAAGTCTGCGACGTGACAGTGCTGAGCAGATAGATGTCTAACATATAAATAAACCCTACCAAGGGTCATAACCTAGGCTTTCCTCCACCTGTCTTGGCTGGTCACACCTGATATGTTAGACAGTCTCAGTTCTTGTCCAAGGGATCAGGCTATGCATAACAGTTGGAGAAAAAGGTGGCCACTTTTTAGACAGTTATTGACTAGAATGTGGGAAACCTAGGTTCAGCTCCTTCCTCTGCCTGAAGGGATTCAAACCCAACCTCTGCCATCCAAGTAAGTCCTTAACAACCAACCTGTAGGCTATGTGGTGTTTAGCCACTCTCATTATTTCCTGTAGAGGCTGTTCCACTTTGTGTGGTTTCATTAAGTATTTATTCAGCCAAGAAAGAAAGAGGGCACCTGACTACAACTTCATAGGTAGGGCACTTGGCTGAGAAAGGCAAGACCCAGACGCCCCTGTTCAATTAACATTCACCCAAAAGTGAACAGTTTATGGAATTCAGATTCACCCAATTTTTAAAAGGGGCACAGAAGAATATAGGAATAATCATTCTCTGAGATTTTAAGCTGGTAAGTAGATTTGGCTGGGCTATAGTAAGTCAATATTCATAAGCCTTACCAAAACTCTCTCAACCATGTTTTCTCCAAACACAAAATCAGATTTGCTATGGTTTAAAATACTTCTGTCTTCAACAAGATGATTTCTAGGGGAACAAAATAGGTTAAACATATTATTGAGATCTTTGTAAAATGTATAAATATAACACCAACTATCTGAATTTTCTTTCTCAGCCATTCCATTAAAACAAAGCAGTGGCCAACTTGGAACCATATAGAAAACTTCACTTTAAAAAAATGAAGGTATTACGATACCCTGTAGTTCACACAGAAGAATATGAATGTTTCATATGATTACAAATGGTAGCAAAGCCATCAGCTCCAAGCTGTGTATGGTGTCCAGGCCCAGGAGCAAAATAAGAAAAAAGAAATTGTGCCTCTGTGAGGCACACTTCTTTCCCTTGTTTTTCTTGCTCCAGAAAAGTAATATTAGGAAAAAACTACAGTCGTCCTTATGCTGGCTTAGCTGTGCTGTCCGGTAAATTCACCCATGTCATCTGCTCCATGCCCATTTGCTTGGAGATTTGGAGGAGGGACATGCACCCTTTTGTAGTGCACTACGACTGAAAGTCCATGCAACTCATGCAGAGACCTCTTACACCCCTGCACAAGCATATGGGTAATGTGGCAGCCTACCTACCATGTACTTTCTTTTGCTTGATCTTTGCATTTTTCATCAAATCATTACACAGGTACACAAAAAGGAAGCAAGAGGTGAACAAAACCAGACACTTGCTACACTTTGAATATATTTACACTGGAAAGCATCAAACACATTCAGGCTCATGTTCTTTTCCCATACTGTGCTATTAATTCATACTGGAAGTCCTCAATTCATTTCCCAGGGTGATTATAACCTGAACCCACAGGCTCTGGTCAAGTTCTGTGAGTGTGTGCCTGTCCCAGCTGATATCTGCTTCCCTGTATGGTCAATTTTCAGCATGGTTGCAGTATAGTTGTGATATATACACTGTCCTTCTCTAGCATTCCCACAGTTCCCTGTTCCTGAGTCTTCCAGCCCCTCTGTGCACCTCCCTTTCTGAATGGCAGTTTATATTTTTCTTATTAGGTGTTTATCACCTCTTTCTCTTGGCTGGGTATTCACAGTACTGAGTCATAGTACCAAGAGTGAATCATGTATCTCATGCAACTGTGATGAAAGGTAAAAGATGCAAGCCAGAAGTCAAATAATGTCCCTGGCTTCTTGCCTATCAGGCATTTTTCGGTTCTCCAAGCATGGAA
>NW_017729024.1:159296426-159298587 GCF_001723915.1 Gavialis gangeticus | reverse complement strand
CACCAGCTTTTCAGGCGGCACATGAAAAAAGTGTGACATTGCTGTGCATGCCTTCAGAAAGAGAGGTCCGCAGCTGCTTTACTCCGCATACGGGACCTCAGGAATAGCAGGACGCTGCATGAAAACAGCATCAACTTCACTGTCCCCTTGGCTGGGGGAGTTAGGGAAGGGAGGCTTCTTTATATATAGGGGAAAGGATTTCCTGATAGATGGCCAATGAATTCAGAATTAGGAAGGATTTGGGGTTCCCTAGCTATGATTTGCTTCGGTTAAGGGTGGATGCTATATATGGAGTTTTCACAGCAGTTTGCTCTCCTTCCATTTCTACCCCAGCACCAAGTACACCCAAAGATGGCTACCAAGTGGGAAAAAGAAATGAAAACGCATAAGCCAAGTACTGCATTTCACAGTATTGCCTTATTGCTTTTATCTGCACTTGCAGAAATAGATATTTCTTACAAGTTCTTACATATCAAAGATTTTTTTCAAATGCATTTTTCAGTCTGCTCCATGGAAATAAATGAGCAATTGGCAGTCCTCCAGTAACCAAAGATGCAATGCTTCCAGTTCCCCCCGCACCTCCCACCTCCCAGAGCAGGGGCAGAGCCCAGGTGTCCTGGGTCCTAGCCATGCCCCTGTTCACTAGCCCCCTCCTGGCAAGTCAGGGGTATGCAGGCAAGAAATGGTATTAACACTTAACACGTGACCACTCACAGCAAGTTCTAACTTTAATGCCGCTTAACGCTCCACAGATTTAGTATAGTCGAAGTGTAACATGTAAATTTGCCCTGTGCTAAAAGTCAGTAAAAGCCAGTTCAGTCTTTGCAAGCCTCCTTTGATGGATACTATCCAGCATTGAGAAGACAGCACTATTTTCCTGTGAAGGTACTTTAAACATTCACAATTTCTGTGAAGATAAATGACTAAATCCCTCAGCAGTCTTCTACAGCTATGGTGTTTCAGCCTAGCTGTGTGCCTGAACCCCAGTTATATGATCAGGGCTCAGTGCAGTAGGGCAGATAAGGGTGCAAGTCCCTAGAACTGTCTTTTCGGTGAGCCCCAAGTGCCAGACTGCTTGGGCATAGGTGAAGCCTCCCCAAGTGGGTGCAATCTGTGAACTATGGCTTGTAGTTGGTAATGTTTTAAATTGTATTCAGCGTTTTTCTTTGTTTTCCTTGCCTTTGTTTTCTGTAATAAATTTATCCTCTGTTTACACTGCTTGCAAGGACAGGTTTTTTGTTTATGTGAGGCACCCTAGTAATTTAGTGGTTCCCAGGTGGTCTGGGTTGGGACTTGAGCCAAGGCAAAGTATATTTAGACCCCAAAATTGAATCCAGACCTTGTTGCCACCAACCAGTGCCTGGCAGAAGGGTTACACTTATGTGGGCAGCTGCCATACAGGTGACTCATTTAAGGAGTTCTTCAGTTTTCTCCATATGAAAATACTTGCCTCTAGTTTCACAGATGTTGTGCTGGGTGTAAGAGGCTCCTCTCACACATACAGTGTCCTGACTATTGGCATCCAAACAGTTCTGGAGTCAGTATCATTTCACCATCATCCTCCCACGTATGTACTCAGCCATCATTCTGCAACTGCTAAGACTAAAACTGCATGTTCTGTGTTACCTTATGCTTCCTTGGAAAGCCATGGCATGGGAGGACAAGCTCTGTCTCTCAAATAACCAATGAACTTGCACCCCATTGATGATCCTGGCATGAAAGGGAGTACAATTCTAACAGTCCAAGCAAATAAAATACCAGAACTCCTCAGAATACTGGTGCTGTGCACATGCTAGTGCTTCCCACACCTGTATGCACAAACTCTCGATTGAGGTCCATTAACATCTGCAGATGAAATAGTAACCCTTGCAGTTAACATATTCAATGGCTCATTGGAGGTGGCAGGGACTATGATCACATGTGTGCCGTCAATGGCTGTTTGGAAACCCTATGTTTTGAAAGCCAACTGTTATTTCAGGCATATTTGCAATGTTGACAATCCCTAGGTCTAAGTACATACAGTCAAAAAGCCCGAGACTGAATCGATTCAATCTTCACAGGTTAGTCTAAGCTGCATAGATGGAACCGATAAGCAAGAGAACAGACATTCACTTTTGATTCTGGAAATTCAGCTAAATGCCTTCAGTGGCCCAGGCCAGAA
>NW_017729024.1:159285330-159296261 GCF_001723915.1 Gavialis gangeticus | reverse complement strand
AAATGCCTTCAGTGGCCCAGGCCAGAAGGCGGGGTAGGGGGCGGGGGAAGGGGAGCACTAGAGCATGCCTCCCTGCTCAGCTGGAGCAGGCAGCTTGAGCGAAAACTAGTCCACCCACCCTGCAAGAGGAGGTTTGTGGGGGAAGTGCAAAGCTTCCTGGGATGCTAGCGAACTGTAAGTTAACTTGAGTCTGGAGGGGAATCTGGAACAAAAGTTCAATAAACTAATTTAACTTAAATCAGTTAAGTCTGATACTACATCTGTCCAGGTTTATCTGCCATTTTGAAAGCAGTTTATATGTACTGAACTTCTGTTGTGTTACGGATTTGAACTGATTTCTGATCTCTTATACTGGTTTATGTATAATTTCTGTCCCAAGCCCAGGTAAACAACTTTCATAATGGCATCACAAAGGTTCACTACTACTGACCATTGGCTTGCCAATGGTTATCTGCAGACCTGTAGCAGTCTTGGACAACTTGTTTCTAGACGTCAATAGCAACCCACTTCTGTACCAGCATGAGCATCTTCAATTGCACAACGGAGCATCATCGGCTTGGGAGAAGTTCCTCTCAGGGATCCCCGAAAATCTCCACGTTGAGCTGGGTCAGAGTAGCCCCATCTGGCAGAGGGCAAGAGGCCTGGGGATCAGCCTGCCGCCTGGGGATGTTCCTGCCCAGCTCAACATGCTGCAGAGGGGCTGGCTGGGGCAGAAGCATGGTCTAGTATGGGTCTAGCTGGCAAGCAGCCACCATGCTGAAGCAGCCTTGTGCCCCAGCCAGCTTCATCAGCATCTACACATGTGCTGCTGTGAAGTAAAAAATGCTGCAGTAGGATAGTACTTGTATTTACAAGTTTATAAGTTTACTCTAACCTAATAGCCCTGCACCTGTAGACACCAAGACATTTGCTGTGGAACTACTTAGTCTATTCCACAATAAACATCATAGGTAGACACGCTCTTTGTTTAGTTAGACACATGCTAAGCCCTGGCTACCAATGTCCACTCAGTGCTTATTGATACAACTTCTCTACATTGGGTCTGTCTCCAGGTGCACTTATTGCGCTGGAGTTTATTGCTCCAGGGTGCACAATTTGAACATGCTTCCAATAAACTCCAGCGCAGTAAGTGCACATGTAGATGCACCCAATGTAGAGAAAGGAAGGTCATTTTGCCTACCCTGAGCATGAAGAAAGCACAAAGTACATGGACACCTAACACTGCAGACATACCCTTTGACTAACTTACCCTATTGTTTTAGGGCTTGAAAGGTTCATGATGACACATGGTCTCTCTGCTGTTCTGGAACTCATAATGTTCTCAGTTGGGGAAGGTGAGCACTCTTCAGATAACTGAAAACAAGTAATATTATTAATTGGATATGCTACAGAAAAAATAAACAGTTTTACTGGAAATATAGGGCCTTCAAAGCCATACTCAGATGAGTAAGCATTGCTTACATGAGTAAGATATATACTAGAACATATGTATTTTGATGGAACTACAAGTTGAAAATATCTTCACTTTTATCACATTTAAGCAAGGCTGGATTTTCAAAAACACTCAATGTTGATACAACATCTCCCACTAAAATCATTTATGTAATACCGACTGATTTAAATTAGGCCTATCCTGAATGTTTTGGAACCCCCCACAAAACAAGTAATTTCAATTAAACATTATTACACTTCAGTCACATGGAAAAACAGTCATAGACATTTGTCATAACAATTCATTTTTACCTGAATAGTTTCTTTCTTTTCAGCCTTTGGAAATAGCAGTGTTTGTTCAATACAGGTCTGCTTTCTTTCCTTGTATAATTGCACTGGCGGTGGCTGTAAAATGGCAGGTCTGATGACATTCCACAGTGGCGAGTGTGACAAAGATCCTAGCAAAAGAGAAAATAAGTTACCATATACACAACTTTTACTTCACATTTAAAGTATACATTCTTGTCTTTGGTGACTCAAAATATGTGTGTGTTTTGATATTTTAAATTAACTGAATTTACCCATATTATTTATACATACTGCCCTTTGGTATTTTAAAACCCTACTAACACACCAGTCATGAAACCAATCAATGCTAATCTTCCAAATCTAGAAAGTGGTGTAATATACATTAAAACAATTTTGTACAACTCTGCAACACATCCATCTTCTGACTACATGAAGCTTAATCCTACACTTACTTAATTGGAGTTTCACATCGCGTTTAGTGGAAGCAGGGCTCACTCCCTATTATATGATGTATCAGAAATGTGTATACTCATGGTCACATTCACTCCTAAATGGAGGCCCAGAACATAGGTTACTTTGGTCCTCTAGTAAGGCTTAAGTTGGTCTAAATGATTCTGTTGCACAGGCACTCTATACAAGGATGAACTTCAGCCTTAGACTGTAAGCAGCTTTGGACAAAGACTGACCTGTTCTGCACTTTTGGAGTGTGCAGCTCTGGATTAACATCTGATATGTACTGCTATGATGACAATAATTACCTTCTTTTGTACTTGTGATGTCACTACTTCTTTGGAGAAGAGCTGAGGTCATGAATATATTATTCTTCTTTACTGCAAAAGAAGCGTTTATTCAAAAGGCTTAAATTATTATGTGCATTTCTGTAGCCCTCATCACTGTAGTGTCTGAGCAGGTCATGAACATTTTATCCTTACAGTCTATGCTCACTGCATCCCTGTATGCTGGTATTTCTGCTATTGCTTTTAGAAAGCTTCCAAGTGCAACCCAAAAAGGTTCAAAAGGAATGGCTACCTTGTCTCATTAAAAGTGTCTGATAAAATGCATGACAGATAGTCCATATATATGGACACTTCATTTCGTTTTCAAGAAGATGCTGGTTTGTTGCTATAGCAACTTTGCCCCCTCACCAGATTACTTAAAAAGCTCTAGCCCACAATTGCTTGAGTCCCTGGATTCTTAGCACTGGTATCATGACTCCAGGGTGTGGGGGACAGACAAGTGATAGAATTTGTAACCACTTGCCCTTTTCCATATTTGTAAGTGGGCAAATGGGCAGAGCTAGACTCAGGTGAATGGGTGTCCCAGAAGAGAAGGTAGCATTGTTGTATGAATGACCCTTGTTTTCATCCAAACAAACCCAGTTCACATTTTGGGTCAGATGTTATTCTGTCTATAAGGACATCTAAGTGGCCTTGGGCACTTAATCACTTCTTTAAATCCCTGAAAAAGTTACTGCATCTACCTTTGTAAAATACTGTCATGAGTCTTAAAACGACTATGTTACAGAATGCAGTAAGGAATAGGAGGGACATATGCAAAAGTGGAAAAGGACTGCACATGAGGTGCTTAAGTCTATGTATCAGATAGAATTGAACCGGCCCCATTTCTTTAGCTCTTTTCTACATTTTCTCAGTATAGTCTGCTTATGTCTCATCCCTAGACTGCTCTCCTGGCAGCACAGCATTCCCTAGTGCAAAGGGACATCAGTGCAATACTAACTGAGAAAACAATGTCACCTACTGAATGGCAAACACTTCAAGAATTTTCTTTTGCCTTATTCACATGCCAACCTGGTCCAACCCTGTTTAGATTTGTTCCACAGAAACAGCTGTTCTATACATTTAATGATTCTGGTTTTTTACATGAATATTTGCTACACATTTCTTAATTACCTGGCTGTGATGGGGGAAAGGTAGGAAGGATGGTAAAGGAAGATGATCTTACTCTTTTCTGAGAGAGATTATCTGAAAATATAAGACATTAAAATTACCATCTGTTCAAAGCACTAAATATGAGTTTTGCATGCTAGCAAAATGTATGTGTCATGGATACCTCTTGGGTAGCAGAATATAACTGTTATCACCTAACCGCTAAGGCCTTGCCATGTAGACTTTGAATTCCCCCATATTGCAAGTGCAGCTCCATATACAGAAGGAGCTGACAGAGCTTAAACATACCATCATCTATATTTTTTCCAAGCCAAACTGCACAACACAGTGATTAAAATTCTAGCAGCTGCTCTATACTGGCATGCCTGTTGTTGGTGCATTATGTGACACAGATGTTTCTGTACTCAACTGTTTGGGTTTTTTTCTTAATTTCCCACCTTTGTTACTGCAGGTTCTAAGACACATAGGGTGTTTTTACATGTGCTCCAGGGGTGGGGAAGAGGGCACTTTAACTAGAGCTCCAAGAGCTGCTCTAATTAAAACACCTGCAGCATCTCATGTATCAATATCCCTGTGCTTCAAAACGGTGGCAGGGGCGCTTTAGCTAAAGCTCATTTGACAAGCTTTAGTTAAAGTGCCCCTACCACCATTTTGAAGTGCAGGGATGCAGATACATGAGACTTGGAGGATGCCAGAACATGCTAATTAACAAGTCTGCTCTGATGTGCTATAATTACAGTGCATCAGAGTAGCCTCCCCACACATCTACAGGCACCCATACTGGCAGATTCTAACAGTACCACTCAGCCCTTGAGGTATGAAGCAATTCAAAGAACATAAGGTGTATATATATAGATATACAATCTAAATGTGATTTTTAGGATAGATCAAAGAAATATTATTCAATGTCCCACTAAATAAAAGTAAATATAAGATATTATAAAGGCTGTATGAAATGATTATAAAGGCTGCATGAAATGAATGAAAGGCCGCTGTATGACACTGACATTAAGGACTGAATTTTGGGAAGGGCATCTACTCCCATTGTTACAGTCACTACGTGATTTAAAGTAGAAATTATTTCTGCTGCATATGCTTAGTACAAAGTAGCTGACAGTGATTTGTATAGGTTTTTCCTCTATATTGGGGAAATAACTCCAGCTCCCCTGAAAGTGTTTCCAGGTGACTTGATAAGGGGGTGGAGGAGGATTGTCATCATGGCTTCTTAATTCTCTGGGACTCACAGTGCTATACAGCAGTGAACCAGCAACCTCTTTAACAGAAGTACAAAACTTTCCTTCATTTGCTCTGGGTGAAGAATTCCAGAAAAACTGTCTTGACTGAACTACCTAAATATTCCACTATTTCATGTGGCAATAGCTCAGATACGTAAGATTGTAACCCTCTGCTAATTTAAGGTTTTATTGATACTTAGAAAAGTTTAAATCCTCTTTTGAGAATTACTGGCTGGTCAATTTTGAAGTGTACGTGTTTTTCTGACTTGGAATTATTCTAAATAAAAAGTGAATATGAACGAAAGGAAAAAAGTCTTTGTTTCTTGCTTATCATGCTAGACAACACAATTTCAGGCATTAAACTATGAATTGAGGGAAATGCTATACCTGGGCCAGACTGCGAGTCAGATGTTTGGAAAGTAAAAGATGATGATCTTGCCCGTTTCTTGGAATAACTAATGAAATCTATGAGAAAAGTAACATATTGTGCACTATAAAACTCAATTTTGCAACAGATTTCAGTAAAATATTGCAGTAAAGTATTAAACCCAGACAATGGTAATACTCAGAGGGCACGCCTATACATGCATTTATGCTGGCTTAAATTTACTATGCAGTAACCTACTGGGAATAAGCCAGCGTCTACATGTGCAGGCTTTAAAGTGCATTAATGGTGGGTGTGGACTGACTTGGGATTAACTTTAACAGACGTATGAAACCTGCCCTCATTTGCTCTGGGTGAATAATTCCAGGAAATCTGTCCTGACTGAACTACATAAACATTCTACTACTGTACCTCTGTTAAAGAGGTTAGTGGGTCTCGCTAGTCTCAAGTCAGTCCACACACAGTGTTACTGTGCTGTAAGGCATCTACACGTGCGTTACTGCGCAGTAACTAATCGGGCATAAATTTGATACCTGTATGATGCAGGTATCAACTTTACGCTCAAGCTGGTATAAGTTGCCATATTTACTGTGCAGTACGGGCGTGCACATGTAGATACACATCCGTACTGCACAGTAATTTTGGTTACTATGCAGTAAATGTGCACATGTAAACACACCCAGAATGATTTGCAGGGGAGGATTAAGGCAGAATCCATTCATGGAAAGGGGCCATGATTTAAAGCCCGTTAAGGTCCACTTTACTTTCAGTGAATTCAGTAGGCTTTGGATCAGGCCCTATATCACTAAGCAGCAGGTGGCACAGGCCTCAGCTGCTTGTGAACAGATGGCTAAAGTAGGACTCTGTCCATAGTGTCTTTCAGTGCCTGGGGTCACATTATCACAAGTACTTAAAAAAGAGGTGAGGGCATGCAACAGCCATTAGTTCACTTGCCTACTCTCTGGGGCATTTGGATTTTGGGAGACTAGGAAGAAAGAGAATAGGGTAAACCTGGTGGTTCAGTGCCTCACTGTATCTATGCTTGGTAACAGACGTTTTATGTTATAACATTCTAAAAACTATTTATGCATGCAACGAATGCAGTTAAAATGTTCCAGTATCATACTACATGTTTACAGCAAGTTTATTCAGTTTTAATGAGATAATTACTATCGTTTTCAGCTGTGCAAATTGGTTCTTCTGCAAGCCTCTGAAAGAAAAAGAGAAAAAGCGTAAATGAGATGAGGATCTCTGCAAATTCATACATCAGGCACAACATACAGCAACCAAGTATATTTTCCAAAATTTTGGTTCTGATCTCCATTACTTTTCATTCCCAGTCCCTCTGTAGCTCACTTGAGCAAGAGTCCCATTGGTTTCCCTAGAAGCATTGTCCAGGTACGGGCTGCAGGACCAAGGCCTGCCTTGCCTGATTTCCAGGCTTCTTTATGGCCCATGCAAAGGGAAAAGCTGAAATTCTTACCTTGAAAGGTCGGTCTTTCTTTTCAAACACAAATATCGGCTGAGCAATAACTGATTTCTCTGGAAAAGTAGAGAGGTCTGTTTTCAGAATAATGCCTAGCTCTCAAGCAGGGCTTTTCATCAAAAGATTTCAAAGTGCCTTGAGAAGGGCATCAGGAATATGCCCCCATTTTATTGATGGGGGGACTGAGGCCTAGGCCAGGTGACATGGGCGACTGCTGCCTCCCAAGTCTTGGGGGGGGCACCAGATTGACGACGGGGCGGGGGGGTGGAGGAGTGTCCCCCAGCAGCTGGTCGCTGTCCAGGGTCCCCCAGCAGCCAATCACCGACTGGAGGCGGGGTCCCCCTGCGGGTGATCACCAACCACCAGTGGAGAAACAGGCGGAACTGGAAGTGCACTTCCGCCAGCACTTCTGCTTTCACAGCTGGTGCTTCCAGGGGGTGCACAGCTAATCTCAGGGGGTGCACGTGCACCCCCTATGCATCACCAGTGCCAGGTGAAGTGATTGCCTAAAGCCACCTAGCAGCACAGTGACAGAGTCAGGAATAGGTCTCCACAGAGTCCAGTCATGAATCACACTTTTTACTCTAAGACACTTCCTAAATGACCTGGTATTATGAAGTATAGTGCTTTTATCTTTTGCTAAAAATCTGAAGTGAGATTCAGCTGTACTAACTCAAGTAAAACTCTCATTAAATCCAATCGAGTTTTACATGCAGAGTTCAGCCTCATCTACCTGCAGTTCAAAATTAACATCTTTCACCCAAGAAGATCCCCAAATACTTTACAAACTCTGGGTTTGAGTCTATACCATGCTGGAACTTCCACTTGATTTCAATAGACATTCTAGATAGATTAAACAGATATTAATCTGGGAATAAATATTAGTTTCGTTATTAAGTGTATTCAGTGTCCCCATTACTACAGTAACTAAACACTTATCTAAAAAGCCTTTCACCTCAATCAGCATTAAAATGCATTAAAAAATATATTGCTATCACTTTGGCCAACCCACACTTCTTCCTGCCTGAGTATCTCCAGATTTGGGAGCTCTTCTCACAATATTTCTCATTCCATACCATTCATCATTCTGAACCAGATCCAAGTTTCAATTAAATATTTAAGAATTCCTTCATGCTGTGGTCCTTATGCCAGTTACAGTTTTCAGTCTGGTTGAGGAGAGAACCAGACCTGTCCACAGCTGGACAGGGAGTCCCACATCCCAGGAAGTCCCCAGTAGTCCTATCTGCCTCCGAGCCAGCAGGCACACGTAGCTCAACTCCTTGCTGCGGAGGGGTGCCTTTCTGTGGGAAATTCCAGTCATTTTTCAAATTATTGCCTAACCATTTCATTCAATTTATCATCTGATGTGTTTCTTTTGTCTTTTTGGGAGATTGCTATCTGACCCATGTGTCACCTTTGGGCTGTTGGCAATATTTGGTGCTTTGCAGGCATCAGGAGGAGAGCTGGGCTGAGAAAGCCAAAGGTGAAAGTAAGGTCTTTCTCCTACTTTACCCTCACAATGGGATCTCACTATGGAGCTCTGGCTAAGCTGTTGTTCCTCTCCTAGCTCAGGCTGGGCAGGATCACAGAATCATAGAAAATTAGGGTTGGAAGGGACCTTAGGAGGTCATTGAGTCCAACCTCCTGCTCTAAGCAGGACCAGCCCTGATTAGATCATCCCAGCCAAGGCTTTGTCAACTCAGGTTGTAAAAACCTCCAGGGATGGAGACTCCACAATCTCTCTGGGTAACCTGTTCCACTCCTTTGCTACCTTCCTTGTGATTAAGTTTTTCCTAGTATCTAACCAAAACTTCACTTGCTGAAACTTGAGACCATTGCTTCTTATTCTGTCATCTGCCACCACTGAGAACTGCCAGGCTCCATCCTCTCTGCCACCATGCTTCAGGTAGTTGAAGCCCAGGCTCTCAGTCTTCTCCAGACGTTGTCCATTCTTTTAACTTTTATCCCTTTTTAGGCTACCCCTTACTCTGAGAAAACCATCCCTGTATGTATCCCAAGCATCATCTTTCAAATTCCTCCCTCAAACCCATTCCTAATTCTACCCCAATCTCTATTTTAAAATATTAAAAGTAAAATTTTCTAAAATTATTTATTGGGAGGTACAGTGACTCCAAGTATGCTAAGCACTTCTCAAAGAAACCCATAGAAAAAAGCCCTGCCCCAAAATCAAAGTAGACTAAGTTGACTGTTAGCATATAAAAAGAGAAGATGCTGTCACTTGGGCCAGCAAGATTTTTGCATTTTACATTACATTAAATTGGATTAGACAGTCAATGGACAAAAATAGAGAGAATCTGGGGAGCAGAACTCAGGAGTACCCCTGCCCAGGTGAGTGCAAACCACTAGGCTACAGAGTCAGGCTTCTTCTTACTTGTTCTCCTTCAGGCCCCATGACTCTTTCATTCTTGAGTATACAACCAGACTTCAACAGGAGAGCTCAGGGGTGCCCCACGCTAGACTACTGTATAACTTGGTAACTACAGCACTCTAGCTGGGAGGTGGGAGATGCAGCTTTGAATCCTTTCAAATTGAAAAGGGCCTAGAAATGGGATCAATGTTTTCCTGGAGAAGTGCTCTAACCACTAGGGTATATGTAAAAGGTGAGTAAGCATATCCCCCCCTCCTTTGTCAGGTGCTGAAGAGGACCCCAGGCTCTGGATATTTGAGTACATGGAGGCACATAGAGAGGGGGCAGGAGTTCAGATGCAAGTATGTCCTCAACATTTCTTATTCGTTAGTTCTAGATGGCTCCATGCTCAGCCTGTGGGGTTCTATGTGTTGCCTTTAGGCTGCTCCTAACTTTCCCTGCTGACTGGATACATGCACAGGTATTTGACACTATTTCTCTGAATTAACCTCCTGTAGCCCTGGTGCCCAGGTTTATGCTTGTCAAAGTCTAAGGTATCAGGCACTTCAGGGACCAATCTGCATTTTACCCCTGCTGTTTTGCCAATTGTCATATAAAAATGTGGCATCCTCAAAACATGCAATTTTTACAACTGTGACTCTCCATAAAATCAACTTAGAATATCAAGCTATTCCCCACAATTATAGCAGTGAAAATATACAGAGAAGATCACCTTTCTCTTGGCTTGCATGGGGTTAAATTGTTCTAATTTTGTGATCAGTTACTAAATGATAAAATAATACTTCCATCAAAGCTTAAAGTTGAGAGTATTTCCTTTTAAATTTGAAAATATTAAAATATCCGTAAAGGTAAAAAATGGTTATGAAAAATCTGTTACAACACTTACATAAGGAACGGGTGCTCACATAAATCAGATGAAATGAAACTTGTGATAGTCGAGAAACAAAAGTAATAGTAATGAATTATGAGCACTATTATATCTGCCTTCCATTAAATTCCAAAATAATTTAGAAGTGTTATGGCCTGTCTTATAGTCCTTGATGTGTATTTGCACCTTCTTAGTGAAGGGCTGAATTTAGCTGCCTAAGTATTTCTTCCAATGATTTTTAACCCATCTATAGCCCACAAGGGCATCATCATTGTCACTATATTGTTCACAATGGCTGCTGAGACCTTCACAGCAATAGCAGGGTGCAAATTCAGATATTTTGCTCCAAAAGCACAATTCCCCGCCACTGGAGTGATAGGAAAATCTCTCCTTGCTGGTAGCAGTAATGAATCTATGGCCCAAAGCTGAGTAGTTCCAATTTTTATCCACTAGAGGGGAGCAGTGCCCATAAACTGCAGCCTCCTCTTTGCCCTGTACAGTTATTAAATGAAACAATTTCTCTCTCTCTTTTCCAAAAAGGAATATTTTTTTAATCTTTGCTCCCTTTATTAGGGTTCAAACTGCAGGATGCCTTCAAGTTACTTCAAATGCAAAACCCAATGCAGGTATGTTTCCCACTGTAAAGGGTATAGCATGTTGCAGGAGCCAAGAAAAATTAAAATAGAAAATAGAGGAACAAACAAATCCCTGAGGAAAGGTCTCTCTCAGGGCATTTAGTGAGAGGTTTTCCTGATACCACCTTGGCCAAATGACGTCTCCCCCCAGAACCAGGGGGAGACCCGTTTGTATCTCCAGCATCATGGCTCTTACACTGTCTAGGGCAGCACTGATAGGATCAGACCCAATAGAAATAAATCTTATGAAAGCTTTTAAAAAGAAGCTTGGTCCAAAAAAAAAAAA
>NW_017729024.1:159281946-159285319 GCF_001723915.1 Gavialis gangeticus | reverse complement strand
AAAAAAAAAAATTCCTCTGCAGAAATTTACAATAGACTTTTAACTGTTTAAATACAAATCTTCCACAGGGAACCCCCCAAGGAACAAGTCAGTGCTGAAATGAAAGTGTGCTGAGGAATGAACAACGTGAGACTTTCCCTGTGCTCCAAAGGGGTTTCATTAATTTACAGCTGACGCCCTCAGTTTCACTTCCCCCAAGAAAGGATGGGGGTGGAGAAGGGCAACCACTTCTCCTTGTTAGCAACAGCAGGGGGGCATATAGACAGTGACTGACAGGGACAGGGCAGCCCTGCCTCATTTCCAGCCGCAGCAGCCAAGGACGTATGCAGACAGACAGGGACCGAGGGACAGGAAAGGGATGGAATTGAGCAGCCCCTCCTCATTACCAGCAGGCCACCCAGACAGACGCAGGCTGGTTAGTGACTGGATAGGACCGGGTAGCTCCGGTCTCAAGCAGCTTGGCTACTCCTGGGTGAGGGAGGCCCTTGGAAAAGTCACCACAGGAGCCTGCCAAAGCGGCTGCCTCTGGCTTCTGGAATGGGAATATAATCCAAGAAGAGTCCAGACACAGGATCTGCCTGCCTGACCCTGACAAGCTGCCCCAGGTTGGGCTCTCCATTCCTTTCGACAGATCCCTGGCAGCTGCAGACTTAGCAAGGTCATGCCCCAATGTATTAGAATGACCAAAATCCAGTTTGTGTGGGCTCTCATCTGTGTTACCGGCCTCACCTTCAGTGCTCTGCTCTACACGTGTGGAAATTGCTCTGTGTTATGCGGGGGGGACCCAGATCTGCACTTCGCTGCGTATGCAGAACTTGGATCTCAGCCCTACTCTTCGGTGCTCCGCTCCATGGCAGAAAGTGGATCCCCGCTCTGTTGTGCTACTTTTCCCTATATGTGCAGAACTCCAAGCTCTGTACATATACGGAAGAGCAAAATGCTAGAGCTGACATTTGAGTTCAATTCATGTACGGCAAAACAGCATATTAGAACTGACTAGTAGAGCTGGGATAATAGTGCCTATGGCAACTTAAAGGTATCTCCCCCTTAATGAAGGATTGGGCAACATTAAATCTTATTCAAGTTTTCTTTTTTTTTTTTTTTCAGTCATTTAAATCATCACTTCTAGAAAATTCCAAAATGATAAGATGAAAATATATCCTATATTTATCTGAAGAAATCTCTCATATCTGTAAGCAAAAATGTTCAAAATTCGATAGTTACGAAAGGATTCAGGTGCCTGATAATACTAAAATTATATGGGCAACACTGACCTCCAAATACATGTTTTTCAAACACTATCACCTACGTATACAAAAGATAGGTAAGGGCTGACAACTGTACAGGCAAAGTTGCGCATGCCTAAATGGCGATCACATTTCTAAAACTTCATGTGGGCGACAGCAAAGGGATCAATTTAGGAAAGTGTGATTCCTGGCTGCTGTGTGAACTCAGGAAGCATTAAGCCCAAAAGACAAGCGAGGATACAGGTGAATCCAAAATGGAAGATTATTGACTTAAACCATAGCACGGTAAGTCTACCTGCTCAGCAGGTAAGTGTGTGGTTAGTTCAACTTATTTACTTTTATTCTTCTTGGTTTACTTTATTTTCCAAAAGTGAAGGAAAACGTTATTATGTAATCAAGTTTGTGGCTGGCTTGGGCCTGATAACAGGCCTCCGAGGACAAGCCAGAGGGGGTGTAAAACCAATTCCAGCTCACGTTCTTAGTCAAAAGCAAGGACCAGGATGTCCCATCTCAAGAGGTGCTGTCATTGCTCGGGCTGCAATCTCTGTCTAGTCTTAGAAGAATTCTTTCTGAAGGACAAGTATTACTTGGCAGCCAGCCAGTCATTTTGGAAGAAGGTGAAATAGTAGTAATAATCCTTAACCTTCCAGGAAATTGAGCATTAATGCTAGGCACTGACTAGACTTTATAGGGTAGGGGGAATCCAGATGTTAGACTGGAAAATAATTAAGTTTTTTTTTTCCAGTCTATTTTGCCACTGAAGACTGGGTAGATAAATAGGTCAAATTTTCCTGGCTGTCTCTCTCACTTCACAAACAGAAAGGCCTCAAAATGGTCAAAAGGAGTCAGAACTCGTGGCAGAGGTAATGTCTTTTAGTAGACCAACTAGGCATTTGCAAAAAAAAATCTCTATTTGCAAGCTTTTGGGCATGCCCACCCTTTCTTTGTGTAGGAGAATGCAAAGATTGTAAAATTTCTCCTAGAAATAAAAATTCATATTTCACAGCAGAGCTGAAGGTGTTGTAAGATGGCTTGGCTGGAATAGTTCATTTTGTGCAAATTAATCTCAGATAAAATTTGGAACAGTCTTTTTTTTTAAAGGAAGCAAATTCACCACTTCGAAACCTGAGAGCTGACACCCTGGCTTCTGCCTATTGTTCCAGTGACAGCTGCATTTTTACAGAGCTCAAAGCTGCCTCAAAGAAGAGAAATTCCTTGCCCAGGAGAATATTTTATCACCCCACACTACCATGAGGTATGAAATATCATAACCAGAAGGACACATAATTCAACATCCTGCTTGACACCAGACAGTATTGAGGCAAATAGACTGTTTCAACTTTTATCTGAGCCTAATGTGTGCAAAATGAACTATTACAACAAGGAGATCTTACAATATTTTCAGCTCTCCTGTGAAATATAAATTTTCATTTTCATGTAGGAGAAGTCTTACAATCTTTACATTCTACTATGCCTGAGGAAGGGTGAGCATGCCTGAAAGCTTACAAATAAATAATTTTTTTTGCAAGTATCTAGTTGGTCTAATAAAAGATACCGCCTCTGCCACGAGTTCTGATTCTTGTTGCCTGAGACCAATACAGCTACAATTTGCATCGTTCCAAATGGTAAATGCATCTTCCAAGATTTGCCTCAACACTTAATATTGCTAAAACACCTTCCCCTAAATTATGGATGTTTTGTGGTTGGTATGATTTTTAAATAAGTTCAAGTCCCAAAACAATATTCTTATCTAGGCCCACTGTCCCCTCTGCAGTATTGGGTCTTTAGCGCAGAACCTAAATGAAGCAATACTCCACAACACTCAAAGACATGATGATACAATGCATTAAAGTTAGTTTTGTGGTTTTTTTCTAGTCACTTATATTTAATGATTACTTTTTAAATAATGTTATCAACCTTTTACACAAGCCAGCCATACATTTTCCTAAACTTTTTATTCTAAAAAAAAAAAATGATTTTCTGTTCAAAAAATTCTAAAATTGCTTTTGGATTAACGTACTTAAATTTAACATAACTCTCAATGCCCCCCCCATTGGTTTAACATAATGCCAAATAATACAACTTCAAGTTGTGATCAACTTTCAACACAACAGCATAGTAAACTA
>NW_017729024.1:159274849-159281935 GCF_001723915.1 Gavialis gangeticus | reverse complement strand
AGTTGTGATCAACTTTCAACACAACAGCATAGTAAACTAAACACACTTCTTTAACATACCCAAAACTAAGGAAATAAGAATATATAACTAAATATAATTTCTACCCTTATCTCTTAGTAAAGCATTGTATTGTATAGCATTAGCAATATTCCATATTCCATTTATATTCTATCAGGCTTTCCTTATCTAAACTTCATATTATTTATTAATGCCTAATGTAAACACTGCTTAGATAGACTGACCTTAAAAAATTACAACCAATTTATATTTAGAGACTATCTATATCTAAAGCAAAAGAAGGGTAAGGGTAGTGGGCGACTTGTTTACCACATCAGGCATCAAGCCACAGATCCTGTTATAACCAGAAAAGTAGTCTGAAACAATTTAGACCTGTGGATGCAGTACAGCGTACTATGGCTTTGTCTGTATGTTAGAAATAGCTATTAAAAATGAGAACAGAAAAAGAATAAAGCAAAGAAGGAGTAAAATATATCAAACTGGCCTATAAATTATTACAGTTCTATTAAAGTCAAACGATCTATGATGAATTACACAGTTGTTGATTTTGCCCTAAGTCTTTGTCACAAAAGAACACAATTTGGGTTTCAGTTGTATATTGATCTTATCATTCATCTTCATATGCCATAGTTGTCTACTGTTGGAAGATAACTCCTTAGGAAGCATATTAAAGCATTGCAAAATAAAGCCTCCCCAAAAAGGGGTAATAAGATTATTTTCTATAAATCTTGCTAAATTTTAGCTCTAAAACTGCTTCTTGGCATACTACTTTTGGATACAAAGAGTCTACATTTCCATTGGTACAGATCAGCAAAACCAAGACTCTCCTGAACTTGTGGCAGACTTGTGCTTTAAGTTTTATAGATACTGATTACACATCATGATATAAAATCAACATTAGCTCACAGCCAAGTGAGCATGCAGTAGAATTTCAGCCAAGATCTGAAGTTCTTTGCTGGCCTATTTGAAGTGCATAATTCCAGTTTTTGAGGAAAAGCTCAAATGTGGCACATTACACAAGACAAAATGAAGGTTATTCAAAAATAGCAGTTTAGAAGTCCAATCTACACCATGCAGACCACCACCTGGGGGCTCATAGTAAGCCTTGCAGAAAGGGAGACTACTGAAGTCTCATTTTCCTGAATGACTGCCCTGACTTTTAAAAGTGCTGATACTTCAGGAAACCCCACTGAAATCATGAGCTGTTGGTTGCTCAGCACTTCTGTAAAACCAGGTCAGATTTTTAGGATCCTAAATAGTCATCACATAACCTACATTTAAATTCTGACTTAATACCCTGATGCTTTTGATTTCAGTTTAACTGGAATGGAAGGTGCTCAATCTCTTACTGAATGGTACCTTAGGAAAAGTAAGATAGCCCCTTCCTAACTTGATATGTAGCCAGTTTTAAATCCATGAAAGCAGCTCTTCCCAGCTAATTTATATTGTTTTTTCTATTAAGATTTTTTTTGAGAGAGTAGCAAATGCTCAGATAACATCCCAATCCATTCCACTTTCATCAACATAAACATACAAAATAAAAAGAAGGCCATACCAAATCAAACCTGCCAAATGCATCAGATGGGGTTGATCAGCACTTAGGAAATAAAATGCCTCTCAGAATTTAATGGCATTTCATGGAGAGTTTTGGTAACTTGCTTGATGGAATATGACCATATTTATACCACCTCCCTGCCAAACCTGGAGCTGCTACGGAGGAACAGGTCCTGCCCATGTGGCAACATGCTCCATGTGTGCCAAAACTTGGCAATTAGGCAAGAGCAGCCACCTTAGAGGGGTCCTGAGCTCATGCCCCAGCATCACTGTCAGGCTTGGTCTCCAAAGAGCTTAGAATAATGCTGGGATGAGTGCTTAGGACTTTTCTATGCCATCTTCTACCTAATTGCCAGACTTGGGGATGTGCAGAACTGGAGTGCATAGACAGGGTTTGTTCCTCAGTGGTAATCCTGGGTGCAGCAGCATAGACATGGTCTATGGGAGCCCAGTTTTCAAACTAAATGCCTTAATGAGATTTCCAAGTTAAAGTTAGTTGAAATGTCTTCAGTGGAACACTTGCCATTGGGAAATGCCAATTCTGCAAAACCAAAGAGTCTCTTAGGAACACTAATTTTATCAAAACTGTCAACAAAAATCATCTAAAAATTTCCTCAATAGTCATAGAATCATAGAAAATGAGGGTTGGAAGGGACCTCAGGAGGTCATCTTGTCCAACCCCCTGCTCAAAGCAGGACCAGCCCCACCAAGAGCATCACAACTAAAGCTTTGTCTTGAAAACCTCCCAGGGTGGAGACTCCACCACCTCTTTGGGTAACCTCTTCCAGCGCTTCACTATCCTCCTGCTGAGAAAATTTTTCCTTACATCTAACCTAAATTTTCCTTGCTGCAACTTAAGACCATTGCTCCTTGTTCTGTCATCTGCCACCACTAAAAAACAGTCTAGCTCCATCCTCTTTCGAACCCTGAAGGCTGCTATTAAATCTCCTCTCAGTCTTCTCTTCTCTAGACTAAATAAACCCAGTTCCCACAGCCTCTCCTCAGAAGTCATGTCCCCCAGCCCCCAAACCATTTCTGTTGCCCTCTGCTGGACTCTCCAATTTGTTCACATCTTTTCTGTAGTGGGGGGACCAAAACTGAACACAGTACTCCAGATGTGGCTTCACCAGCGCTGAACAGAGGGGAATAATCACTTCCTTTGACCTGCCAACAACAAACCTACCAATGCAGCCCAGGATGCCGTTAGCCTTCTTTGCAAAAGGGGCACACTGCTCGCTCTAATTCAGCTTATTGTCCACTGTAACCCCCAGGTCCTTTTCAGCAGAGCTGCTGCCCAGCCAGTCAGCCCCAGCCTGTGCTGGTGCATGGGATTGTTCTGTCTTAAGTGCAGGAGTTTGCACTGGTCCTTGTTGAACCTCAAAACAAAGCATTTCAATGTTATTGCTAGAAAGCACTTCCTGCTTATTGGATAAAATGATATGATAAGCTCATAGTCAACATTTCCAAAATAATTCTTTTTCCAGCAATTTTATTTCTCAGGAAATTTAAAAAATTCAACATTTTGTTCTTATTTAGGATTAAAATGTAGAAATGCTGGAATTCCCAGCACCAGAAAAATGCAGAATTTTAACCAGGCCCAGTCCAGGCTGCTTTGGGTAACAATAGGGTTGCCAACTCTGACTGAAGCTATTTCAGGAGATGTTTTTCCCCAACATGACATAATGTCATTAATTGTACTGTTCAACCTGTTCACAATATCAACCTCCTGAATTGCTTTCAATAGTCACCGGGAGATCGATGCCAGTAGACTCCCAGTCAATCCAGGAGGGTTGGCAACCCCAGGGGACACAGACTAGCATTTAAAAACAGGCATCCAGCTACCGTGCACACCCTAGTACTAGTACAGTGATGTGGAGCTGTACAGTCTATTGATTAAAGGCACTATTCCAATAGAAGTATACACTATCAACCTCAAACAGATGACATGGATGTAATTGATGGAAGAGCAGCACTGCCTCACTAGCCTTGTTCACATCACCAGTAATCAGGTCATGCCCAGGAAACTGAGATTCCATTTGCTCTGTACTCAAGAAAAGGAAAGGGTAAAGCCTGTCCAGCTAATCCATGCCAACTAAAACTTTCAAATAGGTGTTTCTAAGAATAAACTCCCTAGACTATTAGGGCCCAATCCTGCAAAGCCCTCAGCACACAACCAGTTCATTTCACATGATGAATCTCATGGTTCCCAAAAGAACTATGGGCACAAGTACACTCATTGTATAAGCAAGGCTGAGCCTTAACTTCTAGACTATGTTCAACTTGAATTAATATTTTAGTAGCTAGATCTTGTTTTACTACAGGACTTAAGTATAGTTTCTTTCATCAGTGTGGATTAACCTGAACCAGTGCTATTTATTATCATAGCATATACCATGTTTTTATGGCATGGGTATATGAGAAATATATTTTTAAAAATCTTTGTTCACACTGATTATGGAGAGCGGAATCCTTCTAGCTCTGTTTCTGAACACAGCATATATAACACACAGTGGCTAGCAAAGTTTCAACCTTCATCTGAACAGGACCTAAATATGGATTTTTTTAAACAACTCGAAACCTACAATTTGGCGGGGGGCAGGAAAGCAAACCCTTGGATTCTTTTCAAACAAGGGAGCAGCATAAGTATTTTTGGAAGTCACATCACAGTAGTGTAATTTAAGCCAAGCCGCTATGCCAGCAGTCACTGTGTCACTAAACCGCGGAGACCATGCCAAGGTATACAACCACTTGCTTCATAAAACACATCAATTTTTTGACAGCCCCATGCCCACCGTTATTTGATCTGTTATGGGAGCACAGAGAGTAGTCAATTTTATAAGGGTTTTAAAAGTTAGCATTCTAACTTTTAATATTCTCCTACCACTTCACACCCTCTCATTACACCTCCCACTGCCTCAGTGAAAAGTTCTGGTGAAGTGCTACCCATTTTTCTTTTATAGAACCAAGACACAGAGATGTTAAGCACCAGTAGCACAGGGATGGGTGAGAGGGGCACCTGTCCCAGGCACCAAGTTAACAGGGGGACCAGAATTGCCTGACCCCCACCCCCTATGGAGTCCGTGCATCGGCAGCCGGAGCAGCCCCACAGCTTGCCTATGCTCCAAAACAGTCCCCAGCTGCTTCTGCTTCAAGCCCTCCCACTGTGCCTGCTCTTGGAACTGTGCCCCTGCCTCTCCACCCCGCAGGGTTTGCCCAGGGTGCCAGCTCTACTTGGTGCACCTCTGTTAAGCACTTACGTAAAGAACTTCTATACACGATTAATTTAAGCTCATGCATAAATGGAACTACTTGTGCTTGAAGTTAAACAAATGCTTAATGTTGTTTATGGCTTGGGTCCTAAGCAATCTGCCAAATAACTTTTAACTCCGTCAGGGGTGGAATCAGGATTTGATCTCAAAAGTGCCCGTCTCCTCTCACTGATTTTAGTGCTCTAGATGAAGTGGTTCGTATAGCAATACTTTGTGGTGTCACCAATGTTCTGAAAGACACAGAGTATCCTTACCAGGGCCTGTTGGACTCCTTCCTTCTTTTGGATCAGCAGTTACTAATTTTAGAAACACTAACTCTAACGCTTCTTCTTCCTGCTTCCCCAAAATGAGATTTTTTTTTTGATTTATTTTTTACTGTCCACGTGCATAAATATCAGGCTTTTCTGTGAGCCAGACTAAATCAGCTCATCACCTGATTCACTGCCAAGGTGCTTACGGTAGGGTTCAGCGTCTAGTGTGGCCTGGATGGTTAGTACCACTCGCACTGATTTGGTCAGGCCAATCCATTCTGAAAGCCTCACAAAGTTTAAATAACATAGAATCCAACGTCCATATGCACAACACAAGACTGATGGCAGTTAAATTAGTAGTGAAGTCTAAATCACAGGGGATTTCAAATGTAAATCTTGAACATGACTGGATTTTTTCTTAACTCAGCGGGAAATACAAATCATGGATCCAGGATGAGTTACATTAGTCATATCATGAAGAATTGGAAATTAACATTGTTTCAAGATAAACTCTGTCATTGTGTACGCTGCTGCAGTGCCACTTCATCACTGGGATGAATTGGAAGTAACAGGGAACAGAGTTGGCCTTTGTATTTAGGTTTACTCCGTTTACCAAAATATTTTTCCTGAGGGGAAAATGAGATTCAAATGCCATGCAAAACATTAGTCAGGAAAACCTACCTGTGAAGCATTCATTGCGGGGGGGTGATTTGCTGTTATCCAAGCTGTAGAGCTGATGCCTGGTGGTCTGTGCTTGAAAGTGAGCTTTGGTACCAGTAGCTTGGCTTACAGTCCAAGTGTCAACAGAACAATCTCTTCTTTTTGCGAGGTGAGGTTTGTCCTTTATATGATGCCCACAGTTGGCTGAACTAACAGCATCTGCACATGCCTGTCCTCTCCCTGCATAAACAGCATTCCCTTTACTGGCAGGAACTTGCTGGGTTTTCATAGTTATAGTTTTTAAAATTAAAAAATAATAAACTTCAGTTTATGTAGCCCACAGCTTTTGGTTTAGACTTATTACTAGCTCTTCTCTAGAAGTTCAAAAGAAAAAAGCGACCTAAACCTAACTAGTAGCTTAAAATCCTGTATATAAGCTGTGCTTTCCAAATAACTGTCCAGACACTACCTATTCCTGCTTTGCATTCTTCTGCAGAGACAAGCTTCTGATGCAAAGCTCAAACAAACAGCTTGTTAAAGCGTAGTCAGGTCAGGTTAAAAGAAAATTGCTCTTTGGAATGAAATGTTGTAGCTGAAATGAAGGAAGTGGTAGCTGAGCACAGTCTGGTGTTACCCTGCCTGACAGCTTAGTGCAGGGTTCTTAATAGAGGCTGGACTTTGGGAGGGGATATGCAAAACTAGAAAGATTAACATAATTGGACAGGCGGGGAACTAGGATAGAGCTGCTTTGCACAGCTCCTTACCAAAAAGGGATATGGAATGACTTCAGAAGCATTTTAGGTTTTGGATTCCCAAATGTAAAATAACTTAATATTCATTTACTAAAACAAGGTAATCAGAGACAACAGTAGAACAAATTAACAATTACCAACAGGTATGAGAGAGAGAAAGAACTGATGAAAGCTTGTTGACCTATATGTCACTCAAGTGAAGAAATGCAGTTCTGAGAAGTTAGATTTCTGCAGAACTCAGAAGAAACTCTGTGGATTGGTGTTGCAGTACACGGTCACAAAACGGGAAAATAACTGATATTCTTCATTCCATTAATGGAACATGCATCTCGACATTAGTTGGCTCAAATAAGAAAATCATGTAGCCACAATCCAAAACAGAGATACTATACAACTCTCATTATATATATGTGTGTATATTTGTGTGTATGCATATATGTGTGTGTTTTCAGTCAGTTGTAGAAAGTTAGGAACAACAGCATAAAAACTTGAAGATATTCAGAGTAAATTTTTAGGGTATAATCCTGCAACCTTGACTCTTTCAGATATTCCCATTCAAGTTGATGGTCACATTGCCCAGCT
>NW_017729024.1:159260683-159269849 GCF_001723915.1 Gavialis gangeticus | reverse complement strand
GTGTGTATGCATATATGTGTGTGTTTTCAGTCAGTTGTAGAAAGTTAGGAACAACAGCATAAAAACTTGAAGATATTCAGAGTAAATTTTTAGGGTATAATCCTGCAACCTTGACTCTTTCAGATATTCCCATTCAAGTTGATGGTCACATTCAAAGCAAATTCAAAAGTTTACAGATCATCTTTACAGAGCATATATAATTCATACTTTCCTTCCAGGCTCTGAACTTTGTACTTTATACCAAGATTTCATGTAAATCCTATATATCTAGATTCACACTCACTTACAAAAGGTAGAATGTATACCCTTTCATACACACCACCTGGGAATTTGACCCACTGAATTTAAACTAATATAATTCATTTGCTAAGGGGCCAGAAGAAATGAATGCAGCAGGCAAGCAACTAGCAGGAGGGTTTAAGACTTTGAAAGTTAAGTAGGTCATATCCTGCTTGAACTTTGAGCTGCCAGAAAATGGTATAAATTACACTAACTTGGACTCCCTTACACATTGCTCTGGGTTTGTAAGTATATCCCTGGGAATCCAATCAAACATGAGACTTAAATTTATACCCCACAACACTACCACCAAATGGCCCAAAGTCATTATTTCTGTGAATAAGAACTACTATGTTCAGTGAGGATAATAAAAATTTTGCAAAACAGTGTTAAGAACATGTTTCCAAAGCAGCAAATACAGGGTTAGATTGCCATTAAAGTAAAACCTTTCGTAAAACATGTGCAGCTCCTTATTTATGCCGGGATGAGTAATTTGTTACTTCTCTTTAAATTAAACAGCATACTTGCCCTTTCATCTTCAGTCCCTGAGACTGACAGGGACTATTCTGCTCTTCCTGGGCCCCTTTTTAGTGAGCTACATTTAAGAAATGCAAGTTTGTGGCGACTCCTGGGCTCCCACAAGTGCAAAAGCTGCTGTTTGTGGTGGGTCTAGCAATGAGTATGCATTATTCCTTCCCATCTCTGTACAGCCATATTAACAGAGAAAACAAGAATGGGAAAGAGATAAACCCTAAAAATATTTCAGTAGATTATTAAGGTTATTATTAAAATAAGGTAGAATGTATGCTTTTTGCAGCACAAAGGTACTATCTGTTCTATTCAGTCAGAACAAAAGAAGTCAGCTAAAGACAAAGGGCCTGGACACATGGCATGCTACCACCAGCATGATTTATGTTGGTTCTGTATCCCAATACAGATTACACTGGTATCTGGAGCAAAGAGATGAGTGGCTGTCCAGGTGTAGCTGTTGCAGTAGGTGCTATTACAGTGCCTTGTCACTGGGTGGTGTGAGAGCATGTAATTTACACTGATTTTTCTGGTAACTCTACTCCAGATTCTAGGAAGTTATGCCAATGTAGAGGTTTATGTCGTGTGTCCACAACCATTTTACATTGGTTTAAATAGGATTCATGCCAGGCCACAAAGAGTTGTTCTTTATGGCAAATATTTGTGTGGTCCATCATAGCATATAACCTTATAATCCAAATAATGTATGTCAGTCACCAGCCACTAATTTAGACTGTCACAAGAGAAAGAGTTTATGTACTAAATGCACATAGGAGAATTATCATAGCAATTAGAAGCTGTTTTCAAAATCCAGTTTGAGTTGTGCACACAGGGCTGACTGACTGTACTCCCCAAAGAGGATTCAGTTCTGTGAAAACAGCACATGCACTGTAGCAAACACTGAGGAAACCCATCTGCCAATGCACTCTTCCTTTTTACAGGCACCCCTTTTCCTGCAGAGATCTGAATGGTTTCAGCAATTTATTTCGGAGGAATAAGTATATCTGAGGAAATGGATATATTGGAAACTTAAGGAAAAACGACCCCTCGCTGGGTTACATAGAAGATGTCATTATGGGCACAAAAGATCCAAAGAGAGAACAGCTTAAAAATTAATTTAGGAAAGACATCATCCCTCCAGGGAGATGCATCGAGTTTTGAGTCTGCTACAGCTCACACAAGAGCAAGCTCCTGAAGCTGGCAGTATTATTCTGCTCCTGGGGAGAGCAAAGTTTGATATATGATGGACTCTGAACTTTTGTAAATACACTTATAATATTCTGATAACATAATATTTATAATTTAAAGCAGAACTACTCAAAACCATAAATGTTTTAGATCGACACAGCTGTTTGCATGGAATTCTGTCTTTCTTCGTTTTTTTTTCAAAAAGAGAGAGATAAAAGCCAAAGTAAAGGAACATGGTGAAGCAACCAGGCATTGTGATGATTCCCATGATGGAATGTTGAATGCTCACAACGACATCTAAACAATCCCTATTCCCTGGGGAGAACACACCCTAATCCTTAATAGTTACAATTTGGTTCAAAGTCCCAAATTGTGCAGTTACTTTTTCATTAACACTAATTCTTGTTATAGGATATTGTTATTATCCTTATAAATTGTCAGTCCTTTGAATCTTGCTAAGACCTTGGCCTCAATGACATTATGGAATGTGGTTTTCACAATCCAATTTCATCAGATGTCTCCTTCTCCCAGTTGTAATGCATGGAAAACAAGAGCTCCTGAAATTTCTTGCCTGTTCCAACAATTATTTAATATATTTCACAGAATCAAAGAAAATTGAGATTGGAAGGGACCTCAGAAGGTCATCTAGTTCAACCCCCTGCTTACAGCAGGACCATTTTTAACTAGATTATCCCAGCCAAATCTTTATTTAGTCAGGTCTTGAAAACCTCCAAAGAGAACTTCTACAACCTCTCTGGGTAGCCTGTTCCAGTGCTTTACTACTCTCCTAGGAGAATGTTTTTCCTACTATCTAACCTAAACTTCCCTTGCTGCAACTTGTGATAATTGCTCCTTGTTCTGTCATCTGACCACTGAGAATAGTTTAGTTCCATCTTCTTTGGAGCCCCCCTTCAGGTAGCTGAAGGCTGCTTTTAAATCCTCTCTCAGTCTTCTCTTCTCCAGTCTAAATAAACCCAGCATCTCCTCAGCCTCTCCTCATAAGTCACATTCTCTAGCCCCCAAACTGTTTTCATTGCCCTCCACTGGACTCTCTCCAATTTCTCTACATCCTTTCTGTAGTGGGAGGCCCAAAACTAGACACAGTACTCCAGATGTGGCCTCATCAGTGCCAAAGAAGGGAAAAATAACTTCCCTTCAATCTGCCGGCAATGTTTCTACTAATGCAGCCTAGTATGCCATTAGCCTTCTTCATAACAAGGGCACAGTGCTGGCTCATATTCAGCTTACTGTCCACGATAGTCCCCCGGTCCTTTTCTGCAGAGTTGCTGGCCAGCCAGTCAGCCCCCAGCCTGTACTGGTGCATGGGATTGTTCTGTCCTAAGTGCAGGACTTCACACTTTTTCTCATTGAACTTTACGAGATTTCAAATACTCCAATTTGTCTAGGTCTCACTGGGTGTGTCTACACAAGACACTTAACTGTGCAGTACTGTAGTTTACTGCACAGTAAGCATGTGTGTCTACATGTGCACATGCTTACTGCACAGGAAACCTCACTAATTGAGAGTAAATTTGCTACCTGCACATGCAAGTAGCAAATTTACTTGCAGTTAGTAACTGTGCAGTAGTGCTCATGTAGACACCTGGCCAGGACCAACTCTGCTTCTGGTCAGCAGGCCATCAGGGGCAGGAGATTACTCCCTGCCCACAGGAGCTGCCTGTTGCTGGGGCAGGCTCCGCCACCAAAGCCTGGGTGGGAACTATATCCCCCTGCCCCAGCAGCAGGGAACTCCAAGCCCTGCCCCGTTCTGAGATCGCAATCAAGGAGTTAGGATTGGGAGATCCTTATCTTCCAGCCCCTGCTTCACATCATGATCAGGGAGTTGGGGGGCTGGAAGGTCCTTATCTCCCAGCACCAGCTTTGTGGTTGTGGGACCAGTGCTGGTAGAGCCTCATCTCCCAGCCCGAGCTCCACAATTGCAGGGCTCAGGCTGGGAGATCCTTATCTCCCAGTGCCAGCTCTGTGCTCACAGAGCTGTGTAGGGAAGAAGTTCCCCAGATGGTTCCCCACCCAGTTCCATGCTCACAGAGCAAACGGTTGCCCCAATGGCAGATTGAGGCAGGTTGCTGGGACCTGTTCCCTACCCCTGATTGGGGAGCCAGGGTCAGAACCTCCTTGTTGTGGGGCAGGGGAACATTGTCCCCGCGCTGGCAGCAGACAGCACCAGTCAGGAGGTAGCCGTCTCCTGGCCCAGTGCTCCCTGCCAGCCCCTGGGCTAGCACCCATGGGGGCCCTAGAGCTCTTCCTGGTGGCAGCAAGGGCCCATTACAGGGCCCCAAGAAGCAGGAGCAGCTTGCTGCCATTAGCAGCAAATCTGCTTCTGCTTCTCTTCACGTGCAGACACCTGCCTGTGAGTGTTTACTCATGAATAGTTTACTTGCAAGTAAACTGCTCCTGGATCTAATACATGTGTATTAGACATACACTCAAGGGTAAGGCTAGGATTCAAAGGGTATCTATTAGTCCGTCCAGGTTGGTGTCATCCAAAAACTTGCTGAAAGTACACTCCTTCCTATATTCCAGATCATTGATGAAGATACTTCATGTCCTCTCTTATTTGTCTTCTAATGTAAATAATTCCAAACATTTCAACTCCTGGTCCACTTATCCTTCTCTCAATACTCTATAACTCTATAACATCCTTTCTAGGATGAGGTAACCTGCACATATTTCAAGAAGCAGTTCCACTGAACTATATAATAGGATAATTTCCCCATATTATTTCTCATCCTGTTCTTGATGCCTCCTAATATTTTTGTTGTTGTTGTTTTTTTAATCACATACAGGGGGCATCCTCATGAGATACTTTACTGTGCAGTAGAGCTAATTACTGTGTAGTAAGCATCATGTGCTGACCTTTACTGGGCACAGCTACACAAGATGCTTAATGGTGAATTATAGTTTACTGTGAAGTAAGCATATGGGTCTATACGTGCACATGCTTACTTCACAGTAAATGTCTCTAATCCTGTGTAAATTCACTACCTGCAAATGCAAGTAGTAAATTTACTTGGCATTAGTAACAGCACTGTAGTGCTTGTGTAGATGTCTGGCTGGAAGCCAAATCTGCTCCCAGTCAGCCATCCACAAGGGAGTGGGAAATAGCCCTGTCCCCAGAAGCTGCCTGCTCCCAGGGTAAGCTCCACCACAGGAGTCCAGATGGGGACTATGTACCCCTGTCACGGCAGCAGGGAGCTCCAAGACCCCTGCTCCCAGATCCTGATAGCAGAGCAGGGGCTGGGAGATCCTTATCTCCCTGCCTGAGCCCTGCAGTCATGGGGCTCAGGCTAGGAGACCCTTATCTCCCAGTAGCGGCTCTGCCACCTCAGGGCCACTGCTGGGAGATGCTTATCTCCCAACCTGAGTTGCACAGTGATAGAGTTCAGGCTGGAAGACCCTTAGCTTGAGCCCCACAGTCACAGGGCTGAGGCTGGGAGATAAGGGTCTTCCAGCCTAAGTCCTGTGACTGCAAGGCAGGAGGGGGTGGGAGCAGACTGCTGCCAGGAACAGTAAATCTTCTTCCAAATCCCTGCGTGTAAGACTTATTGTTGGCAAAGTTCTAGCACATTCATCACGTGTATGTTGGAGACAGAGCTAAGGGAGCAGGGGACTGCTTGGGCTGGTGTGACTAAAGAAAGCAGAGGACTATATATACATTTCAAAGTAGAACCTGTAAGAGGTGAGAGACTGGAATACACTGAATGTATGAGGGGTATACTATACGCGACTATAGTCAAGGCACCCAAGGGAGAGAAGGAGGTACAGATTCACCTATAAAAATGGAGGCAGAGATGAGGCCTGTGGAATTTCCACTCCAGCACCTAAGATGACCTGCGGATTCCCTAGAAGGACCTTCTGAATCTCTGGCTGCAAGGGGACACTGCCCTCGAGACTACATAAGACACATGCAAAGGCCTTCTGTTGTCTTTTTGGTTTATTATATTGCATTTTCAATTAGACTAAGTTGTGTGTATTGTCACTGTTTTACTGGGCTGTGTCTTAGCTTAGATGAAGTTTTCTGTTGTTCTTTGTCATATGCTTGAAGTTGAAAATTGTTATGTGCAATAAATGCTCTCTTTAGAGAACAGATTGCTCTTGTTCAAGCATTTATGAATTCAGTGTCACTACCTAAAATCTACTATTAAGTCTGGTAACAGCCTGCCTAAGGTAGGTTTACTCTAAAGTAATTTACTCTAGAGTAAACCCGCCCTCCAGCATTTGCACGTGTAGACACACCCACAGTGTTTTTAGTGAGTTGCCCACAATGCTGTCCAGGTTCATTTTTGGCATTGATACAATTCATTTAGAACTATCTATGGCATATTTGTAGCATAGGCTTTTTTCTCATCTAGGTCAGTTACTTTGTATTGATCGACATGGAGTCTCAGCTGCCACTGTGTTGCCTATTCACTTAGCTCTGTCAGGGAGTGCTGAAGTTCCTCACAATCTTTTCTGGTTCTGACTAACCTATATAACTTTGTATCATTTGCAAATTTTGCTACTGTACTTTTCACCCCTTTACAAATTCTTAAGTCTAGCATTGAATATATTTATTGATATGAAATCTTGAGAGGCTACTCTTTACACTTTGCCCAATGAAAATTGACCTGTTATTTGGATTGTTTTCCTCTATCTCTTAGCCTGAGGCTTGACCCATAGCAATGCTTTGTGTTCATTTCTACTGCGGCAAATTTCTGGAAAATATTCAGTGGTAGAAATCTTTCTGAGACAGGGATCATACAGGCATTCTAGCTGGCAGACTTCCACTCCCCCTGCTCCTCGTGCTTTCCACAGACTGAGGTCTCCCCAGTTGAGCTGCCACTGGCCCTCCAAACCACTCTGAGACTGGGGTCCCCCCCACAGGGGAAGCTTTGGGTGGACTCCTCCAGTGTTCGAGGAGTCCAGCTGCTACTGCTTTCTGAGTCTTCCCCAAACCCAGGTTCCCCCAGTCTCAAAAAGGCTATGGTGGGGTGTGGGCAGCAGCAGCTCAACTCCTCTGTGATCAGGAATTCCCCCCACACCTTCCCCACACGGAAGTCCCCTTGGTCTGGGGAAGGCACAGAGGAAGCTGCTGCTCTACTCTTCCTGATCATGGAGGAGTCGAGAGTACAGGCATTCACCCTAGCAAGAGAAACTCTCTCACAGGGTAGCTCTTCTAGGTGGCAAAATGGAAAATCTCTCACAGGTGGGTAAACTTGGCAGGATTTGATTTTTATTGGTAAATGTTGGTAAAAGTGGATTTCACCTCTCACACACAGACCAACAAAAATATTTCCATAATTAATAATAGGAAATTATAGAAAGGGGATGTAAGAAAAATGATAGCTGATAGAGAGTGTGATGACAGAGGGAGCAGTCCTACAGAACCCTGCTGACTGTAGTTTGGACTGCAACTCCCAGAAACCCCAGGGACTGGGAACAAAGGAAGAGGAAGTGACAAAGAACATGAGGGAGCTATACACAAGCAGAGCCAGGACTGATGGCAGTTCTGCCACTCAGCTGGTGGCACTCCTACAGTAGTTATGTTTGTCATTAAATAATCAGGATTGTATTAAATTAGGGGTGTGGGGGCCAGATAATTTATTAGATTGATAAAAATTAAAATAAGTAGTTAAAAATAAACAGATATCATGTGTCGAAATTATTTAAAAAAATAAAAGTTGAATTCTGCCAAGTCTATAGACAGAGCATGTTTCCTCTGTGAGAAACTGAACAATCACCTGTACATTGTCAATATCTATCGGAAAAACAGAAATTCTCCTGGTAGACATGTAACACCTGTTCATGGCCTTTGCCTCTTATCCATGATTTCCCTGAGAGGGTCTCATGTCTTGCTTCTAAAGGCTCTCTTTCGTCCATTCTTTTATTGACAAGGACAAATAGTTCTAATAAATTAGAGATACATAACCTACCTTCACGGAAAACTAAGGATGGTGGCATAGATAATATGTAATTGTTGACGGTTCAGGTGTGACAAAACTCTGTGCCACTGCTGCCCCCACTGCTGCCCAGGCCCATGCCCCACTGTAGGCCTGTGCCCCACCAGCCCATGCCCTGTATCCCACTGGCCCCATAGCTGCCAGGCCCTGGCTCCAGCTGGACTGCAGCCCTATGTTCCACCATCAGCACAGAAATCTGGGAAACGTGTCCCTCTGTATCCCCCCCATGCACTGCCTACAGATGATGGGCTACAGATTTACTCGGACTCAGTTTTATGCCTTGTACAACAGTTGCAGGAGTCATCACCCCAAATAGAGTTGTTGCACTTAACAGGAGTGATCATGAGCACCAAGGAAATTCAGTTACAAAGGTCAGACTTGGACCAGAAGTGGGATTATGAGTAGATGGAAAGTTCAGTGGCCACACAGATTAAGTACTACTGCCCTTGTACTTAATAGAACTTACGCTTATGTATGACCACTTCCTCTGCAATATATAAGGACTTACAGAGTCCAGGTCAGTATATCTCCGGTGGATCTGTTAGGGACCAAAACTGAGAGTTTGTGTACACACATGCTAAGTACAGACAGTTAAAAAGCACAAGGCTAAATTGATTCAGTCTTCACAGATCAGTCTAAACTGCATACATTGAACTGATAAGCAAACGAACAGATGTTTACTTTTGATTCTGGAAATGCAGCCACATGCCTGCAGTGGCCCAGGATAGAAGCCGGGGGCACTAGAACATGTCTCTCTGCTCTGCTGCAGGAGACAGCTTGGCCTAAGGCTAGCCCACCCACTCTGCAAGGGGGCTGTTTTTGGGGCAGGTGCAAAGCATTCTGGGATGCTGGGGGACTGTGAGTTAACTTGAATCTGGAGGGGATCTGGGACAAAGTTCAATAAATTGATTTAACCAAAATCAGTTAAGTCTGATACTACATCCACCCTCGTCTATCTTAAACTACTTTCAAAATGGCTGAAAACAGTTTATGTGCACTGAACTTCTGTTCTGTTACAGATTTGAACCAGTTTCTGGTCACCTATACTGATTTATGTGCAACTTCTGACCCTAGCAACACTGACCTTGTTGTTTTGCCAGCTCACTTGTACCAAGTCAATTAACTTAACTCAAATGAAAACACCTGTGTGGATATAGATATGATATTGTATCACTAACTTGATTGTATCTAGTCAAGGTAGAACCTAGATT
>NW_017729024.1:159251914-159255683 GCF_001723915.1 Gavialis gangeticus | reverse complement strand
GTTTCTGGTCACCTATACTGATTTATGTGCAACTTCTGACCCTAGCAACACTGACCTTGTTGTTTTGCCAGCTCACTTGTACCAAGTCAATTAACTTAACTCAAATGAAAACACCTGTGTGGATATAGATATGATATTGTATCACTAACTTGATTGTATCTAGTCAAGGTAGAACCTAGATTGAACGAATAGGTTTTGTGTCCTTCAGGTGTCTGCTACATGTAACATATATTACACAATTATCTGTTTAATCACACAATAAATTTAGACAATGCACGCATGCAAAGTAATTAGAACACAATAAAAATGACTATTCAGCTATAAAGAGAGCCAAACAGCTACAAAGCTAGTGCTTGAAAATGTATAACAACTCTATTAGTTGGTTTCTATCCAGCTTTAATTGAAAGTGTAGCAGGGCCCTCTGTTTTAAAGTGTCCAACTTGCTAGATTTGTGACCTGATTTCAGAGGTGTTAAAAAGCTGCAGCTCGTTTGGACCACAACTGGATTTGTGTGTGTTTAGTATTTTAAAAATCAGGTGTATGGTATTGCAACTGAGCACCAAAAGCTATAGTCATCTTTTGAAAAATTGGCAAGAGAGACCAATATAGTCCTTAAGAATTAACATGGCTTTGGATTCTGAAATCAGTTAGAGGTTATGCAGGACAACTGAGGTCATGCAGCACTTCAGAAAGTTTATGAGGACATCCCTTATGCTTCTGTACATTCTGTTCTTCCCCCAGTGTTGTTCAGCTCTTGTTCCAAACATATCAGTCCACACATAAACAAACTTCACTTATTTGTGCAGTTATTCTAAATCCAAGTACAATTATTAAACTATATAAACATGCAAATACTTAGTTTTGTCAGGTAAAATAAATGCCCATACCTAGAGTTGTGTGAAATGCGAGGGACTTTCTTTGCCAGTTTGTGCTAGAGATGGGCTTGCATTCAAATTTTGACTCTAAACATCCCAACATTTTTTAAGAGTTTGGCCCTAGAAGCAAATCAAGAGTTGAATTTGGCAGATTTCTTAAACATTTCCTTCAACTATGATCTGCCTGGGTTCACTCATGCCTCTTTAGGATGAAAGATAGTTGAAGCTTGGATTAAAGATACCTAAATGTTTCAAATTCAAACTCAGTTGAAGCAGCTAAGTTTCACATAGATTCCTACTGAAATCAGACAGTCATGAATTGTACCAGATATAATGTAAAAACCATAAATGTTCCAGCTTTATTAAGATTTGGCCCAATTTTGCACAAGATCACAAGTCATAGAAAGTTTTTGTTATGAGCCTGGGTATTTCTCAAGAATCTGGGTATAGACAACTTTTGCATAGTGTAATATTTCATGACACACTTATTTATCACCTGTCACTGCTCTTAAAATGCTAGGACCTTGCCAAGTAGAAAATACGTGTGTTATATGAAATAATTAAAAAACTCTTAAGAGTCCCATAAAAATCAGGTATGTAAGCCACAAAATTATTAAACAGAAAAGAAAGCAAAGAAAAAGAACATACTCTGACCTCTATAGGCACAGACAGAAGTGAAGTTCCTGGGTCTAACTCATGGCTCTTCACAGAAATCACCATGAGCTAGATTGAACTTCAACCCAACAGATGTTAGCTAACTTTGTTGGGTCAAGATGGTGGGGAAATCGAGCTCCAATCTGGAGCCTATCCAGGAAGAGAGTCTCTGTAGACTCTTCCCCTAGCTCCGCCCCCCCGCAGCTCCCATTCCATCTCAGGATGGGAGGGGGAAAAGCCAGGGGATGGTGGTCCATTCTGGAGTTTCCCCAGTTGCTCTAGAGTTCAGGGGTGAGTGGATTGAAGTCACCAGACCCACCCCTGAGAATGGGCTGGGCAATCCCCAAAACAACCTCCCTCAGCTGCCTTCCCCCTCTCCCATTCTGAAAACATCCCTAGGAGCAGTGCTGGGCTGTATCAGCTGAGCTCTGTTCCTGGCAAGCCCAGATAGAAGCTACTGAGGGTGTTCCACTTTGGAGTGCCTTCATCTGAACCCTCAAGTAATGAGGGTTCAGATTTTCATGGGATCACGTCTTCTGAAAGCACGCTACAGCTGTACACTTGTGTTTGGTCACAGCTGTATAGAGCTTTCAGGGGCTAAATTGGGCAAAAACTGTAACTTCTGCCTGTGCCTTATGATAACAAGTTCCTTGTACTATTGTGATTTTATTTATATTCCTTTTTTCTATTTGACTTTGGCTGGACTCAAGTTGAAAGAATTTAGCATGTGAAGTGTTAATTTCTTTTTGCTTCCTTAGTAATTACCCTTTTATTTGATCCCTGTGCTCCTTAACATTATTAAAGGTATGTAAAACATATAGGGTTGGTTTTTTTAATGCAATAATTATGTATGTGCATGTTACATTAGTGGAAATAGTCACATTCATGTGTAATAAATGAATGCTATACTCAGACAGTTCTTACTTTTGTCAACTAAATGATATAATAATAATAATAATAATAATAATATCATCATTACTGATGACAATGATGATGATAGGAGCTAGATCCTGTCCTCTGGTGTGGTCAGGTGGCTAGGTTAGAGGTGGGAAAGAGTAAGAGTGTCATTGGAGGTTACTATTCTGTGACAGAACCCACCTGAAGGGTTCACAGAAGTTTAGGGTTGGAAGGGACCTTGTGAGATAATTGGGTCTAGCCCCCCTGCTCTGGGCAGGAAAGATTGCTAGGGTCAAATAACCCCAGCAAGGTGTGCGTTCAGTCTCCTTTGAAGATCTCCAAAGTAGGTGCCTGCACCACCTGTGACGGGGTGAGCTTTCACGCCCACTGCAAGCACCGGCCTGCCTCCTGTCTGTGGACCAGCCACCCACCTCACTCACCTGGCATGCCTTGATGTAACAGTATTTAATAGTATTGAGGTGTTAATTAGGCAGGAGGCTGCCCATTTTGAACCTCAATATTTAGGGGGTATCTACAGCTCTATTCCACCCCTACACAGTGACCCAAGCCTCTCAGATGCCATCCCAGGCAGCTAAACTCAGTCATTCCCTTCACCCATTAGCTGTGGTCCCTCTCTGGAAAGTTCAGCTCCCCGTTAGGCCCTGGCCCTGGCCCTGGCCCTGGCCCTGTCTCAGGCCAGTCAGGACCCCAAGCTTCTTTGCTCTGTGGGAATCTCTCTCGGTGGGCCCCTGGCCCTTTGGATCCCTCTCTTGGTCCTGGCCCCAGCATGGACCAGTCAGGTACCTCAGGTCAGGTCTAAGCTGCTTGCCTGCCCACAGGGTACAGGGTTCCCCCATTTCCAGCTCAGGTGCTTTGCAAAGCAAGCCTGGCCCCACGGGATCACTTACTCCAGCAGGCTCAGGCACTTTAAGGAGCTTACCTGGCCTTACCTGCATTAAATAACCCACCTGAAGGTGGGGGCTGAGGTTAAGGTGCCCTGACCTGCCTTATACTGGGGGTTGCTCACTCCTGGCATTTACATGGGGACTACCATGCACCCACCAGGCCTTCCTACCCCAGGAGGGTGCAGTTTGAGGTCATGCCCAGGACCAATGAGGCCTCCAAGCCATCCCCCTAGACTCACCCTTACCTCTAAGGTGCTCCTAGCAGAGCTCAGCAGAGAGGTGTTTCTGCTCTGCTGGCTGATCATGAACTGCCCTTAGGTCAGGCCTGAGCTGGGCCTTAAAATGGCTGCCCTCATCGGACACCTGCCTCTCCCTGGCCCAGTCCTTAAAGTGGCAGCACCACTGTTGCATAAATTGCTGATTTTATCCCCTGGAGGC
>NW_017729024.1:159246519-159251636 GCF_001723915.1 Gavialis gangeticus | reverse complement strand
CAGACCCTGGATGGCCCTCAGATCCCTCCTGCAGACCTCACTAACCCCGCTATATCCAACCATCCCAAATTACCTTAGATCAGGTGTCTATATTTAACTTGATCTAACTTCCCCCTAACCTCTTCAAATGTCTGTACTTAACCAAAGGTGGAGACAGGCATCAGACAGGAGCTTCAGAAGTTTCTATGCAACTAACTTTGGAAGTTAGGTCCTTAGGCACTGCTAAATGTTTCCTGCTTGCATCACAATACCTGCAAATATCTGTTCCTATGCACTTTCAACTTCCATTGAGTTTAGTTAACCTTCCAAAATTAAGCTTTCACTTAGAGACATTCTCCTTCTATTGGAGTCAATAGGAGCAGAACTCAGTGGAGTTTCATTGATTTCAGTCAGAGCAACATTAGGTCCACATTTTCCACTGTACTCCTTGTATCAACTAATGAATCCCCTAGAAGTTAATAAAGTCATATACAATTACTACCAAGGAACAGAAGGACCCCTAATGCATTGTATGGGTATTTCTTTTCCAGTTCCTGCAGAGTTAAACTTGCAAACTCAGTTACTAAGCAGTTTGAAATCAAGGGTAGATTTTCCTGTAGCTCTGAAAACAGTCTGGTCAACATGACAGGCATTGCCCTAATCCTTATAGCTAGGGACAGACATTCAAAGAGCTGGAACCTGCACTGATTCAATCTTTGCAGATTAGTCTAACTTGCCTAGATTGAAGATTCAATTTGCAAGTGAGTAGACATTCAGGAAATGCAGGCAGAAATGCATCGCTTCAGGTACTGGGCATAAGTCATGGGGCTAAAGCTTCCACCCACACCCACCCAGAGCTGCATGGCAGAGCAGAAACAAGCCACACCTAGAGGTGAGGGGAGCAGAACAGCCCTGCCAAGCCCAGCCAGCATGCACCTTCCCCTTGCCTCTAGAGGCTACTCCTCCTCCCACTCTTGTCCCTGATGCACTGCTCCTGAAGGGGTAGGGGTGGGTTGCTTCAGGCAGCTGGACCTGGAGGCGGAGCTCCATGCTGTGGGCTTTCTCCACCCACCCAGCATGATGAGCAGCCCCTGTGGGGGGTTGGGGGTGTGGGGAGCAGGTGGAAAGCAGCTGGAGCTGGAGTCACATCTCCATGCTCTAAGCAGAAGCTTCTGGGCTAAAACTACCCCCCACCCCCTTGCTGCCTGGAGCAGGGACAGGTGGGGGAGGGGGACATGTGAGGGAGGGGGAATAGCTGCTGTTGGTGAGAGGAAGGCGCACACTGGCTGGGCCTGGCAGGGCTGTTCTGCTCTCCTCACCTCCAGCTCTGGCTCCACCTCCAGTCACTCTTCCCACCCAGTGTGATGAGCAGTCCCTGCTGGGGGTGGGGGGGGGTGTGGAAAGCAGCCAGAGCTGGAGCCGGAGCTCTGTGCACCAGGCAGAAGCTGCAGAGCTAAAGCTTCCACCCCCCCCACCCAGAGCTTCACAGTGGTGGTGGCAGCAGCAGCTACAGGTGAGGGAGGCAGAAGAGCCCTGTCAGCCCCGGCCAGCACAGCCTGTGGTGTGGCTTCAGCCAGCAGGTGCTGCACAGGACAAGGGTGTGGTGTGGGCTGCAAGTCCCTGTGGAAGGAGGCTGCCAGGCTCTGGGCCTGCTGGTGCTTCTGAGCCAGGTCAGGCAGCCCACTACTCAGCCAGCCACCACCCATGTCCTGCAGTCTGAGCCAAGGGCTTAGCCCCTGCTGCCCAGCTTGCGCCAGCCACTGTGCACCTGCCCTTAGCAGCCTCTGTAGTCCAGCCCAGCTCAGTCCCACCTCTGGGCAAGGCAGACAGATCGCGATGCCCTGGTGACCGGCTCTGGCCATGCCCCTGCCCCTGGAATGGGGGTGGGGTGGGGGGTTGAATGCCTGATGGGCTGCTACACCCTGGCCAGGCAGACTTCAGCTGCAGTCCCCAGTGGGAGAGGGGAGGGAAGAGTAAATCCCTTCCCTGGTCCCTTCACCTCAGGGGGCCATTCCAGCTCACGTCTGACCATGCCCCTGCCACCAGCTAGAGAGCAGAGGGACAGGGCCAGCCCTGCTATCTGGAGCAGAGAGCACAGCCTAGCACAAGGCTGCAGAGCAAGCTGGGATGCTGGGAAGATTCTGGTTTAACTTGAACCAGGAAGGGGTATAGGACAGAAGTTGCTTAAACTGGTTTGACCTAAATCAGTTAAGTCTGATGCTACGTTCATCCAGGTTTATCTAAAAACAATTTAAAAAAGGCTGAAACTGATTTATATGCACTGAGCTTCTGTTCTGTTACAGGTTTAAACTAGTTTCTGATCACTTACACTGGTTTATATGTAACTTCTTTCCTTAGCTTATGTATACAAACAAGGAGAGGCTGGTTGCTAGCCAATCCCCTATCTTGGCCTTAACTTGTAAAGTTGCCTATGGGGATTTTTAAATTTCATGGTGTCAAAAGGCTCATGGCCTTTACTGTTATTAACAGGTGGAGTGAGTTCTACATGTGGCTTATACCAGGGCTGCTCAACCTCTGACCCACATGCCAGATCTGGCCTGTGAAGCCATGTCATTTGGCCTGTGGGTCTCCCGTAGGTACAAAAAAAGTGGTGGTGGGGAGAGTTGGGAGCATTAATTACAGCTCTCCTGCTGCCAAAATTCTGGACTTGTGAGGAGCCCCATGGGTCAGATGATATGGCCCTATGTGCTAGATTGTGCCAGCCCACAGGCTTGGGCTGGCATATGGCTAGATCCGGTGTGCAAAACTGGGCTAGCATGGTGTTGGTCTGGCATACCCAGCTAAATTAGCATGCTGGATAGCACTCATAGATCAACCTGCATACCAGATCAAACTAGGAATTGGCCTCACATTGCTCATCCAATCTGCAGGGCCAGAAGGCTAAACTTTGTTAATTTATATCTATTAACTTTATAAGTGTTTCTGGGTCAGTAAATAGTAGGATTGGGTATTTGATCAGTCAAATAAAGTTCAATTAACCGGTCAAATATTGGTAAAAAATTGTAAAGAGTTGCCAATAGGTCAAAATAATATACAGAAAAAAGCACACATTTTCCATTAATAAATGTGTAAAAAAATAAATAAAAATAATGTTTGTCTACAAAACAACAACAAAAAAGTAGGTTTCTGTAGAATTCTCTAATCTTTGACCAGTCAAAAATATGCACTCAATTGACTAGTCAATTGACAGTATTCAACTGGTCATTTGACCAGCTTGCCAACCCTATTAGGTAAAGGGACCTGACATTGCAGTCACTTTTCTTGTGGAACTCCTGTAAGAGATGGAAGCTTTATACACATAGTAGCAACTGGATCAGCATATAGCAGTACCTAAAACTGTAAAATAAAAAAGTAAAAAAAAAAGCAGTCAATTGGTTTGAAGATCATGAAGTGATGAATATTCTCTCTCTTGATATTGTATGAATAACAGCATAAACTAACCAGCAATTTGTTTCTTCTCCTTGTTGTTGGTTGTAGCCATGTTGGTCTAAGCACATAGGCAGACAAGGTTTCATAGTTTTATAGTTTCTAGGGTCAGAATGGACCTAAGCAGATCATCGGGTCCGACCCCCTGCCATGGCAGGAAACAGTACTGTGGTCAAATGACCCCAGCAAGGTGTACAGCTAGCCTCCTCTTAAAGACCCCCAGGGTAGGAGCCAGCATCACTTCTCTTGGAATTTGGTTCCCGATCCTAGCTGCCCTGACCGTGAAGTAGCACCTCCTGATATCTAGCCGAAATCTCCCCTCTGGTTCTTTGGGTAGATATGATATCTTTTATTAGATCAAAAAAAAAGTTGGAAAAAAATGTTCTTTGCAAGCTTTCAGGCACAAACACCCTTCTTCAGGGATAGGCAGTCTCCCAGGTTGCGGTGGTCCATTGCCTCCCCCACCTTTGCCCACACCTCTGGCCTGCAGCAGCCCACCCCATGTGCCTGGTGGCACCGTGAGCAGGCAGTGGGTGACAGGTACTTCACTTGTACCTGCCATAATAGTTCCTCTTCCAGTGGCGGTAGCAGTGGAGTGGAAGGGGCAGAGAGTTGTACTGCAGATGCAGCCCACCTGCAAACTCACTGCTGCTGTCTGCAATGGGAGGATTAAACCCCGCCTTCCCCTCAGGCTACTGGAGTCTGGCTGCCACAGCCCCAGGTGCACAGCCCTGGCTGCATGAGTGGAACCTATTGGTGACTATGCCGCCCCTTCCCCCTCCCCCAATGGGGGGGATTAAAACACTTCCCTCAGGCTACCAGAGTCTGGCCTTGCTTCTACTCCTGCTGCTGGAGCAGCAAGAGGGGTGGGGGGTAGGGGACTCCTGGCAAGGGCTGCTGCCACCTTGCCAGGCAGACCTGGCAGCACTCCAGAGAAGTGTTTCCCATCCCCACCCTTTTCTCAGCCAGCCAGAGCAGTGATAGTGCTCCAGGTAGGGAGGAGGAGGCGGGGCCAACCCCGCTTGGCTGGAACAGATAGCCCAGCCCAGGGCTGCAGAGCATGCTGGGATGCTGGAGGACTTTGATTTAACTTAAACCGGTGTCATGGGGTAGGGTTCCTAGGGATGCCCGTGATGCCCGTAGGGCCCTGTGACCATGCCAGCTTCACCCTGTGGGTGCCTTCTAGTCTTGCCTACCATGCTTTGTTGGTAGGGAGGCTGCCCTCAAGTTGTTATGCAGTCATGGTCCTGATGGACCCCACTAAACTTGAAGGGTCCTTAGACCCCTTGCTGAGTCTCATGCTAAGCAGTTGCCTCACAAGACACCCCAAGCCTTATGGGCTAGATGCATGGCTCCAAAACTGTCCCTTTACCACGCCCCATGCCTCACAGATGTTATTTAGACATTATCTCTTGAGATAAGGCCTCAGTTTAGTTCAGCCTCTTGTTGTCACTGGACTCTTAGTCTCAGTAACCATGCCTTCTGGTGCTGGGGTCTCCTCAGCCCTGTTGCTGCACCCTCTGGTGCTGGGGCTCTGCACAGTAGTAGACCCCAATGAAGCCTCCTCCTCCCCAATAACCTCAGCTCAGTCCACCAGATTAAATAATAATAAAAATATGAGACCCTGGGCTATAACCTAACAATAATAATACCAACGACACTGGAGGCCAAGACATCATTTTGAAAAGTGC
>NW_017729024.1:159240365-159241519 GCF_001723915.1 Gavialis gangeticus | reverse complement strand
ACACTTTACACCTTAAAGAGGGCCAGTTTCTCCCTCAGCAATGTGTGCCTCCTGTCCCCAGGCACTTTAGGAGCTCCTAGAGCCCATTAGTCTTACCAGCAGATGGACAGGCAGCCAAGCATGTCCATGGAGCTTTTATGCACAAACTCTTTCCCCTTTGGCTACTGCCAGAGAACTGACTGCTTCTAGCCCCAGCCCTGGGGCTCATGTGCCCAGGGCCCTGCCTTCTGCCAGTCAGCTGACTGGGTGCAGGTGCAGGCTAATTCCCTCGTTAGCCTGCTGCCATGGCAACCTGTAACCTATACCTGTGGGCGTTCTGTCTGGCTCCTAGGGCCATCTCTCTAGGTAGTTTCTGCCCTTAAAAGGAGCAGGCACCTTAGTGCCCTGCGACAACCAGCAAGGGGTGTGGGACAGAAGTTGCATAAACCAGTTTGACCCAAATTAGTTAAGCATTCAACCCAGGGGCACCAAGCTGCCCTTTTTGTTATGTTTCTGCTTCCCTCAGAGAAACCTATGCCAATGAACTGACATAAAAGCAGCTGGCAGGAAATAGATTTGGGCCTATTTATTGTTAGAGGGGGATTTTTGAGGCAGAACATAGGCCTTCTTGGAGGTCAAAGTATCCCAAACAAACTGAACTTGGCCAGGATTTTTTTGAGTTCTCTGTTTTTCTTAAACTATTTGGGCCCGAGTATATCCTTGATTATACCACTGCTACTGCATCAAAGCCAAGAATAAAACAAAGGATAAATTCAGCTACTTGCAAGTATATTCTATTTTTCACCTGTTTGCTTCATTATATTCTCTCCCCAAGTTTTCCTTATTGTTTGATGTTCATTATTAATACTACAATGGTTCCCACAAGTCTTAGTCAAGATGACAGAGGTGCGAGGCACCATACAAACACATAGCAAGAAAGAGATTTTGCCCTTAAGAGGCATTCCAGAAAGTGCCGTTACATTCTACGATCTAAAAAGACAAAAATAAAGGGTGGATGAGAAGTGCAGACTGCACATGGAAAGGGATTATGGTGCTGTTGGAACATAGCTCATTAGTGTTATTTCTTTCTTTGTGCTTTCATTTGTCCATATGAAAGGCCTGCGGTAGATTGATGGGGAGCAATATGAAGAGATGAGCGAAGAGGAAGGCAGAGG
>NW_017729024.1:159233940-159235365 GCF_001723915.1 Gavialis gangeticus | reverse complement strand
AAAGGGTGGATGAGAAGTGCAGACTGCACATGGAAAGGGATTATGGTGCTGTTGGAACATAGCTCATTAGTGTTATTTCTTTCTTTGTGCTTTCATTTGTCCATATGAAAGGCCTGCGGTAGATTGATGGGGAGCAATATGAAGAGATGAGCGAAGAGGAAGGCAGAGGCAAAAAGGAGAACAGTAGCCCAATGAAGAGAGAGAAAATAATGAAAGAATGAGAACAGCACAGAGCGCATGTGGGCGAGTGAAAGGAGGAGGTTGGAGTGTATAACCAAAGATCAGACAGAACAATGTCCCAAGTTCAACGTGTAACTTGCCAGTTGGGGCACCACTGGCTTCTTAGCAGTGTGAAGTTGTGTGTTCATGTGTTGTGGGTGGAAGGGGACAGAGAAGAACCAAACTGAGTCACATTCCCAGAAGCCGGCTCCACTCCTTGAAAGAGTTGGACTGCTTTCCCTTGTTCACATGGGACAGGCCCACATCCTCACAAACCATAACTTCCAGCTTCTCTCCTCCAGTCTGGAAACCCAGGCAGCCTTTAAGGCATTCATCCTCTTTCTGCCTTATGCAGAGGTGGGGCACACATGCTCTATCATAGCCCATATACATATTCATGGTAAATATGTTCCTATCAAAGCCAATGAGAGTGTTACGGACACTAGTGTTAGTGGGAGCAGTGTTAGATTCAAACATTTCAGAACCTTGGAACTGTTCGATCTGAATCCACATCAAAGAGCTGAGGCTCAGGAACATCCTTAATGTGTTGCCTTCAAATATTATCACTCACCATTTTAACCAGCTTCTCCTCTTTTCTATTAAGCTGTTGCTTTCTGATGCAAGACATGAGATGAGCAGAAGTGGGATGGAAAATGGTTAATGGTTTTCTAAATGTGTGAAAATATGGGAAATGATTTTTTTGTGTGCTCACCCACATGATCTGCCACCTGACAACCATTTACAGTGACTGATGTGAGGCCCTAAGAAGAGGATATGCAGACGGCACAGATTTGGGGGCTTCTGGGAAGTAGCATATGATGCTATCCTTGTCTTTACATGCACACATTTTGAGGAAATATACAAACCATATTTCATTTGATGACAATGAAATGTCCTCAAGTGATACTATATTAGAATAAAGACCCAACCCTCCTGGGTTTTCCTTAACTGCATTTTAATGACAGCTATGTGAGACAAACTGATTTTTTGCATTAATACTTGGGAGCTCTCCCATTAGGAGCATTCTGCCCTTAAAGCCCAGTAAGGCTGAATTTTTAATGTAAGTGATAACATTTAACAAGATGTTTTAAGATGCACTGGGCCACCTCTGTACATTATATATGGTTAAAAAAATGGCACCAATCCAAGCTTATTTGGTAGGTCACCTTGTCCCCGACGGGCCTTCGTAGATCCCTACTAGTAGTT
>NW_017729024.1:159217962-159233929 GCF_001723915.1 Gavialis gangeticus | reverse complement strand
CCGGCTGCAGCTGTACATAGACGCGGCTAACGAGCCGTGCAGGCTCTCCCTCCCTCGCGGCGTCCTGCTCTCCCAGTAAGTTTTCTTGGCTTCCGCAGGTCCCGGGACACACCTTTAACAGCAATAGCAAAGAAAGACATGGAATAATTAGTTTTCATGAACCACAATTACAGACCATTTTGTTACTACCTAAAAACGTTTTAGAATAGGGGTGACCAAGATCCCCCCGATGGGCTAGATCTTTCCCATGGAGTTGTGTCATCTGACCCACCAGGCTACTCATGGGTTCAGAAATATAGTAGCTGCTGCCACTCATCGTTTTACCAATTTTTTGTACCTAGGAGGAACCCCATGAGCCAAATGATGCAGTCTCGTGTGCTGAATCAGGTCCATGGACAAGGCCCATGTGCTGGATTGGACCTGCGGACCAGCCCCATATGCCAGATTCAATACAGGTCAACTCTGTGCCACTCATCCAGCTCTGTGGGCACCACTGCATTTTAGAAGCATAAGCTCGTGGTATTCTTTGAATGCCAAACTATAGAAAGCCTAAGTATCTGTTTCTAATACAATTGATTAATACTGATCCTATGCTGTTTTCATAAACCTCATGTTAAAATGGGAATATAGGAATGGTTATCAACCAAAGCCATAAGACTCAATGTCCCCAAACTTTGGAAAGGTTTGGGATATGATTCTGAATTCTGCTGTTTTAGCAGACTTCTGCCCCTTGGTGAAAAATGCTTTCTCCCTTACCCAATGGCACCAACTCGACATGTTTTTCATAGTTTTTCAACTCAGGTTTGTTGAAATTTTGTAATGCTTATTAAAAATAGAGATAGTCCATATGGCAAAGTGGGGATCCCTAACTCATCACAGTTCTAATTTCTTCACCTGCCTCTGGGAACACCACCCACCTGTCTCATCTGCCATGCCTTGATGGAACATAATTGAGGTGTTAATTAGGTGGGAGGCTGCCCATTCTTGCCCTGATGCCTGGGGGCACTACCTATGGCTCCTCTACACCACAGCCCAAGCCTCACAGATGGCATCTCAGGCAGCTAACTCAACTGCCCCCTTCACCCATTAGCTGTGGCCTCTACCCTGGGACCTTCAGCTTCCTTTAAGCCCTGGCCCCGTCTCAGGCCAGTCAGGACACCAAACTTCTCTGCCCTTATGGGCGTGCCTTGTGGTAGGCCCCTGGCTCGTTTGACCTTAGTTGGGTCCTGGCCTCAGCATTGGGCAGTCAGGTCCCTTGGTTAAGACTAAGCCACCTGCCTGAACTCAGGGATCAGGGTCCCCCATTCCCAGCTCAGGTGCTTCATGAAGTGTGCCTGGCCCCACAGGGTCGCTCACCCCAGCAGGCTCAGGCACCTCATGGAGCTTACCTGGCCTTCCCTGGATTAGATGGTTCAAATCACCCACCTGATGGTGAGGGCTGGGGTTAAGGTGCCCTTACCTACCTTTCACCAGGGTGGCAACTGGCCTGGCATTTCCTGGGGGCTTCCGCACCACCAAGAGCTCCACCAAGCCACCCACTCCCAGCAGGGTGTAGTTTTAGGTCCTGCCCAGGACCAGGAACCTCCAAACCATCCCCTTAAGCTCCTGCCCTTGCCTCCAGGAAGTTGCATACAGCCTTGCAGCCAGGCAATGTTTCTACCTGGCCTGGCACTGCACTGCACTGTTTCTACTTGGCAGCCATTGCTCTGTTTATATAAGCAGACAGAGATCTAAAGTGGCCGCTGCAATCAAGCACCTGCTGGCTGCTTGGCTCAGCCTTTAAAGTGGCAGGCACCAACAGAGCCCTGCCATAGTCCATAAATTCTTTATTCAGTAATAGGACTTAGACTGCTGGTTTTTGACTTCATATAATAAAAGTTAAACTTTGCTGTTTTCCTGAACAATTTTGGCAGATGTAACTTGTTTATAGTTAAGGATTATATGCATAAGTATGCTTTGTACAGGCTGCATGCAAGCGATTTCCAAAGAGAATATTCTATAGTGATAGCATGGGACAGTTCATACTCATATGCATTATGTGCATTTCCAAGTAAGTAATCTTTCTGTATAGAAGTCAATATTTTATGAACCTACACAAAGCCCAGTCAAGTCATTTGAAAGACATTCACTTCAACAGGCTTTTGATTAGACCCTTGAAAACCTAAATGTTACCCTTAGAAAAACCTTTATAATCTCTCTGAAGGTAATCTGTAAAATGCTCTCTTTTCCATGACTTTGTTGGGTATTCAATACCAAATCAAATACAACACCATGGTGAAGTGTGTTGTGTCACCCTCTGGTGGCTTGTTCAGATAGATAACCTACCACTAATGCTACTGGCAAAGAGAGTTAGTTTTTTAACTCAAGTGGCCAGAGGGCTTTTCTTTCAGTACCATATATCCCTGGTTTAATCACTCCCTCTTCAAATGGATCAATGTGTGACACAAGCTTCAAAGTCTGTCACAAACTACCACCATAGGAAACACTAGTATTTTGTTGTACATGGCCTAAAAAAACATCATTAGTTAAGTAAACTATGAAAAGAATTTTTCTTAAAAATGTTTTCTGTGTGAACTTTGTAATTCATTTTTAAACAAACCAGGGAAAATAGATTCCACTATATACATCACGAAGGACCTCGCACAGGATTCATTGGCAAAGTGTGAACTCTTATCCCCAACTTTCCATTATATAATCCAGACCTCTACCCCTTGAGCTAAAGGAACACTCATCTCGTATGTGGACCAGTCACTACAGAGGCATATGACTCATAACTTTTACCATTGACTTATACAGCATGGTGATTTGCTAGGCAGCAGTACACTGTTAGAGATAAGAAACCCAGTGTTCCATTCCCAGAGGAGTTACAATCAGGATAACGTACTGTAAACTTAGTGCATTCATTCTGACAGTCAGTGTAGCTGAGGAGGTAAGATTGGAACTGGCCATATTAGGTTCTCCGCTCTTCCTGAAGTAATCTTGGGCAAACTCTCACTTAGTTGTAGAATGGAGTAATGATATTTAATGTGTACCTCTATACATGCAATTAAGTCAAAGCAATAAACTCTGGCACTCATTGCACTGGATTTCATTGCTTCCTAGGTACTGTGTTTACAGGTGTGCCCAGAAGTGTAGGATAAAGAGCCGGGTCAGAGCAGACTCAGCTGGCAGAGGTGAGCCTGCCAGCCTGGGGCTGCTCCAACTTGGCTCAATGAGCTGCAGATGAGCTAGCTGGGGCATGCGGGTGCTCCAGTGTGGGTCTAACCAGTAGGTAGCCCCTGCACTGAAATACCCATTGTGCTCCAGCCAGCCCCTCCAGCATCTACATGTGTGTTACTGCAAAGCAAAAAACTCCCCAGCAGGATTGCACTTGTATTTATAGGTAGTATCCTGCTGTGGAGTTAATTAATTTACTCCTACCTAATAGTACTGCAAGTATAGACACGAGACATTTATTGCAGAGGTAATTAGTCAACTCGTCAGTAAACATCTCGTGTAGATGCACCCAGTATCTTCTAGAATAAGTACGGGCCCTTGCATAGTAATAGCTGAAAGAAGTCAGTAGAAGCAGGAACAGAACTCATGATTCTTAGTGTCGCAGGGCACTAAGGTGCCTGCTCCTTTAAGGGCAGAAACTGCCAAGAGAGAGGGCCCTAGCAGTCAGGCAGAAACCCATGGGTGCAGGTTACTATGACAGGAGGCCTAAGGAGGGAATTATCCTGCACCTGCAGCCGGTCAGGTGACCGGAAGAGGCAGGGCCCTGGGCACATATAAACCCCAGGGCTGGGACTAGAAAAACAGTTCCCTGTCAGTAGCCAAAGGGGAAGGAGCCTCCAGGGAGAAAATTGCCTAGAGAAGCTACAACTGCCAGATATACTGCACTTAAGGCTAATGGGGCTCCAGGAGCTTACCAGGTACCCTTGCCTACAAGGCACTTGGTGCTGGGGAAGACATTTGATTCTTTTAAAGGGACAGAACACACCCTGAACTTCTTGTGTTATGTTATAGCCCAGGGACTCATATTTTTGGTTGCTGTTTTATAATACCAGTGGATCGGGCTGAGGCTACTGGGGAAGGAGGAGGCCTCATTGGGGGCCCACTACAGTGCGGAGAGCCCAGCACCAGGGGGCATGGAGACAGGGCTGTGGAAAGCCCAGCGCCAGGGGGCACAGAGAGAGACAAGGGATGAATACCATCTGCAAGGCTTGGGGTGTGGTAAAAGGGCAGTTCTGGAGCCATGCATCTGGCCCATAAGGCTGAAGGTGCCCTGTGAGGCAACTATTTTGTGCAAGACCCAAAAGTAGTCCAAAAACCCACAGGGTTCAGCAGGGTCCATCAGGACCGTGCCCAATGTAAACTCGAGGGCAGCCTCCCTATTCATAATAATTGCCAACAAGATGTGGCAGGTGAGAAAGAGGGTGCCTACTGGGCAGGATTGGCACAGTCAAGGAGCCCTAGGGATATCATGGCCATCCCTGGGGACCCTCTCCCATGACACCTAGGACAGTTCATTTTTCACCAGGTCACAGTGCTTGAGAAGGGAGTCTAATCTACAAAAGAGTGATTTGGCAGGGTATTAGAATAGACTATCCAATTTTACTTAAATGTGAAAGTCTAGTAATAAGGTGTGTAACTACCTGCCGGGAGGGACAACTTGGAGGGTGAAACCAGTAAGCTTCCAAAAACCTCCGGGTGCTTGGGGATTGTACAGTATCTCTGAGCATACCATGTAGTAGTATGTGACTGGAAGCAGCAACACAGAATACAGGGCGCTTAAATAAAGATCCAGTTACTGCAATCCAGATGGAGTCCCTTTAAATTGCACAGTGCTCTGTACATGAAATAGCCAGTAGTATGATCTCTTCCTGAGGGAGGTTCACATTGTTTCTGGGAAGGGAGCTTGCCCAGCTGGGGGGGCAGCAAGCAGCAGCAGGGCATAGCCCCTGCTCCCTGTACTGCCACGCCCACATCCCATATCTCCCTGTGCCAGCTGGGCAAGCAGTGGCAGTGCCCATCCCCCTGTGATTCCCCCACACTGGCTGGCAAGTGGCAGCAGCACCCATCCACCCACGCCAACTGAAAAGTGGCAGCAGGCAGAGTCCCTGCTCCCAGCACTGATGTGGGTGCTGGGAACAGGGGCTATGCCTTACTGCCACTTGCCCAGCCGGTGCAGGGTGGGGAGTGGGGAGCGAAGCAGTTATGGCTTGCTCCAGGCAGAAGGGGCAAGTGGCAGCAGGGCATATCCCCCACTTCCAGCGCTGCCGTGCCCACATCAGCACTGGGAACAGAGACTCTGTCCTACCACTGCTTGCCCACGTGGCACAGGGAGGCATGGGATGCAGGAGCGGAAGTGCTGGGAGCGGCAGTGCTGGGAGCAGGGGCTATGCCCTGCTGTTGCTTTCCCCTTCCACCTGGAGCGAGCCATGCCCACATCCTGCCTCCCTCTCCCCACAGCTGGACAAGTGGCAGCAGGGCATAGCCCCTGCTCCCAGTGCTGCCATACCCACATCCCGTGCCCCCTCTCCCCCTTGCCCCATCTGGATAGCTTGTCCCAGCCCCAACCCCAATCCCTTCTTCCCCCATTCCCCTTTCCTCCCCCAACCCCAACAGACTTACAAGCTGGAGGCAGCTGTGTCAGCTGCCTGTTTAGCCCATGGCTGAGCCTCTGCAGTGGTGTTGAAGCGGCACTCAATCTTTCGGATCTGATTCAGCCAAATTGAATCAGGACAGTGATTCAGATCTCTCAGTTGAATCGCTGGCCTCCAAAATCAGCTGAATCTGAATCCAAAGTGAATACTTGCCATTTCACACAGGCCTACTGCACATAAATAAACTGCAGAAATTATTGCTCTGGAGGCACACGTTCAAACAGTGCACCCAGGAACAATTAACTGTGAAGCAATAAGCTCTGCAGTGTATTCAGGCACCATAATTGGACTTGTAGATGTGCCCAGAGAAAGTAGTAAGGCTAGCAGCATGTGTTTATTTCTATTAGCAGAGGATACTAATCTGTCAAACACCATCCTATGCTTTAATGCCTTTACAACACCTACAATTTGTGAAAATCCTGTGAGGACATAGCATAACATAATACTTTGTCACTTCCCCCAGGAACTTTGCCATCTCTCTGAGATAAAACTCCTCAGTTCTCAAGATCTGCAGTAGACATTAGCTGAGAGGAACAAATGTGTTCAACCCTGAGGCACCCATTGCAGGCACGCTGCAGTGTAGCTTACTCCTGTGCCTCCTGTCTTTCAATAGCCGCCTATAACGTAGTGTTCACACTTCTCTCAAGGCAGCTTCTCTAACTGTAATGTATCTCACCAGTTCCTATCCTGCTTATATAGTTCTTTTTCTATCCCAAGCCAATGCCTGATTTGAGAGGGGTGGAGGATATAGGCCATATCCTTTTGACATGCTTGTTTCTTTTTTTGAACTATCTGTCAGGACAGCTGGAATGCGGGGAAAGCTCAGTTAGGTAACTGAATATCTGCTTGATAAGTCAGTGACGGGCACAACGTGTTCTCATTTCACCTGTCCCCAAGGGCCAAGAAGACTAGAGCAAGGGATTGCAACACAGTCAGGTACTGAATGGGGTGGGGGTCAGCTAGCGGGGAGCGGGGTGAAAGAGTGCATGCTACTGCCATCTCCAATTACTGCCTGAGTATACAAGGACAGCCACTTACTGGACACTTGCAGGAGCCCCAGGGCTGGAAAACAGGATCTGGCTCGGAAAGTGGGCAAAGTCACGTAGAAGGAAGAGAGAGAGGGAGGTTCTGAGCTCTGTTGGTGCTGGGTCACTTAGCACAGCAGCAAGCCTAAGGCTGTAGGGAGGCAAAAGGCTTGAGGAAGCCTGCTGAAACCCGAAAGGGCAGTACAATATTTGGCAATGCCAAAAGGAGAGTCACAAGAGCTACTGTTTTAATTTTGCCTATGGGATTCTAGGACAAATATATAGTACTAAGTACAAGTTTGTGATTGCTACAGATTTGGGGTCCTGTGTTGTTGCTGGTTTAGAAGCTGTAATGACTGAACTCATATTGCTATCACTGATGCTGCCTTACAAGCATGGAGGTCATGCAGAACATGTGCAGTTATTTTCTATTCCAGAAGTACCAAGACTTGCCCAATTGACACAGGGAACTCAGGGTGAATTTTAAGTCAGTTAAGTACTCTGAAGTCTGCAGAAGAAAGACACTATAGAAATACAATGCATTATTACCATTATGAACCATTTCAGAGCACATATTTTATGGCCACCTTTTATGGTCATTGTAACAGGGGGCCTTCCCAGGGCCAATTAGGAGTTGGTCCGCCCACCTGTTTCTGAGCTAACCTCCCATCTTTCACCTGCCATGCCTTGTTGTTTAACCATTGATGTCTTAATTAGGTGGGGGGCTGCCCATTTCCTGCCCTGATGCCAGAGGGCTCTATCTGCGACCCAGAACCTTCCCTACACCACAGCCCATGCCTTGCAGATGGCATCTAAGTTTTTGAAGTCTCTGGCTCCACACTGGCCCCAAAACCCTCCAGTCTGGGCCCCAACTGGATCCCTCCTATCAGGCGGCCTACTCCGCCCTCATTGTGGTCTGCCTAGCTCTCTGCATTCTTCCCCCCTCTCGGGTGTGCCCCCCCCGGGACCTTTAGCCACACAGGCCCTGGCCTCACCTCCAAGACCAATTGTAACCCCAGGCCCTCAGCTCTGGGCATCCCTCGCAGTGGGTCTCTGGCCCTTTTGATCCTTCTGGTCCTGGCCCCAGCATTGACCAGTCGAATGTGCCTCAAGTCAGGCTTCTGAGGATCTAGCCCACTCTCTCCAACATGCATCTGCCTTCTCGGCCCTACTTTGGTGTAACCCACCCAGTTGGGGGAGCTGGAGATATTAAGGTGCCCCAACCCACCTTTCACTGGGGTGGTAACTGGCCTGGCACTTCCTGGGGGCTCCCATGCCACAAGGAACCCCACCAGGCCTCCCATCCCCGGCAGGGTGCAGTTTTAGGTGATGCCCAGGACCAGGAGCCTTCTCCATCCCTATAGCCCCAGCCCATAAACCTCCAAGCTGTTCCCGAACCTCAGCTCCACCAGCTGATGTCTCTCACAGCTGCCAGCAGCAAACTGCTGTTTCACCCTATATATATCCAGGGTCTCAAAATGGCCACTGTACTCAAGCACCTGGCTGCTGACTGCTCCAGCCCTTAAAGTGGCAGTCACCAATAGTGCCCTGCCACAGCCACATTTTTCAAACATATTTTCTCAATATGTGTGTGCAGGTATGTACATGCAATACCCATCATTTACTGCCATAATCATTTGTCCAGGTAACTAAGCAAGGATTCAATTTTCAAACTGTTTCTAATTCCTTCATAACTACAAATAATAAACAGATTCAGCACTTGGAGGCAAGCAGACCTCTACCAACTTCAGATGAGTTGCCCCCAGTAGCACTACAGTTGAACTTGGCCAGACATCCTGAAACCTCCTTCATTCAACTGGTCATATTTTAACACGCCTGCTATTCCAAATACCCATTTTTATTATGTACAGCTCTCTTTGTTATGATGCAACATGGAAGACCATACTGAACATAAAACAAAAAAAACCCAATAGCAAATATGTCAACTTTTAATTCTATACACATAGCTATTCTGACTGGTGGTAAACTTCTGTTACCAATTATTTGCTTCTTTTTTTCTGTGTCATAGAACAATGCTTCCAAGTAATTCTGTTATGCTTTAGAAATAGAAATTATTTTAGATGTTATATGCAGAAAAAGACCTTTCAGTTATTGAAGTACTTTAATCACAGAACAGTAAATAAAGATAAATTAAACATAGCATTGCTGCTTAAACCTGCATGTGGTCTAGTGCTACTTTTTAAAGTATTTTAAGGAATTACTAGGATACATTTCAGGCCATTGAACCAAAACACACATTTTATTTGCTAGATCTACCTAATAAATATATATATACACTATAAAGCTAGAAATATCAACATGAAAATAATTTTACAAAGACAGTAAAATCCTGGCTAGTGGAAAGTTATGCCATGCAGATGTTACATTTAGATCAACCTAACTAGGGTTAGATTGATCTAAGTGTTGAGCTGTACATACAACCAGGGACTTTAGATTGGACAAAAAATGGCTGGCCTGATCTTAGCTCCCCTGAGGAGGTACACCACCTAGATACTACCACCACCACCACCACCCGTGCCCAATCTAACTGAGTGTGTGTACACATATAGAGCGCAGCCTCAGGACTGCACTTTTCCACCCCTCCCCCACAGTCAAGCTATTTTTAGCCCTCTGGCCCCTTCCACCTCCAGATGAACAACCCCCACCAGGCCCTCCCACAGACAGATCAATCCCTCCTATGCACCCTCCAGCTCCCCCAATTCTGCCAACCCCTCTTTGGATCCACTAACTCTCCCTTGCAGACCAGCTAGCCCCTCCCCCTGATCCCACCCCTCCACCCCAACTTATCTGGATCACATTTCCAGCATGGCTCCAGGTATTGGTGAACATGTGAATGTACCCTTGGAAATGTTTCCAAGGGAAACACTTCAAGAAAGAATAATTTCAGCTGGCACCTGTATCATTCCCAGCTGGAATATTTCAAAACATTGCAGCCTCCTCTAGCACCACAATCCATAGTCCAATGCACTGCAAACTCAAAAAATAATGCCTTTCTTGGAGCATGGCTTTATTATTAATAACAATTCCCTAACAATATTCAGCATAATCTTGCTTCCAGGTTTGGCTGTGCCTTTGGGTTTTGTAAAGATCCTTCTATAATGTATCAAGTCATTTCTCAATCTTTTTAATGACATGCTAGAGAAACTTCACCTTAAGTTTCTCAAGGCATTTTCTCTAACCCCTAAATATATTTTGTGGCTCTTTTCTGAATCCTTTCCAGTTTATCACCGTCTTTTTAAAGTGTAGACAGCACACCGTACAGCTTCCCAGTGTCATTTTAAAAAATGTCATACACAAAAGCTAGGGACAGATGTTCAAAAAACCCAAGCCTGAATTGACTCAATCTTTGCAGGTTAGTCTAATCTGCAGAGATTGAACCAATTTGCAAGTAGATAGACATTCACTTTTGATTCAGGAAATGCAGGCACATGCCTGCAGTGGCTCAGGCTAGAAGCCAAGGCAGGGGGTGCTAGAGTGAGCCCTCCCTTTCCTTCTACAGTGCTGAGCTTGGGGTGGGGGAGAGGAGGTAGCCAGGCCCTGGAAAGGACCCTGTGATTAGGGAAGGGTTTAAACCCCCACAATGGCCTGCACAATCACTAGCTGGAGTGTGCCTGGAGGGGGCGGGGAAGCAGCTCTCACCAGCCTTTTCCGCCTGCTCAAGGCTGCCCCACTGATGAACCTGTTGTCACTGTTCATCACCCCTACCTCATTTTTTTTTGGATTTGAAGCAATCATCACCATCAGAAGTAACATGATAATACCGGGACCCATTTCCTTAGGTTATAATATTGCTTGGACTATACACATTCAGTTGATTGTGTTAATCCTGAAAATCCCTACTACTGTGATTCTCATCCAGGGTGCAGCAACACTCTGCAGTGCCTTGAGATCCTTTAAAGTGTGTTGTGGTGTACCATGCAATGTTAGCACTATTAGGGATGCAAACATGCTTCACTAGAGAAATTCAAAGATTTCAGATAGGAATCCATGGTATTAAAACATGCTGACCTGTTGTGGTCTTCCTGAGTTCTTTGCAACAAAAGAATTGCTCTAGCATTTTTCTGTAGTTAAAAAAGTAAAAAGACACAAGTGAAAAAGTAAGAGCTGTAGGGTTGTTGGTTGTAGCCATGTTAGTCTAAGGACATTGGCAGATAAGGTTCTTTGGGTAGAGTTGATATCTTTTATTAGACAAACTAAATAGTTGCAAAAATTGTTCTTTGCAAGCTTAAAGGCACAAACACCCTTTTTCAGGCATAGGGAGAATCTGTTGGTGTTTGTGTGCTTTCCTGGGTAGAATAGAAGCCAATATGCAAAATGCAGGTCTGTGAAAATGAAATGTTGCATTTTCACAGTGCTGCATTTTGCGTATTGGCTTCTATTCTACCCAGGAGAGCACACAAACACCAACAGACTCTCCCTATGCCTGAAAAAAAGGTAAGAGCTGGCATTTTCTGAGTGGTACCTCAAGTCTAATGAGGCGTGCCCCAAGCTGAACATGGGGTGCTTTGAATCGAAAAAGGTTGAGAACCACTATCCTACTATGTCTAGTAGCCTTACTTCTCTATATTAAAGAACCTGGAGATTTGTCTCATTTCTGCTTTTTTTTTTTAATTACTATGCCAGGGTACTGTTACATGACTCTATCATGTGCTAATGTTGCCTGCTCCCTTAATTCATGTGCCTGCAATATTTAATAGAAAAAATGGAGTGAAAACAATTCCATAGTGTTCTATAGGAGAGGATCAAAATTCAGGTTTCTTGCTTATCAGGCAGCAGGGTGGGAGACCCTTACAAGCTCTTCCAACTGGTACTCAAGGCAATGTAATCCAGCTCCACAGGGACAGGTGCAGTGACATGGAATCCCAACACAGACTTGGTGGATTAAATGTAGAAGAAAATAATGTTTACTTCAAAAATCAAGATCAAATCAATGAAAACCATGATAAATAAACAGCTGAGTCTTGCACAAAGAAAATCTTAGTTCCCCAAGCAATCATGATAGAAACAAAAGCTCACTTACATCCTAGGTCCCATGCATGTCTGTCAGCCTTGTTGCTGAAACGTACCACACACTGAGTTGGCATATCAGAACCTGCATAATTTGTCTCCCAGTGAGTTTCTCTTTCCACTCTGTTTATGCCATGTGTGCATGTGTGTCTCTCTCTACCTGACATAAGCTGTCTCATTACCATGTGACCCCTACACAAGCAAAGTTATATAATGAGCAATGAGATTGGGGGTGTTGGTTGCAGCTATGTTGGTCTAAGGACATAGGCAGACAAGGTTGTTTGGGTAAATGTGATATCTTTTGTTAGACCAACTAAATAGTTGGAAAAATTGTTCTTTGTAAGATTTCAGGTACAAACACCTTTCTTCAGGCAGAGGGAGAGTTTCCTGAGGTGCCTGAGGCAAACTCTCCCTCTGCCTGAAGAAGGGCATTTATACCCAAAAGCTTGCAAAAAACATTTTTTTCAACTATTTAGTTGGTCTAATAAAAGATATCACATTTACCCAAAGAACCTTGTCAAGCAGTGAGATTCACATCCACTTTTCAATTCCACATTCCAGTTTATCCAATTTTAACTAAGATCTTCGCTAAAAAAATAAATTTTGAATAAAACTGTGTTTGATTTACTGATATTTTACAAACCTGAAACTGGGCAACACCTGTTATAAATTGTTTACTGTAACTATTCACTGTAAACATTATTTATTAATGTTACATTATTTCTGTAACAAAAATAATTGCAGTGCCAGTGACATGTGCCTGATGCCCATTCTCCCTTGTCCTGATGTTAGGCCCAGAAGCTGCAGATGCTTGAATGATTTGCATATAAGAACCAAGAGTGAATCCTAACCTCACTGAAGCCTATAGGAAAAATCCCAATTTTATCATTTGCTGTTGTTCTAGATATCACCATGGAAGTAGCAGCACTTCTGGTCCGTTAACCCAGCCCAGAAAATCCAGGAAAAAACAAATGCACTGAATTGGAAACTTATACATTCCCCAGCACTTTCCTTTTAATATATTGTGAACTTTGATTTGGACCATTTAAATTGAATATTATGCCAACATTACCAAAATGTGTTCCCTCATTTTCCTTACATTTCAAATGACATGGAAATTACCCCCCAAAAATCAGTGTAAACACAACATTGCTCTTCAGCATTTGAAGTAAAAAAGGGAAAGGAAAGGCAAAGGGTGCAACAGTAACTATAACTCAGGCATACTACATATTTTTGGCTTATGTTGAATAAGTTACACTATTACATTAACCTACACTCTTAACCAGAGAAACAAGGATAAAAAAAAAAATCAGTGCCGTTAGAAACTCCATGTTTTCATTTCCTGACTTCCTGAGAATTTAACTCCACAACCTTAGTAATGAAGTACTGTAGCTTTTGCACTTGAGAACCAAAGTGCTTCCACATTTCTTCACTACATTATGTCTCCAGACACGTCCCTGGAAGACCTAAACTGTTCAGCATTGCCTGTCAGTTCCTACAGCCTATTAAGATTCAAGGAGACACTTTAAAAAACGAAGAGATTTGAACATGCTGGCAAGTATATGAGCTCATGGATGAGAATGTTAAATGAACTCATTATATAAATATTTTGAAGCTATGAATGGAAAAACAAAACAAAGCAAAAACATATCTTCTATTGTATATTTCTGTCACTCAAACAACTACCTACCTTTTAAAAGCTGAAAATACCAGAAGAGAACTGAGTTCCAACGCAAAGAATTACAACACATTTTATCAATCTCTCACTGAACCCCTGTTGAAAAAAAATGAAAGACTAAGCCAAAGATCCTTGGAGTTTAATTAAGTGTGGAACTTTCCATCTACAGAGAAGCATACGAGTCATATCTTTCTCTGCAAATGGAAAGTTCCATAGTTAATCCAAAATCCTTAAATAGTTTATTTGAAAACTAATCTGGAATAGTCTCTCCCAATTTCTGAATGCCCTGTAATCCTGCCTATAGCAGGATTTTCATTACCCAGAAAGACATGAAGCCAGGAGTGCTGCAGAGTTTACAATCTGAGGATATGTCTAAACTGCAGACCGCGGGGTAGTGTAGAATTACCCGAGTTAGTGTGTGTAAAACTAATAGGGGTACAGAAAGCAGACTGGTCACTACAAAACACAGCTCTACGTAGGTTAATTTTACTCTGCTTCTTGACAGTTTGAAGCCAGCTTGTATATGTATCGGTATACCCCAAGTTTTCACCCCTGGATGCATCCCAGCAAAGGGAAGAGCAGCACCATTGCAATAGTCTCACTGGGGGCATCTACACATTCATTAATGCACAGTAGTTACTGTGCATTTAGTTTAGTACTTAATAATAAAGTAGTAAGTAAATGCACAGCAACTACAGTTACTGTGCAGTAGTGCCGTTGCAGTTTTTTTGTGATGCTTACCACACAGTAGCCTAATATTACTGTGCAGTAGTGTATTAGCACAGTTTTTGACCAGCACACTACTGCACAGTAAGTGTTTCGTGTAGATGCACCCACTGAAAACTAACTGTGTGCATTCCAAAACCCCAGGCTAGATGCTGTAAAGGATTTTACCAGTGCTGCTTACCTTTTTACCATAAGACATTCTTTTTCTAGATTGATCTTTTTCTTCTTTGAGGTGGCATGTCTGCTTCCACTCTCTGGTTGCATAGCAGTAGAAGGGGCTTCCTCAGCCACTGAATCCCATCTTCTGCCTTCACAGATAATAATCTAGTGAATCCCCTAGATTGCTACCTTAAATCCTCACAGACACAGAACATAATACCTGATGGATCAGAACCACCCTATAACATGTCAAAAGTAAAAGGGGAGATGGGGGAACTTCTAGTGTCCTGGTATTGCAGTGACAAGGAAGGAGAAGGATAATATGTGCTCAGAAATTAGTAGGAAAAAGACCATGCCCCATGCTGCAGAGGAAGACAAAAAACTCCCACAGTTCATGCCAATCTGATCTAGGGGAAAAATTCCTTCCTGACCCCAGATTGGACTATCAGAGTAACCCTGCGCAGAAAAACAAGATCTTCTAGTCAGGAACTTCTGAGTTTTCTAAGGACTGGCAGAAATACCAGTGCATCCCAGACAAAAACTTTCAGCTTTAGCTGTGACCAATGTTCCAATGCTACTGAAGAAACCAAAGAAAGAACCAACCAAACAAAAATTAAACAGAAGCCCAGAAGCATTCATAATGGAGGTGGGAGGGAAATAAATTCTCCCTGGACCCTACTGGTGACCAGCAAAAGCCCCAAAATTTAGGATTATCATACAACTGCCATATTACAAAATTGTTTCCTCTAAACCCCAACATAGCAATGACAAATATATGATTCCCCATATCACGCAGCCTGACTGTTGAGCCAGAACTGCTATCCTATCCTATTATCCCTTCCAGAAACTTATCCAGTTCAATCTTAAAGGCTAGATACAGACACACAAAAAGCCTGAGACAGAATCAAATTAAGTGATGTGGTTCTCCATAAACCACGTGGAGGGGAGGGGAGTCAGGTGTCCAAGAAGAGTGGTTGGTCCTTAAGGAGATGATCCTCCAAGTCCAAAGGGAGGTAATCCCAACATGGATCAAAGGGAGCAGGAGGGCACAGAAGCCCCCATAGCTCACCAAAAGCATCCGGGAATGTCTTCTAGCTAAAAGGGAGGCGTACACCCAATGGAAGGGAGGGGCCATCACCAGGAAGGATTATACTGCGATTGCTCGGGGATGCAGGGGGGCAGTCAGGAAGGCCAAGGTGGAGATGGAACTGGGACTAGCTTCCTGGATCAAGGACAACAAGAAGTCCTTTTTTAAATACATAGGGGGCAAAAAGAAGGTACCGGGTAATGTGGGGCCCCTGCAAGACACGCTGGGAAACTTGGTCATCACACCAGATGACAAAGCTAACCTATTTAATGACTTCTTTGCCTCCATTTTCCTAAGCAGGGACCAGATCAGCCCCCCCACCAGGCCCCCCTCAGGCCCTAGGGGAGGTGCACCTAAGCAATGGGTCAGAGAGGATCTAGTCAGGGAACTTCTGGAAGGATTGGACGTATTCAAATCAGCTGGTCTGGACGATCTCCACCCCAGAGTGCTGAGGGAATTAGCTGAGGTAATTGTGGGACCCCTGGCACAGTTGTATGAGCACTCGTGGTGCTCTGGTGGGGTGCCAGAGGACTGGAAGAGGGCCAATGTGGTTCCCATCTTCAAAAAAGGGAGGAAGGAGGACCCAGGGAGCTATAGGCCAGTTAGTCTTACCTCG
>NW_017729024.1:159207573-159217939 GCF_001723915.1 Gavialis gangeticus | reverse complement strand
CCATACCTACAGGCTGGGGAACTCCCTTCTCGTCAGTGCAGAGGCAGAAAAGGATCTTGGAGTCATCATTGATGCCAAGATTAACATGGGCCAGCAGTGTGGGGATGCAGTCAGGAAGGCCAACCGCACCTTGTCATGCATCCACAGATGCATCTGAAGCAGGTCCAGGGAGGTGATACTCCCCTTCTATGCGGCACTGGTCAGGCCGAAGCTGGAGTACTGCGTCCAGTTCTGGGCACCGCACTTCAAGAGGGATGTGGACAACATGGAGAGGGTCCAGTGGAGGGCCACTTGCATGATAAGGGGGCAGCAGGGCAGGTCCTACGAGGAGAGGCTGCGGGACCTGAACCTGTTCAGCCTTCACAAGAGAAGGTTGAGGGGGTATCTAGTGCTGTTACAAACTAGTTAGAGGGGACCAGCAAGCATTGGGGGAGTCCCTGTTTCCCTGAGCGCTACTAGGAGTGACTAGCAATAACGGTCACAAGCTGGCAGAGGGTAAATTCAGATTAGACATCAGGAGCCACGACTTTAATGTCAAGATGGCTAGGATCTGGAACCAACTTCCAAGAGAAGTGGTGCTGGCTCCTACCCTGGGGGTCTTTAAGACAAGGCTTGACAATCACCTTGCTGGGGTCGTTTGACCCCAGTACTCTTTCCTGCCATGGCAGGGGGTTGGACTTGATGATCTGCTCAGGTCCCTTCCGACCCTACTAACTATGAAACAACGTAGTTTAGATTGGTAGTGAACAGAACACAGATTCTCTCTTTGGTGGAGGGAGAGGGCAGCAAATCTTAGACCGGGTCCTGCTATTTTTAAACCAGTCTGTATGTGCTGAACTTTTGTTCTGTTATGGTTATAGACCAGTTTCCAATCACTTATACTGGTAGAATTGTAATGTCTGTACCTGGCCAAAGTGATCAGTTTATAGTCATATAGTGCTTAGGGTTGGAAGGGACCTAAAGAGATCATCAGGTCCGGCCCCCTGCCCTGGGCAGGAATGAGTGCCAGGGTCATAACACCCCAGCCAAATATCTGTCCAGCCTCCTCTTGAAGACTCCTAAGATAGGAGACAGCACCACATCCCTTGGGAGTCCATTCCAGAGCCTGGCAGCCCTAAATGTAATGTTTCCTAATGTCCAGCCTGAACCTTCTCTCTAACAATTTGTGGCCATTATTCCTAGTAACCCCTGGTGGTGCCAAGGGGAACAGAGCCTCCCCCAATTCCTGCTGGTCCCCCCGGTGAGTTTGTAAATGGCCACCAGATCCCCTCTCAGCCTCCTCTTGTGGAGGCTGACTAGATTCAGGCCCTTTAGCCTCTCCTCGTAGGGCCTGGCCCACTGCCCCTTGACTGGTTCACTTCCAAGTCCGCCACCAAGTACGTGGGCCCCCCCACTCCTGTGGGATGCTTCATCTGCCACACCATGTCAGCATTCATGAGCCATGTCTGCTACCTTGAGGCATGTAGAAAAAACATTTAAAGCTGTGTCTATGGCTGAATAGTTGATTCTCTGAATCAGCATCAAATCTTCAAATTCAAATTCGGCCAGATCGAATCACGACAGTGATCCAACTCAACGAATCAAATCACTGTCCCCTGAAGTGGGCGAAATCCAAATCCAAGTTGAATACAGCCTGCTTTGCACACCCCTAATATTAACCCATAAATACACTTGCAAAGAATGGTCATATCACCTTTCAGTCTCCATTTTAAGATAAACAAATCAAGCTCCCTTAATCTTCCTTCAATAAAAAAAAAATTTCAATTTTGTTAATCATTTTAGTGGTCCGTCTTTGAACCCATTCCACTTTAAGTTAATCCTTTTGAACACGGGTACCAGAACTACACATATTATTGTAAAATGTGTTTTATTAATACTTTATACACTTGAACTAGTACCTCCTTATCTCTACTGAATTTACCCTGCCTAATTCACCCCATCATCACATTAGCCCATCTCAGTGGTAGTTTATGACTACCATGAATGACGCATGCCCCTGGAGGCTGAGGGGGCATGGTGATCGTGCGCAGGCGGTGGCGGCAGTAGTGGCAATGAGGGCCTGGCGGCAGGGAGCTCCTGTAGGTGGCTGAACCGGTGTCGGTGGTGGGGTGGCGAGCACTGACTGGTGGTCAGTGACCACACACAGATGCCACTGGCAGTGGTGGCCAGCAGCAATTGGGGACCGCTTGTAGATGCTGCCAGCGGTGAGGGGTGGCGGTGACCAGCAATCTCCTGTAGGTGCCGCCAGCAGCATCGGCGGCGCTTCTGTCACAGGGTGCACAGTCAATCCCAGGGGGTGCATATGCACCCACATGCACCCCCTATTTGTCACCAATGATGGCTATCCCACAATCAATCAATAAACCCAGGTGCTTCTCTTCCTCCAGTCTCCAGTCTATAAGCTCGCGTATTATAGCCAAAATCCTTGCTAATGGTCTTAAGTATATGTCTTATCACTCTATACCTTTAATTTTCATTCTAGCTCTCATTCCACAAGATTATTTAAAACTTCCTGTAGAATGATCTGGTCCTTTTACTTATTGGCAATACCCCTAGCTTAATGTCAACTGCAAGTGTCATGAGGACACATCTAGTTCCAGTACTGAGGTCACTAACGAAGATGTTAAATGCAGAGGCCCTAAGACTGATCCTTGAGGAACATCATTGGATGCCACTCTTCAGTCAGATAAATCACCTTTTAACATAACGTGCCATAGTGTCCCTTTAAGTCAATTCGTATCTACCTCACTGATTCCTGTCCTTTCCAGTTTGGCTAGTAATTCCCCATAAAGCACAGTATAAAAGTTTTTATTAAATCTAAATAAATTAAATCTATTCCATTGCTTTTGTCCAGAATGTCCATTATCTTATCTCAGAAATTTGTCTGATGATCTCCCTCAGAAAAATGTGTTGCATTTTGTTCCATTTTCCTTTTACTACTTTGACAATGCTTTCCTTTGTATTTGGTTTAAGACCTTTCATCCTACTGAAGTAAAGCTAACATGCCTGGGTCATTCTCTTTCCCTTTTTGAGGTAGATGGTAGGGCTGGGTGGCACCTTGGTTGGCATCTTTCTGATTTCCAGGAACCCCCTGTAGCCCAAAGTCAACAGACTGGGTCTCAATAGGTAAGGAGTACTCATGCTGAGAAGACCAGTGTAGGGTTAAAAGGACAACTCCTTGCAGCACAATGGAAAAGTACCACAAACTCAGAGAAGCAAGGGACCCTTAGGAGCACAGGCAGCTGGTGATGCTAGAGTGCCTCTCACAGGAGACAACCAGTTTTGGAGCAGAACCCAGTTAATGTTGAGGTTTTATGGTACAAAAGCAAAAGCATTACAAACCTCTCCTGAATGCTGGGTTAAAAGTTCTGTTTGGCTTGGCTGTTTCTATGAAGTTATTTATTTTAGCTCAAGGTTAAAGAGCTTTTGATGAGTAAAGCAAAAGCTATTTGTGGGGCTCTTTGTGTATTTTATAACCTCCCTTAGCCTTGTTTGCTGAAACACCAGAGAAGACTCCTGTGATTTTGTGAAGTATTGTATATTTATTTTATTTTATTGTATTTACTTTGTGGGTAGAGTTCAAATATGATGTTAAAATGTTGGGCCTGCTCCTGCAGTAGGAGCATTCCCGTTCCTTCTTGACTGGGAATTTTAAGGGAAACTAAGGGAGCTAAGAGACACTGAAATCCCATCTAAATCCCCTGGAGAGTGCATTTTGAAATTGCAACTAGGTTACCCAAGACTGCAAATGAGAAAGGTTTTCATATAAATATTTTAAATTAGGTGAAACTATTGTTTGCCTAACTTTTTCCAATAGTGGGAAGTCTCTTTGGTTTTGCTAAGCTCATATAAATAATTAGATTACTTTAGGGCTAAGAGAGAGAGAGAGAGGGGGGATTCAATGCAGTGAGCCCATTTAAAAAAACCTATTTCTTTCTGGTGATTCTTTCATGTTGAATGAAAACAAAATTATGCAACTCTCTGGTAACAGCATGTCTCATGTTTAGGAAGCTGGCAGGAGGTTATTTAGATGATAATAAAGCACATCATATTTATACAGCTCTTTCACATGGGCTTCCCTCCAAGGAGAAGACATACATAATTTTGTTGTAATTAATGTAATACAAGTCAAACAGATTAATATGTTTAAATATCATGGAATTTAATTTTTAAAAAAATCTTTCCTGTATAATTTAAACTAGCCTATAGTAGATAGCTCATGCATTCTATAGAAAGGTATATATTTGCTATTAATTTCTGTAGGACAGGTAAAAATGGATGCCTGGAGCAATTAGCCAGTTGCCTGCCTAAGAGGTTACCAGGCTGCCTGCCTAAGAGGCAGCAGCTGGCTCAGCCAATTAGGCTAGGGACAGAAGTTACACATAAATCATTTTAAGTGATCAGAAATTGGTTTAAACCTGTAACAGAACAGATGTTTAGTGCACATACACCTGGTTGAAAATGGCTGAAACCAGTTTACGATAAACCTGGTTGAATGTAGTATTGGACTTAACTGATCTGGCTCAAACCAGTTTATTCAGTGTCTGTTGCAGACCTCATGCTGGTTTAAGTTAAATCAGACTCCCCCAGCATCCCAGCCTGCTCTCTGGACTGGGCTGGGCTCTCTGCTTCACGGCAGGGCTGGCCCCTCCCCTCTGCTCCCTGACTGGAGCTTGGCAGAGACTTGCAGGCACAGAGCATCTGCCTGGCTTCTCCCCGCTAAGCAGATTTTATTCCCCCCGCCCCTCTGTTTACACACACACCTCAGCATTAACTAGCAGACCACACACTGGCTGTGGTCCATGCTGTGGGAGAGGACAGAGGCAGATAGGCTTTTTGGAGCTAACCAACAGGTAATTTAATGTCCTTCCTTGGAAGAGCTGTTTAAGAAAAGCTCCATTAGTTAACGGAGAAAGGCTTTGTTTTCTTAATGAGTTGATAACCACTGAGTTAGGGGTGATAAACATTCCCTGCTGGGCTACTCGGCAGGGAGGCGGACGATAATCAGAGCATCCTGCCCAGGCCTTGCCATGCCCGCCTCAGCTCTGCCATGTGGAAGAGAAGGGAGGGCTGTTCTAGAGCCCCCTAGATTCTAGCCTGAGCCACTGCAGGCATGTCCCTGCATTTCTGCGATGTACCTGTGCTGTTACAAACTGATTCAGCCAAGCCAGGTTAGGCTAACCTGCAAAGATTGAATCAATTCAGGCTCAGGCTTTTTGAATGTCTGTCCTTAGCCAAAGAAAATGGGAAAGAAGTTGAGTGGCTGACCAGGAAACAGAAAGAAATCAGGGGGGAGGATTTGTTTCCAGGGCAAGGTAGGTTTTTTCAAGGGAGAAAAGTGAGTGGAAGGTGAGACCTAACCCTTGCTTGTGGTGGTTCACTGTGGGCTATTTGTATTTACTGTTGTGCTCTGTGGGATGGACTGACCCAGGGCTTGAAGATGAGTTTGGATTGTTTTGCTCTTGGCTGAGCCCTGGGAAGCAGAAGAATCCAAGCTATTACAGCCTGTGTCTTTGAAACCTGGGGAGCAGAAGCCAGGACATTACAGCTTATGTATCTAAGCCCAGAGAAAGACTGTTGCTGGGACCAGATTAAAGGGCCCAAGGACTGATTGGAGCCAGGCTAACTGGCAACCTGCTACAAAGCCTAAGATCAGGGCTCTCTATCCATGCTTAGGTACCTAAACAAGCAGCCTGATTTTTTTGGAAGTGTTGATTACACTGTAGTTTCCACTGAGGCTTTGCCAAAGAAAAGGCTGAAAATGAGCAATACCAAACAGGGTCCTTAAGATTTTGCACCAGATTTGCCTGCTTAGGTGACAACATCAATCATACAAAAGCCCAACCAATTTCCTAATTATGCCTACTGGATTGTGGCCTAAGGTATTTGCAACTGGCAAGTTTATGGGAATACAAACAAGTCTCTAGAATTCCACATTTGAATGAGTGAATATTGGGGAAAACTAACTATGGGAAAAAGTAGTTTGTTTGTATGGTAGGCTTGCCAGCAGCAGCCCAGTGCACCAGTTTCAAGGAAGCTCAAAGTAATTGGTGGGGTATTTCCCCTTCTCCACCAATTAGGTGATGGCAGGGGAGAGGCTTGCCCTGCCCCTACCCCGGGACAAGGCGAGGAACTGGACCTGAAAGGAGACTAAATGCTCTCTCTCCAATTAGTCCATTTCCAATCCAATGCTGCTGTAGGGCCAAAGGTGGTGTCGGCCTCTTCCCAGTGGGAAGGGGGCTGGTCCAGGGCTGAGCTCAAGGCAGGTGGCAGCAGCGCTGGGAGCAGAGGCTATGGTAAATTCTGGGGTGGCTGTAGCTTACCCCATAGCCCCCCTCCCACCCACCACAAGCTGAGCCCAGCACACCCCCAGCCCTCACCCCTAGTGTGCAGGGCCCAGGGGCTTATCAGCCTGTGCAGGGCCGGGGGGGTAGCGAGTGCCTGGAGCACTGAGTGGGGAGAGGGTGAGCAGTCGGAGCATGGAGCAGGGAGGGGGTGAGCGGCCGGAGTGTGGAGCAGGGTGGGGTGGGGCACCACAGTGGAGCTAGTACCACTTGGCAGCCTTGGTGAGGCCTATACGGTACTGTCTGCAGGGCCCCCCGAAGTGCAAGGCCCCGGGCAGTCACCCCAATTTGCCTTTCCCAGGGATGGCTCTGTTTGCCCCCACACAGATCTGGAGGGCACATGCACCCCATGCTTCTCCTGGGGGTGCTCACAGTGGCAGGAGTTGCCCTCCCCTCCCCACACCCCCAGATGAGTTGCTTGGTACATCACCCTGCCCTGCCCTGGCTGTGCAACGCCTGCTTCTTCCCCTGACCCTGCCCCACACTCCCTCTCTCACCACAGGGGCCTCAATATGCCTCCCCCACATCCCTTTTTCTCCCTTCTCCCCTGTCCCCCCCAGACTTGCCACCTGGATGCTGCTCTCTAATCTGCCAGGCTGAGTCTGTGCATGCTGCAGCTGTGCACGTGCACATAGTATTCATCAGTGACATTATCAGTCACATCAGCCAAAAAGAGCCAATTGCCAATAATGTCAATTTTCCTTTTATTGATGCCAATACAATATGGACCAACATATCAGTGCACCTCTAGAAATAACAGGTACATAGTTGGCACTAGGGGGTCTCTCCACTAACAGTAATGACACTATGGCTTCCAAGGCTAAGTACAGACAGTCAAAAAGTCTGAGGCTGAATTGATTCAGTCTTTGCAGGTTAGTCTAAACTGCACAGATTAAATTGAGACACAGGTGAACAGACTGCCTTGTCAGCCAGTGCTCACTGCTCCAGATAGGGAGTAGAGGGGTGGAGCCAGCCCTGCTCTCTGGAGCAGATGACACAGTCTAGCCCAGCCCAGGGCTGCAAAGTATGGTGGGAAACTGTATTTTAACTTGAACCAGTAAAGGGTCTGGGACAGAAGTTTCATAAATCGGTTTGACCCAAATCAGTTAAGTCTGATACTACATTCAACCAGGTTTATCTTAAACCAGTTTCAGCTAAACTGGTTTATCTGCACTGATCTTCTATTCTGTTACAGGTTTAACCCAGTTTCTGATCACTTAAACCAGTTTATATGCAACTTCTGTCCCTAGCCAAAGACATTATGTATATTTCACACCATAGGGGATTCTTTCTCTCTCTCCCGAAGCACGTGTATAAAGGCCCTAAATGACCAGGAACGGAAGAGAATGTCACCATAAGCATATACTTGGATGTCTATTTATTTTAAATAACTGAATTGAAAAGATTGCCTTTGTATAATACAATTTCTCCACCCTCAATTTGGCACCTGAATTTATAGCCTGGTCCCATGCCCACTGAAGTCAGTGAAAAGACCCTAAGTAACTTCAGTAGGAGATACTAGGTACTAAATAATTATGGGGGGGGGGGTGGAGAAAGGCCACTTAGGGGGCTAAAGAAAATTTAGGAACCTATATCCCTACAAACATTTAAACAAACCTTGATATAAGAGTTGCAGGGGACATTCATTTTTGTAGCTGTAATTCTTTCATTCATTACATAAGACCTCTGAAAACATATGTCAGGGTACAGCTGGCCTTCTGCTGCTTACACTTTTTTTGCTGGTGACTCTACAGCCTGTCTAATCTACTTATATAACCAGTATATCAAAAATTCTATTTAAATTCTCTAACAATCATCAAATCTGTCTACCTTGGTTTCTATGCAGTGCATATCACAATGGGTCCTAAGCACCTCCCAGAAAGTGGATGTTCCTCTTAAGCTGGATACAAAAGTGAGTAGGAGGCAGGGTATAATTGAAGCAAATTGATTTTAAATCATGATTTAAAATCACTATTTAAGTCACTAGTTGGGAAGCCTAGATTTAAATCATTGTTTTCTACAAAAAGTGTATTCTTCTTGTTTGATATTCTTTATTCATTTAACTTCTTGAATCTTTGCACTTCTAGAGAGAGGTAAGGGCCTGACTGTGTGTATACAAACTTGCAGAGAGACAAGAGGGCTGATGGGTAGGTAATTGGTTCTGTTATCTCTCTCTCTCCATATGCTGCTGTGAACAAGGATGTTATCTCTGGAGACATCCACAGTTTGAGAACTGAAACTAAGCATCACAGAGATGCTTAAATGGGATCTTCTCAGTGCTGTAGCATTGAAGTTTGGTGCCCAGGGCAAAGACCACAGTGGCAACCCACTCTCACCCTTTGCACAGATCGGGGGCGGGGGGGAGGGCACATGCGGACCCCGCCCATTCTTGCCCAGGAGTGAATGCAGCAGCCGGAACCACCCTCCCATGAATGAGCCGATCACAGCTTTGTCCCATGCCCCACCCCAGCTAGGCAGCACCTGTTGGTGCCCCTTCACTTTGGCAGCCATGGTGGTCACCCTGTTTGCTTTCTCCCCCCTCCTCCCACCTGGCTATAGCACTGGATCTTCTAGACTGAGCACTGAGTCCCATTGGGTAGAGGGTGTGGCATAGTGGGGCCTAACTAGCCACAGAGCTAGTTTCCCACCTGCCTCTGGGCATGATGGCACCTGTCTCTCCTGCCATGTCTTGTTGTAATTAATTATGTTGTTAATTAAGGCGGGAGGCTGCCCATTTTACACCCCAATATTGGGGGGGGCTATCCACAGCTCCGTTTCACCCCTACACCACAGCCAGAGCCTCTCAGATGGCATCTCAGGTAGTTGGCTCAACCATCCCCTTTGCTCATTAGCTGTGGCCCCAATCATGGGACCTTTGGCCAGTATAAGCCCTGGCCCCATCTCAGGCTGGTAAGGACCCCAAGCTTCTGTGCTCATCATTGGCGTCCTTCGCAGTGCGCCCCTGGCCCTTTTGACCCTTCCAGTCCTGGCCCCAGCATTGATTAGTCAAGTCCCTCGGTTGGGTTTATGCCTCCAGCCTGCGCTTAGGGATTGGGGTCCCCTATTCCTGGCTCAGGTGCTTCTGGAAGCATGCCTGGCCCTGCAGGGTTACTCCCCCAGCAGGCTCAGGCACTTCCCAAAGCTTACCTGGCCTACCCTGCTCTGATGGTAAATGACCCACCTGAAGGTGAGGGCTGGGGTTAAGGCACCCCTATCCACCTTTCACTGGGGTGATAACTGGCCTGGCATTTGCTGGGGGCTCCCGGGACAGTGAAAGCCCCACCAGGCCACCCACTCCCAGTAGGGTGCAGTTTTAGGTCATGCCCAGGACCAGGAGCCTCCAAACCATCCCCAACAGCTCTTGCCCTTACCTCCAAAATGTTGCATGCCATCTTGCAGCCAGGCAATGTTACTGCCTGGTCTGCCAGCAGCGAACTGCTCTGTTTATATAGGCAGCCAGAGAAATATAATGGCTGCCACAATCAAACACCTGCTGGCTACTTGGCTCATCCCTTAAAGTGGCAGGCACCAACAGTGCCCTGCCACAGAGGGGTTTTCTTTCATTTTTACTGATCTATAGAGGAGCCTCTGGGAACCCTATAAGATTGGGCTTCTAATATAGTCCATAACCTGTTGTGACCTATTTGTAAAACTTTTTTTAAAGAGGTTACATGAATATATTGACTCAAATAATATATAATTAGAAGTTTAATCCCTATTCCATGATGATATTTTTTGAGCTTTATCATATCTTAAATTAAAACTATCTTTGCATAGGGGTTTTTTTGGGGGGGGTTGGGTGTATGTGTGTGTGTGTGTGTGTCTTGTTTTTTAAGTGTCTTTAAAAAAAACCCCCAAAGATATAATTAAATCAAAAATCTTTTTTTTTAAATCATTGATTTTTATCCACCATGGTAGGAGTGGCATCAGAGCAGCGTCTCAGCTGGTCCATTGAAATGGTGATCCAAATTTTGCAGTTCTTGTAGGATTCCTTTTTGAGTTTCATCTCATTGAAGAGATTG
>NW_017729024.1:159201463-159202573 GCF_001723915.1 Gavialis gangeticus | reverse complement strand
TGTGTGTGTGTGTCTTGTTTTTTAAGTGTCTTTAAAAAAAACCCCCAAAGATATAATTAAATCAAAAATCTTTTTTTTTAAATCATTGATTTTTATCCACCATGGTAGGAGTGGCATCAGAGCAGCGTCTCAGCTGGTCCATTGAAATGGTGATCCAAATTTTGCAGTTCTTCAATGGGAATAGACCTAAACCTAACTGTCATGGAAAAATTCCACAAATTTCAGTTCATAGTCCATAAAAGTCACCCCATGGTGCGCAGCCCCAGCAAGCTGTGGCAGTGTCAGGCAGGGGCTTTCAGGGTACTCATGCCCAGCACAGGTGCTAGTGCTCATTGGCACACAGCTCTGACCAGCACTGCACATTGCAGCAAAGGGTGCAGCTCCCACCAGGCTATTTCTATTGACAGTACTCCCCACTGTGCACGTGCAGCTCCCACATTCATACAGTAGTGGAGGAAAGCCCTGTGCTGGAGCCAGCTGTCTTCCTTGCCCCCTGCCATGCAGATCCAGCAGCAGGGAAGACAGCTGGATCCAGTGCATGGGGCTTCCCTCCAGTGCTGTGTGAGTGTGGGGGCTGCATGTGTGTGGCAGAGATTGCCAGATATAAATGGCCCGGCGGAGACTGCATCCCTCACCGCAATGTGAGGCGCTGGCTGGAGCCACTTGTTGCTGGGCATGAGCACCCTGAGCACCCCTGCCTGCTGCTGTGCCATGGGGGAGAATGTGTGGGGGGGGGGTTCCCACCCCCACCACATTCCACAAATGCCACACACCCACACCCTGTGCCCACAACCCCCACATATACACAACCCCCACTAATACCCTATGCCCCCTACACCGTGTGCACATGCACGCACACAATTTATTTTTGAGTTATTATACAATCACTTCTATATATGTAAACACAAATCATGACAAATATGTTTTGCAATAAAATTAAAATATGTTACAGTAGGTGTATGACTTTTGGTGTATAATTTGGTTTTTTTTCTGGTTCTAAGACGGCAAACCCCCCTCCCAAAAGGAGTATTTCCAGATGGCAAGGGGAGGGATTTCCAGTGGTAAAGGTCAGCAGTTAAGGGTGGGACATCCAGTCCCAATATGGTGCCC
>NW_017729024.1:159198867-159201227 GCF_001723915.1 Gavialis gangeticus | reverse complement strand
ACAGCAAGCCAGGAGCAACCTCCTGCTAATGCCACCAGTACACCAAGTTTGCCTGGCAAAAAAGGTTGCTCTCAGTAGCCCCCCTCCTCCACTGGGGAGCATGTATATAGACACCCCCCAGTTCTCCTGTATGTTTCATCACCCATGCTTTTAAAATGCTTTATGGTCTCTCGCAAAAGGCTCAAGGGCAAAGTAATATATTACTGTTGATCAGGTTATGCTCTGTCAGTAGCACACACGTACTCAAAGCAACGGCTTATTTGTGTTGTTCCAGACGCTGAAGTAAGTTGGGTGTATCTATCATGTGGCTAAAAACACCAGGGCCCAGGCAAACACTTGTTGAATAGGGATGGACTATTGCTTATGGCCAGAGGTCTCAACCAGGGTCAGAGCTCCATTATCCTAGATGCTAAGCAAACACATACAAACACTTAGCCTTTGTAAGAAAGAAAGCACACACAAAGCCTATCATTTAATGATTCACTGAATCAACTTTACAGAGCTTTAAGGCTCTTCTATATAACCCTAACACTCCACCCACAAATGCAGATTTTTCCCAGTTGAGATGACTATGCAGGAGTCCTTGGAGAATATCAGTGTTGCTTCATAACTGATTCTGAAATGGTTCTGGACACTCCCATCCAGAAGATGACCAAAAAGCTGTTTCCTCCAACATGAAATAAGCAGATATTATTCTGGAACCAACATAGCAGGTTTGAAAAGACTCTTCTCTTCTTTAAATTCCTGGGGGATATGAACCCCTATAAAACAACAAAATAACTTAATTTCACTAAGAATACTCTTGGTGGGGAAAGGTCTTATGACACACAATGTTTCAGAAGCATAAAATTGTCACTGCTAGGTCCTGATGCCATTTGAATGTTTCACCCTAGTATTCAATATTATCAGTACAACCATCTTTATAATAATTATTTTTTCACTTTTAATACAAGTCTGATGTAATTGATCAGTAGGAGTGCAAATCACAAGGCTCTGTAACATGTAGATACCATTATTTATGCAAAGTGAGTACCATAATGTAGCAACAAGCAGATCATATTTAGGAAAGCTGTTAGCTTGAACTAATACACCAAAAGCTCTGTGTTGTGTACTGACATCACACAACCACCACTAGATTGTTATCAAAATTTGCAGGAATTCCTGTGATTGACTAAGCACAATAACAGTGTTGATCAAAGGAGAAGCACACTGGTTAAACTGGCTACTCAATTGCTTGCATCCTTAACTGCAGTAGCCAAAATAGCTTACATATTCCTGGCTTAAAGGAGGTTGCTGTTGAAACCAGTCTATATAAAATGTGTTTGTATAACACAGCACCTAAATTCGTATATGAAAGGCTAACTTTAGGAACTCACTTTAACAAATCTTGTCCTCTGTGTTTGCCTGGGTATGTTTTGGATCTAATTTGCATTATATCATCATAGGAATAAATCCTATGCTTATTAAGATATCATCAACTGAGCTAGCTATGCATAGGATAAGCTACCTAATGTTTTATTTCATGTAATTTTCCCATTACTATGCTATATGCTCACTTACTTTAAAAACTAAGAGTCATCTGAGTTACTACCTGCCCATTTTCTACTAACATACCTGCAGAATTCCAGAAGACACTGGATGGGGCGCTAACTCCCACTGGAGTTTCATACAAGCTGAGAATGTTCAATACCTTGCAAGGTTCTGGACACAAGAATTGTGCCCCAAGCAAGACTTGTCTCATATTTGTTTCCTCAGGAAAGCGCAACCTGCCCCGGCACTCTCTTCTGCTTAATGAAGAGAGTGATTGAGGGAAATCTCAACCTTTTAAAACTGCTTCCCCCAAATGCAGAGAATACAAGATGAGTGCTTTCACAATCCCACAGGGTCACGATATGAGGAGAGGTAGGGCAATGACACATGCAGGTACTTCTAGTCTTTCCACGGAGGTGAAAGTGAACAACAGAGGTGAGGATAGATGGAGAAAAGAAAAATAAGAGGATGGCTGTGACATAAAAGAAAAATAGCCCAACATAGACCTACTTAGTGTAGAAATGTATGGTTTAAGATTCAGTATTTCAATCTGGAACTTCTTTCAGCAGTTTCACATTTCATGTTAGGACAGCTTCTGCCTAGCTTCCTAGGTTTTTAAACTATCAAGCAGCATTATGATCATATAGTCTGATCTGCTTCATAACAAAAGGACACAGAACCTGACCCAGAATTTTCGGCATCAACCCATAACTTTCAGTTCAGCTATGACATATCTTTTAGGAAGACATATGATTCTGGTTTATAAGGCTAGGGACAGACATCCAAAAAGCCTGTGCCTGAATTAATTCAATCTTTGCAGGTTAGTCTAA
>NW_017729024.1:159197899-159198787 GCF_001723915.1 Gavialis gangeticus | reverse complement strand
TCAGGTTAGAAGCCAGGGGGTGCTAGAGCAGCCCTCCCTTCCCTTCTGCAGGGAGCTGAGCTGAGGGGGGCCTAGCCAAGCCCCAGCAGGGCTCTCTCATTAGGGAGGTCTGCCTGCATGGTCTGCCTTTTCCCCACTGGCTGCTCCATGAATCCTAACCCACAATGCCTCAACTTTCTCCTCCTCTGATCCCATTTTGATTAGGGTAGATATGTGTGTTGCCAGCTCCAGCCCCCAGCCAGCACTGTGAGGCAAGTCAGGGTGTGCAGTACATGCATCTGTTGATGATATGGAGCTTTTCAATGTCCCTCCCTGCTCTGTCATACTGCCTGCAGCAAGCTGACAGCTGAGCAAGGCAGCTGGGGGTAGGGGTGGGGGTGAGGGGCTGATAACAGTCTTTATCACCTGATTAGCAAAACAATAATCTCTCTCCAACTTTCTTCAAACTTCTTAAACAGTGTCCCTTGTAGGTGTTGTAGAGCTTCAGCCACTTCTTGATAGGTGTCTTGCCCCCAAGCTACATCAGGGTGAGATCGGGCTCTGGTTCCACCTAGATGGTCCAGGTGCTGCTCCTACTTTCCTGCCACATCTTTGAAGTTCGTTATTGGGGAGGCAGTTCCCTGCAGGTGGCCCCAAAGCGAAGGGGTCTTGACCCTGGTCTTTCTTCATGGGGCTCCAACCTCCCCTTTACCCCACCCTTACCATATCCATGGCCTGGGCAAACACTGCATCCCACAGGTCTTCCCCTTGATGATCTTGCCTCATCCATGCCAACCGCCTCAAGATGTGTCCAGTTTTCCCAGCCAGCAAAATCTTCTCCATGGTTGGTCCCTCAACTTTGGGCTGGCTCAGGCAGCTAAACCTGCCCCAGCTTGGGGCTAACTGTAA
>NW_017729024.1:159192959-159197278 GCF_001723915.1 Gavialis gangeticus | reverse complement strand
GTTCTGTCTGCCTGTCCCAGTGAAACTGGAGAGAGAGACACACACAGACACCTCTCAGCATTAGCTAGCATACCACATGCTGGCTAGGGTCCCTGCTGTGGCAGAGAGGTGGAAGGGATCACTGCTTAAGCAGCATGTGGCAGGGGGGAGGGAGAGGGGGGCACAGGGAAGCCAGGAGACTCTGCTGTACCTGAAAGTCTGTGCTGAGTTCTAGCCAGGAAGCAGAGGGGAGGGGCCAGCCCTGAAGCTGAAGCAGAGAGCCCCACCCAGCCCAGAAAGCATGCTGGGATGCTGTGGGACTCTGATTTAACTTAAACCAGGAAGGGGTCTGAGATAGACACTGCATAAACCGGTTTGAGCCCAATCAGTTAAGTCTGATACTACATTCAACCAGATTTATCTCAAACCAGTTTCAGACTGATTTATGTGCACTGAACATCTGTTCTGTTACAGGTTTAAACCAGTTTCTGATCAAATAAACCAGTTTATATGTAATGTCTGTCCCTAGCCTAAATAAGGAGCATTCACTACCAGGCACAGCTCGTGAACTCAGATTGATCGGGCGGGTGGAGTGGTACACAGGAGTTGGCGGGGGGCGGGTTTCAGCCAGCCAGCCCCTCCCCCCCTGCTCCTAGCCAGCTGCAAACCTGCAAACGCCACCCTGCTCCCGGCCAGCTGCTCCCCCTGCTCCCGTGTGCCACTCCACCTGCCCCACAAGTCTGAGTTCATTTGCCATGCCTGTTCACTACATTCTAAAGCAAGATGTCTCTTCTAGCCTAGCTTCAGCTTCCAATCACTAGATCTTTGAAGTAATCTATTGCCAGAAATATTTTCCCACTCAAAATATCTGTAGACTGTGATAGATTTGCTGGCTAAACCTTCCAACTCAACCCATGCCAAATCTGTAAATAAGATGGTGAAGCTGGGATGAGGGTATTTCCTGCTTCTGCTCTTGAGCAGGGGAGAGGAGACAGATCTCAAGAGCATTGCTTCATGGCTTGCTTTCTAGGTTTGGCACATGTGGACCTGAGTGTGTTCCACAGCACTGTCACCTGGGGAAGTAGTGCAGACGTTCCTATAACATCTTCAAAGCTCTTATGCCTGGCAGGACTGAGCTCAGAATGCCTATTGTTTTTGTAACAATTCTGTTTTTCTTTGTTCAGGCATCAAGCCTTAAGAGGGTTTCCTCACAATCATACCAATGAAGCAAAGTGAAGGTATTCAGGGTTCTAATTCTGACATGACTAATACAGCTACATGGCCTACTATCATGCTCTGTTAAACTGCCAAAGCACCGCCAAGGACTGTTGTTTAAGTTCTGATTTTCTGAATAACTGGTACGCATGCATTGCACTCCAGAACCAATCAGCTGTACTCCAAAACCTACTGGGAAAGCTGGAAGAAATGTTCAGTTACCTGTGCTGGTGCAGTTTGAAGATTACACCTGGCTTTCAAATTTAGAGAGGAAGAGTGAATCCAGCCATCAAAGCTTAGCTGGTAGCACATCAGATGAGAAGAAACATTGTTGAGTTAACTTGGCAAAATCTGAATGAACTGTGGAACGGCCTCTTGGCATAGAAAAGTGAAGCATTTTGTGCAAAAATCAAAACTGAGCAGGCATCTACGGCTGATTCTGGCACATACACAGTGCATTCCCCAGCAGAAAATCAATGCTGTGAAGCCTTAGTTGAACTTATCTATTCACACCCCATCTTTAACATTTTAATTAAACAGTCAGAGCCATTAATTACATTGAACTGATTGAAATGTTGAGAGGCCAGGCAGGCATTATCATGTTATAAATCATGTTATAATTTGTTAACCTTCACTCTGTAAGCAAGTTAGATGCATTTTTATGAATTGCGTGCTCTGGCTTTTCATGATGCACTTGTATAATATAGGACAGAGAGGATTTAAACACCAGAAACCCATTCAGTTTCATGCTTGATAGGCTGAATTTTGCAAAGTCACGAGTTACAGCCTCATTTGCCAGATAACTTTTGTAATAACTCAGTGTATCCACAGAAACATAGTTACTGTGCATGCATACAAGTGCAGATGGTCTGAAAAAGTAAACTACTCTGTCTACCCTGACTCAAGCAACAAGATTATGTTATATTCTCTCCCCTACTTGCTAGGTCTTCTATGGTCCCCCTTTGGGCACCTGACAGCTACTTACAAATCAAAACAACAACACAAATTCTCTCTTTTCCTCCTCTTTTCAGCCAACTGTAGTATCACTCAGTACTTACTGACTCAGAAGCTACCTGGTTTGTGTTACTGTATTTACTCAAATCCAAGACAAGTGTGCCCCTCCCTCCCCATTTATATGAGGAAAAAAAGCTTCTCATCTTGGATTTGAATACAAGTGTGGGAAGCAGGAGAACAGGCAGCCATGGCCGCTGCCCACACCACGCCCACTGCCCCTCACCTACCCTTTACCACTTACCCTCTGGCCTGGGGCATGGACCACACACTGTCTGGCTCTGGTCCTCACCCAGCCATGCAGTGGCAGCGGCAGCGGCAGCAGCTCCAACCCCAGCTCCCACAGAGGCGGGATGCAGTGCGAGGGGCCAAGTGACGCGGGGCAGGGACAGGTGGCAGGGGGAAAAGGCAGGGCTCAGGCCACTTGACTCCTCTGCCATCTACCTCTCAACTTTAAAGGGCATAAATCTTTTAGAGTCTATTCATGTCTGCAGTAAAAATAAATAAAACAATAAGAAATACACACCGTGGCTAATATTTTCTGTGAAGAGTCACAGATAATAATTTGAAGAGCCACTTGTGGCCTAGGAATGTGGTTCTGTTTACTGCTGGCCTACAGAATAAATACATTAGATTAGATTGTTGGGTTGCTTACTATTTGGGAGAGAAGTTATATTGTGTGCATATGAAGAAGGTGCCTTTACTGCAGAGTTAATTTGAATTATGTTTGCTAAAGTACTTCTATCAAGTTAGTGAAATCAACTACGCTAAACTGCTGTATGAATACCAATGCTGCACTGATATGTGCATTACTAAAGTTTCTGGGAATGTATCTTATGGTTCTTTGGGCTGAACTGCTCTATGACTTTTTCCCTACTGAGCTGTGAGAGAATTGGGCAAATCCTTCCAATGCCCCCCAAGCTTTGAGGGAAGTAACCCATGTCCATGCTGCATCACAGTTTTGTTAGCAATGAAAAGTTGTATAAATTCAGGTTTTAGCCCATCCTTCCATGAGCAGCCAACTCGAGTTAAATCACCTTGAAACAGGAGTTCAGGCGTTTTGTATAAATTGACTTAAATTAAGGGACACTTCCCATTTTAACTTCAATCAACTTTACAGTGAACATATCTACCCTAATCAAAATGGGATCAGAGGAGGAAAAAGTTGAGGCATTGTGGGTTAGGATTCATGGAGGTCATGGGGAAAGGGACTTGGTGGTGGGGGTCTGCTACAGACCACCACACCAAGAGGAAAAGCTAGACTTGGAATTCTTGAGGCAGCTCTCAGAGGCCGTACAGCTTAGGGCTGTGGTTGTCATGGGAGACCTAAAGTACCTTGACATCTGCTGGGAGGAGCAGTCAGCCAAATCCAACCATTCATGTAGGTTCTTAACTTGCGCGCAGGACCTTCACTTAACGCAGGAGGTATACGGTCTCACTAGGGGGAATGCCTTACTGGACTTGGTGTTGGCTACGGGAGGACCTGGTAGGGAAGCTGCAGATTCGTGGTCACCTTGGGGACAGTGATCACCAATCAATCAAATTCACCATATGGCGTAGGGTGGGTAAGATAACCAGTAGGGTGGGAAGTGCCTGACTTTAGGAAGACTAACTTCAATGTACTTAGGAGTGCAATGACACACTGCAGGAGAAGAGTATTGGTGAGATGGAAATCCAGGATGGGTCGTCATTCCTAAAGAAAGCGATCCTTTGGGCACAGAGAGAGACTATCCCACTACAAGGGAAAAGGAGGAAAGGAGCCAAAAAACTTCCTTGGCTAAGCAGGGAAATCCAGGGAAGCCTAAGGGCAAAAAAGAAGACATATAGACAGTGGAAGCAGGGGGAAGCTACCAAGGAGAAGTATACCTACTTGGCCTGCACTTGCAGGGAGGAAATTAAAAAGGCCAAAACAACTACAGAGCTGAGGCTGTCAACACAAATTAAAGGCAACAGAAAGTCTTTTTTAGGTATGTAGGGAGTAAAAGGACAGCAGAGCAGCATAGGACCCCTACTGAACAAGGGGGAGCAATTAGTGACAGAGAGTGGGGACAGGCTGAGCTATTCAATGAGTTTTTTTGCCTCAGTGTTCCTGAACAGGGCTCAAGAAAAGTCTC
>NW_017729024.1:159154415-159192593 GCF_001723915.1 Gavialis gangeticus | reverse complement strand
AAAATAATGCAGCAGGAAAACCAGCATGGATTCGTAGCAGGTAGATCATGCCTGACAAATCTGGTTCGTTTTATGACAGGGTCACAAAATGCTTAGACGCAAGAGTAGACGTGGATGTTGTTTTCTTGGACTTTAGCAAGGCCTTCAATATGATATCTCATCCTATTCTCATAAGTAAATTAAGAGGCTGTGACATAGATGTTTTCACAGTCCAGTGGGTGGCAAATTGGCTTAGCGGTCGCACCCAGAGAGTGGTAGTAGATGGGTTGGTATTGACCTGGAAGAATGTGGGTCTCGCAGGGTTCAGTCCTCGGACCTGTACTCTTCAATATCTTCATCAATGACTTGGATGTGAATGTGAAGTGTACTCTGTCCAAGTTTGCGGATGATACCAAATTGTGGGGTGAAGTGCACACTCTGGAGGGTAGAGAATGATTACAGGCAAACCTGGACAGGTTAGAAAACTGGGCAGTACACAGTAGGATGCAGTACAACAAGGACAAGTGCAGAGTGCTGCACTTAGGGCACAAAAATATCCAGCACACCTACTGGCTGGGAAGTGACCCTCTCAGCAGCACAGAATTGGAAAGGGATCTTGGAGCCATAGTGGACTCCAAGATGAGCATGAGTCATCAGTGTGACGAAATCATCAGCAAAGCTAACTGGACTTTATCATGCATCAGCAGATGCATGACAAATAGATCCAAGGAGGTGATACTTCCTCTCTATACGGCATTGGTCAGACTACAGTTGGAGTACTGCATCCAGTTTTGGGTGCCATACTTCAAGAAGGATGTTGACAGATTTGAGAGGGTCCAGAGGAGGGCCACCCATATGGTTAGGTGCTTATGGGACAAGTCCTATGAGGATAGACTGAGGGACCTGGACCTCATCAACCTCTGCAAGAGAAGGCTGAGAGGTGATCTTGTGGCTGCCTACAAATTCATTAGGGGGATGCAGCAAGGGATTGGAGATGCTCTGTTTACCAGGGTACCTCTTGGGGTAACAAGGAACAATGATCACAAACCGACAAAAGAGCAGATTTAGGCTAGACATCAGGAAGAACTTCTGCATAGTAAGTGTGGCCAGAATTTGGAACGGGTTCCCAAGGGACGTGGTGCTCTCCCCTACCTTGGGGGTCTTTAAGAGAAGGCTGGATAGGCATCTGGCTGGAGTCATATGACCCCAGCACTCTTTCCTGCCTAGGCAGGGGGTTGGACTTGATGATCTGTTGGGGTTCCTTCTGACCCTAGCATCTATGAATCTGTAAACACTGTGAGGTCAAAATAAAGTTTTGCTTTCAGTTTTGGAAGCACTGAGGCCCACAGCACTGTCTCACCTTTTCTTGTGGTAAATTCCACATTCTAGTTTAAGCTCTTATACAAATTCTCTCCTTGCCACTTGTGAGCCATTTCCAACTGCTCAACCTTCTCAGGGCTCTACAGGAACATAACCATTGTAGGAGTCCCTGGCCACAGAAGGAAAATCCATCTGTCCAGGAGCTAGCCCTAACTTTATGGGAGGCTTGGCACATCAAGACAAAGACAGTGAGTGGAACTCCATATTCAGTGGCAGGCCCATACAGAATGCAGACCACTGGATCAGTGCGCTCACTTGTTGCTAAGCAGATGAACTTCTTGAATTGTTTGGTAGTCTTTCAATGTGTATGGCTTAATGCCTGGATTTAAGTTTTCCATATTTCCTTTTTATGGAAATATGTATGGAAGATAAGGAATTAATTGATTAATTGAGCAGCTCTAAAATAGCAGCTGTTGGAATGTGCATTTTCAGTTAGAGACTAGGACTGGAAGTAGCATGGTGCATGGCCTGGATAAAGAAGCAAGATGATATTTACTAGAAATCCTCATCCATGCTCCAGCTGTGCTCGTCTAAGGCCTCCCTGGTGCTAGTAACACTGCTGGCTGCATAACCATGCTGCCCTTCCTTTTGGGACACAGATATGCTGTGTAATAGGGCTGTGTGAAGCTTTGGATGCTGATTTGATTCGGGGGAGATTCAGCCCGATTTAGTGACTGAATCTCAGAATCTGAATCAAATCAGGAGACCATTAAAAGGTCCGAATTGATTTGAAGCTCTAGGGATTGATTCGGAAAAGATTCGGAGAGCTTTGGCAATTCAGGCAGTCCCTGCTGACTACCACAGGGAGCTGGACCTGGACTCCATGCTGTTAAGTAGGGAGTGGGGGAGGGGACAATGGGGGGGACCCGTGCCAGATCCCATCCTGTGCCTGCTCCCCCAGCCCCCCTAAGCACCCTCCAATCCCCATCCAGTGTCCCAGCCCCCCGCCCCTTGGCTGTCCCACCTGGCCCCAGCTCCTGGCTCTTTAAACAAAAAAAGCCGAGTCACCGGCTGCTGCCAGGCAAGGGGGGGCCGATCCCCACTGCCCCTCACTGCCCCATGCTGCATGGGGGGCTCTACCTTGAGCCTCCCAACCCCTGCCCACTCTCCCAGCCCCCCCACCAAGGCTGCCCCACCCATCCCAGCTCTTGGTTCTTTAAAAAAATCAAAAACAAAAACCCCAGACTCACCGGCTGCTGCAGCAGCCTCAGGGCTTCTGGGGCTCATGGCAGAGCCCCTATGCAGTGTGAGGCAGTAGGGGGCAGTGGGGATTGGCCCCCGCCTGGCAGGAGCCAGTGAATTAGAACTTTTTTTTTTTTAAAGGGCCGGGAGTTGGGGCAGGCGGGGCAGCCATGGGCGGGGGCTGGAAGAGTGGGCAGAAGTTGGGGGGCTCATGGTAAAGCCACCCACATGGTGTGGGGCAGCGGGGGACAATGGGAATTGCCCTCCCACCTGGCAGCAGCTGGTGAGCAAGGGCTTGTTTTTTTCCAAAAAGCTGGGAGCTGGGAGAGTGGACAGGGCAGCCATTAAGAGCAGGTGGGGGATGGGGCCGATTCGGAGATTCAGCTGCAGCTGAATTGATTCAGGACAGTGATTAGAATCACTGAACTGAATCACTGTCCCCCAGATCGGCTGAATCCAAATCCGAAGCGAACTAGCCACTTTGCAGAGGCCTACTATGTAAGCCTCAGAGGGGGAAGGGTAAGAGACTTATGGCAGGGGAGAAAACACTGTTCCATGCTGCATTTAACTGTGTTCAACTATAAAGTCATAGGAAAATTTCCTGAGTGTCAAATATATGCTGACCTCTCACTCCTTGGTGACTGGCTTAATCATTCCCCTTCTCCCCCATCTGCTCAATATGACATATAAGGTCTAGTGGCAGTTATGTAGCATTTGGTGAAATTAACTTGGGCTCATGAAACCTTTTGCTCTACATATATATCATATTTAATTAGTCTATAAAGGTACATGTCTACCCTGCCTTCAGTTATGCAGTAGGCAGGGGCAGGGTGATTGTCTTCTCCTAAGTTAGTTAACAAAAGCATAGGTGCTAGGGACTAGGACAAAGTGGTGGTAGTGCAGTCACTTGGTGCTACAAGAAAAAAAACCCCCTACATCTCATTTTAAAATCTGCATCTTTATGCTTTTCCACACTTGAATTCTCTGATAGAAGCGTCCTGTACTTGAAAAGCCAATACTGGTTACAGGTACACGTTGTGACAGGTAAATGATTACTTTTCCTCCATCGCCACCTCAGAGCTGGGGATTTTCCACTACAGTGTCTCTGCTTAGGGAAAGTTTTAAAACAGCAGCAGAATCTCAAAGTGTCTGATTTTAGTGCTGATACAAGGGCACTTGATTTGCTTGACTAAGGAAGCTGTGGCAAAAATGTTACATTGGCAATTCTGTGTCTCTGTGCATATTTTGGCTCCATCTCAAAGTTTTGAAGTTTTTTTCCAGACGCGTGTCGAATAATCCGAGCAGTTGTCATGAAGCCAAGTGTAAAAGCAATGAGAACATTCTACATATACAGCGTGATGCCAAAACTCAGTATGATGTTATAAACAGATATCAGTGCTCATACTAATAAAAGCTATCAGCACATGGCAGACTAAAATCAGTGTTTCTTTCTTCACTTCATCTGCATTAACTTTTTAAAAATTTGCCAGTATCTTTCTAATCCTGAAAAACCTTCCTCTACAAATAGCCCTTAGTACATGGGACTTAAGAATGGACAACTCACAAAAGTGCTCTGAGCATTTGGGTCCTGACTGTCTGATATATAAATGATACATATTAGAATGTCACAAGTCACAGGATTTAAGCTATATTTGCTGCTGTCCTCATGAGAAAAGGGCATAGAAATGACAGGCAGAAATGATTTACTACACTAAGTTTTGAAGTCATCTCCTACCAGTCTAACTACCTTATAGTGCTGTGAGCACTTTCATAATTGTACTTCTTCTCCTATTGAAGTAAAAAAAGAAAATGTTTATTGTAGTAAAGTAGTAATGCTTTCTACTGTACCCTATGCATAGATTATATAGGATCTATTTATTAAGTGAAATCACAGATTATATTTGCATAAACAAAATAGCTTGATACTTCACTTGTTTACATGCATATATTTATCATTCCTCTCAAAGATGCTTGTAAATGGAATTCTGAATGATAGCTAAGATATTGTTCAGCGTGACGTTGGGTAATAAATCTGGTTTTAAGCTGTCAGGCCAGTCCTTACTATAAAAATGAATATAGTAAGGCATAATATAATTAATATAGTTAAATAAAAAAAATGCTATTTTAATATTGCTGTTTAACTTAAAGTGAAGATTTGAAGAGCCATTGTTTTTGGAGAAAAAATGCTGTACAGCAGGGGTTCCCAAACTGTGGTATGCAAGACATCTCTGGGAGGGATGTGGGATAAATTGTGTAATGGTGGGTTACGTTTTCATTATACTAATAATTGGCATTTAAGGGGTTAAATATAAAATGTATGCTGGTGGGGGTGTGCAGGCAGCTGGTAAATCTGGACGGGAGAATGGAATAAGAAAAAGTCTGGGAACCTCTGCTGTACAGTGTCCTGAAAGAAGCAATTCAGAAGTCTTTCAGCAGTGCTACACTCAGTGCAACTCTTAAGCTGCATTTAAGTCTCAGTCAAACCCCAGTTTAGTACATGTCTTAAGCACATATTTAGCTTTAAACATGTGCTTGAATCCCATTATTTTACCTGGAAGCATATGGTTAAGTTCATTGCCAAACTGCGATCCAGAGGTGTAACACTAGCAATTTTGGTAACTAGCAAGCCTGGGGTAGAGATGCTGAGGAGAAGGACGCATGGGCGAATGTAGAATTTTGAAAAAGGGGGTACAGATGGTGAGGCACATTATTACACATAAACACTACATTTTTCTCCACCTATAAATAAACTAGAAGCTTTACTTTTACACTAGATCTGCTTACAGATTATAGAACAAAACAAAACAGCACTTTAAACTTGACGTGCTCCCATGCCAAGCCCAGCACATACCCAGAAGAGGCAGCACGTTAGTAGGACCTGGCTCATCCAATGTTTATATAGATCAGGCACTTTATGTGCCTTTTTTTGCACTTTTATCTCACAGCTGGTTGAATCAAAGCCCTTTTTGAGAAAAGCGTCAAAAAAGCCCTGCAGAAGCGTCTGATCTCTACAGATACTCCAGAGCCAGATCAAACTAACATGCTCCTTCTTCTGGTGAAGCCCAGTTTGTTTGTTTTTTTAACATCTGTAGGTGGCCCAGGGGCCTAGGGAAGTATCATTCAGTCTAATATTGAAGCAAAAACAAATACAACTTCACTGGAATGAGTTCAAAAACAATCTGCAGAGCTGTGAAATAGGAGCTTCAGAAGCTGCTAACAAACGGCAGAATTGCAAAACAAAGGCTGGCTTGATTGGTGGAACATCAAGACCATTAAAAAGGAAAAGAGGGTCATTAATACCCATGGAATGAAGCATTTAAAGGGAGTCAGGTAGCTTATAATGAGCCATGAAGTCAAGTGACTCCCTCAGTACTGCCTGACTAGAAATGCTGCTGTCACTGCCAGGCTGTTTGTTTTCAACTTTGGGTAGAACAGGAATCAAAGGGGGGCAGGAGTTCGAGTGCACCAGTGTACCCCCCAGATCCACCCTCCGAAAGAAGGGGGTGAGCACTGAAGAATGGGGGAGAGGGGAGGGCAGAGAGCCTTAGGGATGACTCAGCAACCCCCAGGTGTCTTTGCATGTCCCCATCCCTGCTCCACATCTATAGGACTCCCTGCCTGCCCTCCCACTCTGAGCTCCCAGGGGACACAACACCTACCTCCTCATTCCCGAGCCACTGAATCCATGTCTGGAGGGCAGAGTAAGGTCCTGTCCCCAGTCCTGCCCTGCTTTGAACCAGTCAGTGGTCAGGAGAGAGTGGTCACGCAGCCCACTGGAGAACATGCCCTTAATCGGCCCCAGGTACCTGATTACAGTAGGAAGCAGAGTCCAGAAACACTACACCTCCAAGCATGACCCAGGACCAACACGGTGAGGGGATGGATGTTCCTGGTGTCTCCTCTAAATCAGTGCCCAGGGCTGGTGCCTAGCTCACCCTGCCCTAATTACACTGTTGCTGGGATCCTAATATATTTGGAGTTTTGAAGTCTAAATTTACAGCTGAATCTAGTGGAATTGATTTTGTTGACACAACTTTCACCTTCTGTTGGCCTCATTAGTGCATAAATTACACTGACTTAAACTCCATTACTTTAATGTCTGAATTTGGCCTCATAGGCTGCATCCAGTCAAGCGCAGCCCTGTGCTATGTAGCACTTCAGACATTTCTGTGGCACCACATACTGCAGCTGTTCTCTGTGCTACAAGGGTGCAGTGCGGGGTTGGTTTTTTTGACCCCTGGATATCCTGGAAAAAAAGTGGAGCAGCACACGTGGAGGCAGCACCTGCCACTCAAAACTGGAGCCTGGCTAGCAGCCGGAGCATGCCACTGTGGCAGCTCCAGGACCCCAGGTAAGGCTACTGGGGCCAGCCCAGTGCTGGCCCCAGCCTCCTCTTCCCCACCCGGGGTAACCTGCCATATGCCAGAGGGTGCATGGCACAGGCATTCCCCAGGAACAACTAGCAGTAGTACAAGGTGTCCTGCTGTTAGTTGTCCCCAAGGAACCAAACGTCCACCCTTGTGTGGATGAGGCCATAATCTCCACACCAGTATTTTTTTTGGCCAACACAGTCATTAGTCTCCCTGCTCAGAGAAATTAATGACACCCAAGAGTTTTAATTAATTTAAAACTTCAGACTATGACAAAATATGAATCACTGCCATGAGAATGTCTCTCTCAAGTCACTGAGGTAGATACCTAGTTTGCAACCATGCAAATCCATGGCATTTGGGTAATAAATGTACAAACTCAAAGACATGGGTGATGGGTGCCACCTGAGTCAGTGGCCAGTCAGTCAGGGGGTGGGGGGGCCCGCAGCCGATCTTGCCGGCTGGGAGGGGTGGTCCCCCCATGGCTGATCGCGCCAACCGTGCCAGTGGAGCTTCGCCTGGAGTCCCCACTCCCCTGCCCTTTGCCTAAGTGGGGGCGCACCAGTGCTATCAGGGGGTGCACATGCACCCCTGTGCACCTCCTACATGTCGCTGCTGCTTAAAGAGCTTTCTTATAAATTCTACTTCATTTCTGCTACAATTTTCATGGAATATGTAGAGTTTGCAAGGTTTATATTTTATGGCTAAATTTTGAAAGTCCATTTTCACATTGCCTTATGTTTAGCTAGTGTAAATCACTATAGCTCTGTTAAGGCAGAGAAGCTAACTTACTTTACGCCAGCTGAAGATCTGATCCCACATATGTTATAACACAAATTTGCATGCATGGAAAGTTTGTTAAATAACTTTGCCAGAAGTTTTAAACATAGCAAGACATATCCATGTTTTCTGCATATTTTTACTTATATATTTGAATGTTTTTTCTACATGCTTTACTTACTTTCTGGAGCTTTTCTTTTTGTTTTTACCCATAATCTATCCAATTAGCAAGGACTGCAATTTTAAATTGGGTAGACCTCAAAATCATGAAGAAAACCAAAATTCAAAGAAAACCAAACATGTCCAAAGATGAATGCCTCAAGGTAGAATTTCAACATTTAATGTGTGTCTGATTGCTAAGCACCTTAAAATCCCAAAGTGAAGAGATATCTTAAATACTTAATTTTAGGAGTACAAGTTTTTAGAAGTCATTCTAGATAACTTGACCAAGGTTACCAAGTGAGTCAATAGCAGGACCAAAGATACAATGCACATCCTAATGCCCCATATACTGGATCACCTGTGTCAGCAGTGCCCATTCTGAGGCCATCAGTCTTGCCTCACTGAGGGATGCTCCAGAAATATTTACAGCCCTCAAAGCTTTGTCCTATTTTCTCCCTTTGCAGATTATTTTTTGAAGAAAGGTCTGACATTGGTTGATTAGTTCTGAGAATATCACTGTCACAGTACATGTTTTCCAAGTGATGCCACTATTATGTCACACAGAACTAGTATTTTTTTAATGAAACCAGTTTCTTAAACAGGTTTTCATTTTACGCTTAAGCTGGATTTGTATGGGTAAAATCCATAGGTCAAATTAATTAATATCCATGGATGTGTACCCCGTTTCTCATATGACAACAGAGGCTACCTGCTCCGATAACAGGGACGGGCAGTTGTTTGGGGCCCAGGGCCACTTGGGAAGTTTTGGTGAGCTGTTGTGAGTTGGGTCAGCACCTTCTCCCCTCCCCCAACCCACAACAGCTCACCAAAACTCCCTAAGTGGACAGGTAGATGGGATGGGGCTGCAGTTGGGCAAGAAGCAGGATGGGCAAGTGGGGCATGGGTCGGGGCTGAGGTCAGAGGCCAGTGACAGCACGAGGCTAGGGCCTGGGGCACAGCCATGATCAGCTCCCTGCGTGTCCTTGCGATGGGTGCCAGTTCCGAGAGCAGGGGCATGCAGGGAGTGGATCATGGCTTGGCCCCACGTTGTCACCACCCAGCAATCCTGGCGTCTCCATGGAGACCAGCCAGGACCCACACAGTCAGGGTGTTCAGCCAGGGGGATGGGATGGAGCCGTGGGCAGGCAGAGAGCGGTGTCCCACTCCCAGATGCTTCTCCTTGCTCACCCGTGGACCCATCCCATCTGGCCTGCCATGCAGACCCTGGGCATACTCTATGGAAACCCTGCCCACCCACTCCATCTGGTGCCCCTGGCGGTGGGTGTGGGGCAAATAGATGCAGGGCGAATGGGCCAAGGTGCCCAGGCAACACGGCCAGGCCCAGTGGCAGTAGTAGTGGAGGGCCAGGTCTGGTGGCAGCCTGGCACTGGCTGCTGGAAGGAGCTGCTGCTGCAGGGGCTGTTGGGAAGTGAGTCTGGCTGCTATGCCACCCCAGGAGGTGGCGGGACCAGCCACACATGCCAGCAGGGCCAAGGGACCCGCTGTAGGCTGTGCAACATCCCTTGGTGGGCTGGATCCAACCCATGGACCAGATTTTGCCCACCCCTGTCCTCCTATAAGTTACCCTTTAAAATAAGCCTGCTCCTTTAAAAAACAAAAAGGTTTCCAAATGATGCAATATGTATAATTTCAAGTAAAATAAGCTTCACTATCAACCCTTTGGGTCACTTTGCTCCTATTTTGCTATACTGTGCTATCAAGTTTCAGAGCAGAACTCCTCTTTGATGGCACAATGTTGCCTAGCAGCTCAGTTTTATCCTAAGTTACTTATATCCAATATTTGTAAGCCCAAAGTACAAGGTGCGTTTGTTAGTTCTGACTGGACATATAGATCGACTGCCATTGTTCTTAAATCTCCCAAATGGATCAGCTTAGAATGAATTTTTTCAAGCAAGTGATTAGCCAAAGTCATTATGACATGTTTGCCCTTAACTCTACCACAATATTCAGAAGGGCATTCACTGTGGGTAGTAAATATAATCACATTGTGCTGTGTTATTATTTCCACTGAGCTTTACAATAAAATGAACATTTGAGTTGTGAAACATTCAGTTCTGGGGGATTTTGTACAGGCATCTTTTTGTTGTGGTTCACAGAGTTTGAACTTATTTTTCTCTGTTTTGTTTTGCAACTGGGGAAGGAAATATATTTTATTCAATATGCTTTATCATTCAAGGTTCTGGGCATACAATGCCATGTATAAGCCCAAAAGAAGTTCCATTAACAAGGATGCTAAGACATCAGTAAATATTAGCACAGAAGAAAAAGTGTTAGCTGTCTTGGCTTTAGTTGCTGATGTATTGAACAGAATTCATAAGACATCTAGATAAACAGATAGTCCCTGACCTTTCATTCCTTAAATTGGTTTTTCCACTGCAAGTATGTGACATTTTCAAATACATTTATGTCATAGAAGTTGTGTCTCCAGCTCCTGACAACACAACACTGCAGGATGCCTGTCTCAGCTCTCAGAAAATGACAAACTCACAATTTTCATTCTGTACAGTTTGTCCTCTGTACTCAGATTTCCAGCTACCACCAGTGGCTCCAATAGTAATTGGACATCCTTTATTTCCTTTGTCTCTGCCACTTAATCTAACAGCCCTACTTTTAGCTGTTTAACATCAGGAAAAAAGTCACATCCATATTACAATACAGAACAGTTTTTATTTCAGTCTGGAAATACTTGTTTTCCTCCTTCCCAGACAAATATGACGGAAAAGAAAAGATTTCACTGCCTGAATTGAAAGAATACTCTGTATATAAAGTTTAACTACAGACAGATATGATTGGTCAGGATTGTTGGAGTTTGAAAGAAAACCAAAATCAGCCCAGATAAGCTGGAGAGTGAGCCAGCTGTCAAAGTCAGAAACACAGGAGAAGAGGACTTGGGGCTTGTGCATATTGCCTCGCACAGGGATGGACAGAATACTGAAAGAGTAGCAAAGAGGAGAGGCAGCTGCAGGAAGTTAAACAGGGAGGATGTCGATAGGGGCAAACTCAAAGTCTCCTGTCCCAAGAACTCTCAGGGAATCACTGAGAGAGAAAAGTTTGTGGCTCTGGGGTGATATCTGTGGTACAGGATCAGGACTTCTCAAGGAAGCCGCTGAAGTGCAAGAGGGAGAAGTGCAGTAAAGATTGGCAAGAGTAAAGCTCCAATCTCCCCCCGCACGGCCAGATTAGAGCCAGATCACATCCCCGTCCCTCTGGGCTTCTGTTTTGGGGCCAAGCTATGCCCCCTTCTCCCCACAGGGCTGAGCCAAGCCAACCTCTCTCTGCTTGGCCAGGTCCCAGTCCCTCCCCTGCTGTGAGGCCAGGTTGGGGCCAGCCCAAGCTCCCTTCCATTGTGCAGCTGGATCATGGCTGGGCTGCCTCCCTCCCCTCCCCACCATGTGGCCAGATGTGGCCCTAGTGGATCCACCAGACAAAAAGGCTGTAAGAGATCAAAACTGAGGAGAGAATGAGTGTAAAAAATGTAAGAAATGCCAACTGGGTTAAACCCATGGTCAGACCCAGTAACATATCTCCAGTCTCCAGGAGTAGCAGGAGTGGATGCTTTAGAGGGCGAACGTGGTACGTCTAAACAGATCCAGTCCCTGACATCCACCATCATTGGTAAAGGATGAACCTAAATTGGGAGAAACTGCCAGAGGCCAGAACAGAAAGAATGAGATGAAGCCAAGTTCAGGATTTATGAGGGAAAGAAAGACAGGGCCATTCTGTATTTACATTTTATAAATACATTTAGCTCAAAATGGCCTTCGAGAAAGCTACTTCTTGGCTAGCATTTTTCTTCAGAACTAAGAAAAGGAAGAAGCAAAAAAGTAATGTCTATGCGTGGAGCAGCCAGCATTTGCACAATTTCACATGCAAATATAACAAAGAGCAAAGATATATTCATCATTATAATCCCAATTTTTCATTATGCCTCCTCTCCCTTAGCTCCTACAAGACAGCCAAACTCCACAAAATACTGTATCCTGAATCTTTTTCTAGAGTAAAGGTTTTTACCATGCTTCCCAGAAAAATTGCTTTAAAATAAAGATGGACCTGTTGCTGATTTCTGTTGGCTCCATATCATCCTAAAAATGGCTTCACTTGGAAAGCCCACTTTTTGGTTTCAACAGCCCTACTGAGCTGAAGTGCCCCTTAGATGCTAAGGGGGGCAAGAGGGAAGGTCTCGGACTTGGTAAAATGTGTTAGAGAAGGGCCCCTGTACCACTTATATACCAACCCATTTTTAAAATGTTGGTGCTTAGTAAAAATGAAGGGTTTTGATAAATAAAAGACTTAGGAATGAAATTGTACTTCAGTAGAGTCCAGCTATACTGCATTCTTTCTAAAAATATTCTAGACCTTAAAAAGAAAAAAAAACCACAATGGTATTAGACTGTCTAGAAATGAATGATGAAAGAATTCCCATAAATCTTACTACTCATCCCCACCCCATCTGATGTTCATTGTCCAACAACTTTAATCTTGCTTCTAATATCTGATAACATACACAAAGATTCACATAACAAATTGCTAGAAAGTTACAAAAATCTCATTCCGTCTTAAAGAAACCCATTTCCATGAATCTCTTAGTTATTCATTACTTTGACTTCTGCATGTCTTTTCTTCCATTTTTTAGGATAAACATTCAGGTTGGATGGGAAAAAGCAAAGGAAGTGTATAGTACTGGGGAACTGATTACATTCCTTATGTGGTCAATGTCCAAAACTGTATACTGGCTATTTTTTACAGATGTGCAGTCTTCATAAAGAGCACAGTGTCATTGTACTCAATATAGGAATAATATTTTCCATACAATATTTCCTTTACACTTCCCATTTAGGAGATAGCTCAAAACCAAGTCTTTCTGCTAGCTGGCGTGGGATTTGGATCAGACTCATAGACAGGAACTGTTTTACCAGTCATCTAACCAAACAACCTACTAGACAACTTCTATGGAGAATGGAAAAGGCCAATAGAGGATCTCAGACATTTTTAGCCTGTAAATCATTTTAGTGCAGCTTTTGAAAGAGCTCATCTGATCCCAGTTGATATGTCTTTAAACTGTTATTGCTAGCACCTGACATATATACCTTTAGAGAGATGGATTAGATGGAATCCATGTCTAATCCAATCTGGGAATCTCAGTGTTCCTCTCTTTTGCTCTCAAATGTCCAGATTCCTGGAATCTCCTGATGGGCAGCAAGAAACTTCAGAGCAGAACAGAGGAACACTGAGATTCCCATATTGGATTAGACATGGGGTTTCATCTAATCCAGCATTTCAAGCACAGTGATCAGAACCAGATGTTCTGGAAAGCTAAGGAAAATCTACAGACAACAATATGCAAATAATCTGCTCATAGGGAACCCTTGAGCTAAAAGTATGGCCTCTGCCATGAAGCATAAAATATACCTGATTTCTTACTCGTTTAATCCTGTCTAATGAAATTGTGAATGCTTCTTGCTTTCTGTTACTAATCCTTGCTTGAACTGCACCTTTCATTATACGACATGCAGTGGCATGGAAGTTTCACACTATTAGTACTAAATGAAACTTGATGTGTACTTTGCTGTGACATAGTATATAAAACCTTCCAATCTGTAACACAGTCAAAACGCATAAGGCTGTTTTCCCATTTAGCCATATCCACTCTGGAAACTGAGCAGTCTGGTTGTACTTTAGGTTCTTGAGAAAGGAATTCAGAAAAATGGCTTATTTTCCATGGAAATTTCCTTCATGAAAGGCAGGACACAGCCATATGTGAACTAAACTTTAATCTGCTTAGTCTCTTTTTTAAGTTTCTTCGTGATATCCAGGAACCATTTTCATAATATTAAACAACTCACTCAATTGCATTGCAGTGGAGACTTTTGTCTTCTGCACTACAAGGAATGTATCATGTAATAGTTTATCAGCAGGACACAGCAATGGCAGAAATTTCCTCACCATCCATAGCAAAGATTCTGAAACTCTGATAAACTGATAAGCAAGCATTTGAAAAAACGACTCTCCTATTAGACAGGGAGAGAGAGAAAAGAGAAACTTCAGGTCTATCAGCAGACCTCACGTATGGCATCTGAACACTGTCCAGACAAATACAAGGGAGGGCCCTGCATAAAACTTAGAAAGGTAAGAAGGTAGGCAGACAGATACTGACTGTCAATGGGAGTTTTGCCAGGTGTGTCAAAGGGAACAGGTTAGGACCCATTTGTTGTATTGCATGGGGAGGTTGTAACAGTAACTTTAAAAAGCTATATAATTGAAAATGTCAGCAAAGACCTTCTGTGTCTTGAGCTTGAGACAGCCAGAACTAATTTTCTCATAACATAATCATTAGATCACATTGGAAATACAGGGAAGACTGAATGTGCAATACAAGTCCCAAATTTCCCTAATGTGTGTGCCCCTCTACAGTAGGAAATGAGACTGCACTTCAAAAATTAAGCTATTAGACGAAAACTGTTTAAAACTATCAAAATATTTTAGAAAGCTAACAAACAGTTTCACTGAATTATGTCTGGATTACAGGGTCTCTCTGGCGCGTGCTATATTAGCCTAGATTTACTTCTTTATCCTGTCTGCAATTTCTCTCCTTGCCTTCTCTTTGCTGTGCAGGATGATCAGTACTGGATAATTGTGCCAAATCTTACCAGAGACTGTTGCACATCTGGGGTATGCAGCATGTCTCCTGTAGTAAGTGAATCTCCTTGTGTTGAAATGGAAACATACCTAATTTTTTAGATCGACTCAACCTTCTGACCACTGCTGAAGAGAAATAAGGAGTTTTGGAAGCAGGGATTGCCTCCTCTGTTTTTTAGCAGGTCCAGAGGAATCCTTACTCAGCACAAAGTTCATGAACTTACAAGTCCTATGATTTGGCTAGACTCCATGATGGTGAAATTCAGTTGAGAACACAATTCTGAAACTGTCCCACAAATACTGTTCCAATATCTTAAGATGGATGGACAACAATAATTTTAAGCTGTTCCAACCATTCAAAATAAGTTTGAACCAGGCAATGTTCATCTACTTTTCTACCTCTTTAAAAAAACAAAATGTTGGGCTACTGCCCTGGTAGGATTGTCGCAGGTTTGTAAATCTTTTGGGCAATAATGGATCCAAGTGGCAGTGAGCATTAGCAAACTTATGATTTTGTTGAAAATTCTGAAGAAAAAAATTGGCAAGGTTTCCAACAGAAGTCTACTGGGTTTGGCTATGTTTCCCTTTGGGATTTTGTTTTAATACTTGGTGAATACAAACCAAAGAGAGGACAAAGTCAGAACTCTTGTCAATGAAAACTGCTGATATTCAAGAGCTCTAAATATTTTACAAGGACTGAAGCTTTGTTTGCTCTTGTTTGAAAGAGCTGTTAGGATACTGCTCATAGTTTCCCTGACCTCAGCCTGTGACTGGGAAGGTTTACTCTTAGGCATACCTGTAACTTTCCACTTCACACTTAGTCTCACCTATTTAGGAAGGAACAAGTAGGCAAAAGGGGAGGGGGAGCAGCACTGTCAAAATGGTATTGCTTGTTTTCAAGTAACTGACAAGTAGGGAGAAAAATTATTTGAGTACTTACGGATTAATGGGTGTGTCTACATGAGACATTTACCACGGAGATGACTAATTAAAGGTCCTAAGATCAGTAAAGGTCCTGTCTATTTGTCCATCCGATTACCACGGGCAAGGCCCACCTGGCTAAATAGTAGCCCCTTTTTACGTGGGGCTAATGGACGAAAGAACAGCTACATTCTTGGGAAAACTTATAAAAACAAACAAGATAGGAGTGTCATGTGGGTCAAAGGGTCAAAACATGAAAATAAGTGCACCTGAGGGGGACACCGAGCAGAGCCCCCTGGGCTGCTCCAAGGAGCTGGTGGATGCTGCCCACTGGTGCTCTACCCAGAACCATGCATGGACAAGTGAAAGGAAAGCAGCCCTGCAGTCTCTGGGCACCTTCCCAGCCAAACCTTCCTTCCTGGTCAAGTACAGGGCCCACTTGGCCAGGGCCAGGAGGAGGTTGATGAAGAGGTCCTGGGACTTGGTGGAGCCATGGATGGGGTGACCAAAAACAAAAAAGTGGGGGGTGAAATTCAACCAGAACCTCAGGAGGAAGTTCTGGAGGTAGAGGTGGAGGGGCTTCAGCCTGGCACACTTGAGGATCATGTGCGCCAGGGACTCCCTCTGCCCGCAGATGGGGCAGGAGATTGGTGTGTCTGTGAAGCTCACCACATACGCACCCATGGCAACAGCTCCATGGAGGAGCCACCAGCTGAGGTCCCCAGTGGCTTATGGGATGAGGGTGGAGTACAGACTCAGCCACTGGGGTGCCCCAGCCATGCCCTCGCCGAGCAGGTTCCACCACTTGGTGCCTGGGCGGGACACGAGGGCAGCATAATGGATCGTGCAGCACACAAGCATGTAGAGGTGGCGGCAATGGATGGTGGAAGACTGGACCAGTCGGGTGTCTTCTAGCTGGCTTAGCTGGTGGAGCAGAGAGCACTGTGAAGCCGGGTAAGGCATTGGCCCCACGACAAACTCCAGTGGGCTAGAGAACATGCCGGGGGCAGGCACAGCCACCACACAGGACTTGGTTGACAAGGGCAAGGGCATCGGGAGGTCGGGAATATTTCACCTCCTGGACCAGACGTCAGGTTGCACACAAAAAGGGTACTAAGAGCAGTAAAGTTCTCAGCATCTACATGTACACTTCTATTAGGCCATAGGAAACTAATAAACTCCACAGCAAAGTAGTACTTGTAAATACAAGTACTGCCCTGTTGTGGAGTTTTTTTTTTAACACAGCAGTGCATGTGTAGACACTGACCTAGCTGGCTGGGGCATGAAGATGCTTCAGTGTGGGGGGCTGCCTACGAGCTAACCCCACACTGAAATACCCTTGTGCTCTAGCTAGCCCTTCACAGCACACTGAGCTGAGTTAGAGCATCCCCAGGCAGGCAGGTTGACCCCTTGGGCTCCCTGCCATCCAGGGCTACTCCAATTATGCTCCATATGCTGTGCATTAATAAACTCCAGAGCTGATTGCTCTGGAGTTAATTTCTCCTGGGTCTATGTTCAAATGACATGCCTGGGAGCAAAGAACTCCAAAGCAACGAACTCCACAGTTTATTCATGAGCACTAATTACACATGTAGATGCACCCAATATCTTAGAAGATAATGAGCAAAGGCAGGCAACTGGTTGGTGTCTGCCACATACTTGCAAATTACGTTGGAGAACAGGATGGCTGGCTCCCTAAGAATTTATCTGTAACATGTAGAAAAAAAGTTCATCATCAGTGTGGAAATTCATTCTGAGTGACATTTTGGAGGTCTCATGGTACCAGTACTTTTAAAAAAAGTAGTTTTGATTTGTTTTTTTTAATATTATAGATGATCATTTACTAACTCAAGAAGTGTAGAGCTCAGCAGGAAGAAAATCTGTTAGACTTCTCCTCAACAGATAAAGAGGAACTACTTACAGAATGTGTCATGGCGCGGGGTCCCCGAAGATGGCCATGAAAACACTAGGGCTCCATGACCATGTCAGTTCTGCCCTGCTGGTGGCCTTCTTTTCTCAACTGCCATGTCTTGGTGGTATAAATATACAATAGGGAGGCTGCCCATGAGTTTCTGTGCAGTCATGGTCCTGTTGGACCCCACTAAACCCTGTAGGTTCTTGGATTTCTTGCTGGGTCCCGCTCTAAGTTGGTGCTTCACAGAATACCCTGAGCCTCCTAGGCTAGATACACGGATCCAAAATCTCCTCTTTACCATGCCCCGTGCCTCACAGGTGGTATTTACATTTTAACTTTCTAATAACGTCTTGGCTTAACTTGGCCTCCCATGGTTACTGGGCTGTGCGGCTCCTGTCACTGCACCCCTCTGGTGCTGGGGCTGTGCAAAATCATGTGCCCCAATGAGGCCTCCTCCTCCCCTATTAGCCTCTTCCCAGTCCACTGATATTAAAGACAGAAAAACAAGCCCCTGGGCTACAACACAACAATAATAATGGAGGCTGCACTCAGCCCCTTTAAGACAGTAAGCTTCTCTTTTATTCTTGTGTGCCTCCTAGCCTCAGGTACCTTATGAGCTCTATAATCTTACAGGCATCAGACCAGGCCAACAAATGTCTCTAAGTATTTCTTTCCTGCAAGAGATCCTTCCCCTGGCAACTGCCAGAGAACTAACCCCCTGCCAGTCCCAGCCCTGGGGCTTATATGTGCCCAGGACCCTGCCTCCTTCCGCTCTGCTGACCGGGTGCAGGTGCTAGCTAATTCCCTCATTAGCCTCCTGCCAAGGCTACCTGCAGCTGTGGAGCACTGCCAAGCTCCCAGAGCTCTCTAGCTAAGCTGCCTCTGCCCTTAAAGAAACAAGCATGCCTTAGTGCCCTGTGACAAATAGAAAACGAGTGGTACTTTCAATACAAGTGACCACAACTTGATTAGATTATCCTGTTTACATCACACCAAAGTCCAATCAGTAGTGATATACAAATATATGCTACTTAAGAAGTGACAATTTCATGATAGTGAAAACATATAATTTGGTCAAAGTCAATAGAAGTTATTAATTAAAACAGAAAAACATGAATGATAACTGAAAACTGCTTTAGATTATTTTATTCAATGCTCAAAAACTCCAGAGTCAAGATAAGAAGGGCACACTAGTTAAAAAGCACAACCTACCTTAGAGAAGAATGGAAGGCAGCAAAAATATGACCTAATGAATGGAAGAAAGAACAAGCTGAAAGCAATTACTATAACCAGTGATTCCTTAACTTTCTGGGCCAATGGAACACTGTCAATCCTCAGGATTTTTCATGGACTACCATGGACATATCACACTTTTTTATTCAAAATGGGGATGGGATCAGACAAGCTCTTGGGAACCAATGCCATAAATCAAAATCTAAGAAATACAGAAAATTGACAAAGGAAGCAAAAGAACACAAAGGAAGTCCATTACCAGTGGAGTTAAGGATAAGGAGGACTTATCAAAGTATGCTAGAAACAAGAAGATTCTTAACAATGGTCTTGGTCCATTATTAGCCCAAAATTGTAGGAATATCAATGCAGGAAAACCAGAAGTCTTCAATTCATATTTGTGTTCTGCATTTGGGAAAGAAAGGCAGATAGTATACCATATTGCTGGAAGATAATAGAACATTTTCTTTTAACACATTAGTAGCTGTTGTTTGATGTTCCTGTGTTAAAGTTGGACAGCTAAGTAACATTCTTAGCCTGTGTCTGCCTCTTTCTCAAACTTGACAAAGGACACTTGATGCCCAAAAGATTATCCAATATGTCTCCCAACTATATAGCTGGTCGAAAAAAAATTTTTTAAAAATTCCCCCCAAAATCTTGCCTCTCCTCATTTACAGTTAAGGGTTATAAAAGCGCTGGTCAAAAAGCTATCAGGACCTTTGATTTTCAGTAATTGTTGCAAAGTAGGGAAAGTCTAGAAAACTGGAAGGGAAAAATATTAATGTGTGCTACTATCTAAAATGCAGAACATAGGAAACCCAGCTAATGACAGGACTGCAAAATAATGGGGTATCCAACATGTAACTTTATCAAGAAGACATTTAAGAAAAATAACTCAATCCCTTGACTGGATTACAAATTTGGTAATGAGGCTGTTGTAATTAGCCCTATACTTAGATATTTAGAAACATATTTGGATTTCTTTAAGACAACTAAGTCCTGTACAATGTTTTGACCAAGAAACAAAAAATAAAATAGATATTTCCAGTATTTAGTCCACTGAATGTAGGCTAACAAGAAGGTGAATTCCTAAGGGGTCCCCCTGGGATCAATTGTTATCTGTACACTATTTAATATTTCTACTCAATGCCCTAGAAGAAAACACAAATATCTCAAAGCTGGAGGAGTGGTAAATAATGAAGAGTGCAGGTCTTTGAGATAGAGAGATTGTTCATGAACCAGAGGCAGGCAAATAATAGGCAGCCCATATCTAAAATCATAGATCTAAGAACAAGGACTGCAGGCAAATGTAGATGGAGTCTCAGGAAAAAAACCCTCCTTGCTGTCAGAAGAGTAGAACCAGTACATGGAGCCAGGCAGGGAAGCCTCAGAATCTCTTTCATTAGAGGTTTCCAGAAGAGGCTGGATAAGCATTGGCTTGGATAGTTTAGGAATAGCACATCCTGCATTTGAGCAAGGGATGAAACCAGATCAGTGGTTCTCAACCTTTATCGACTCAAGGCACCCCTTTGAAAATGCCAGGTCTTAGTTTTCATTCTTTTTTGAATGGAGAAATACTAGAGCAATTCTGTCACAATACAGTCATCACCATTCCTGGATCCTACACCTGCACCTCCAGAAATGTTATATAGCTTATCCAGTGCACCAAATGCCCTGATGGAAAATACGTAGGAGAAACCAAACAACAACTGCACACCTGAATGAGCACACACCAAAAATCGATCAAAGACAAGAATACCCAACTACCTGTGGGGGCACATTTCCCACAAGACAATCGCTCCTTCTCTGGTCTCTCAGTTCTAATCCTCAAAGGGAACTTACAAAACACCTTTTCTAGATGAGCCTATGAACTTCACTTCATAGATCTACTGGATACAAAAAATCATGGACTCAATATAGACATTGGATTTATGATACATTACAACCTGCCTGACATCTGATTCCCCAGGTACCTGCCAGACCTGACCTCTTACATTTTTCTTTCCCCCGCCCTTTCTCTCCTCCAGTCCCCTCCTTTTCTGCCCTTTGCCTTCCTAATTTCCAGCTATTTCCTTTTTCACAGACAGCCTCTTTTCTACCTAGAGTTACTACCATTGTAGTGTCTCCCTTACTCACCTTTGGCTTTTTCCCCTGGTTTTTTCTCTTCCGTTATCTGCTTTACATTTGTTTTCCTAATTTCTACCTATTTACATTCTTACTGACATCCTGTCACATTTTTAGCTTCTCTCATTCCTTGGAGTCTCAGAACAGCAGAGACCCCTATGCCTGAAGAAGGGTGATTGCATTCAAAAGCTTGCTAAGAACTTTTTAACAACTACTCAGTGGGTCTAATAAAAGATGTCACATCTACCCAAAGAACCTTGCCTCTTCTCTTGCAAAGAACTCAAAAAGACCACAGCAGATCAAAATATTTCTTAACACTATGGATTCCTTTTTGAAAATTTGAGGTTTACCCTGTGAATCATGTTTGCACACCTACAAGTGCTAACATTGTGTGGCACCCCAAGGCAGCCTTGAAAGGTTCAACCTGGATGATCTCTGAGGTCCTGCCCCACTCTGTGGGTGCTCTGATGCGCTCTGATTAGAACATGTTGGCCTCTGGAGCGTTCTAATTAAAATGCTCCAGCTTGCTGCAACATAGTGCATATTCAGTGTCCTGCATTTCAAAATGGCCACGGGGGCACTTTAACTAAAGTGCTTCAAACATTGGTTGTTGAACGAGCTTCAGTAAAGTGCCCCCATTGCCATTTTGAAATGCAGGATGCTGAATACATGAGACTCCACGGCGTTTTAATTAAAGCAGCCCTCAGGAGCTGCTCTAATTAAAGTACCCCACTCCCCACCCCAGGGTATGTGTATAGGCAGCCTATGATTCTATCCTAGAAAAGTGGCTCAAGAACTTTATTTCAAGAAGCAGTGACTTTAGGAAATACTTGAAGGCTATGTTGGCTAACCCACTGAACAAGATCTCCCAGCCTAAGCCAAGTGTCTAATGTGATCCAGATAAACAGAGGAATCACTAGCATGAGTAGAGAGAATTTAATTACCTCTGTATTTGCCACTAGTGTAACTCCTAATGGGATACTGTCTCCAGCACTGATATTGCCAGTTTAAGGATGCAGATAAATTGGAAGGCTTCACAGAAGAGCCTTGAGGATAATTAGAGGATTGGAAAACATGTCTTACAGTAGGGGTCAGCAACCTACAACCAACTTGATCCGGCCCATGGATATTGGGATTTGGGAGCGGACGCTCTTCCTGAACCACCCTGGAGAATAGTGCTGGCCCCAACTGGGTCAGTCTGACTCACAGCCTTAAAAGACTGCTGCCTTATGGAGAAAATTTCCAGGAGGTCAATCTATTTCTCTTATGAAAGATAAGATTCAGGAGATAAGATGAAGGAATCTGGTGCATGAGCAGTTAAAGAGCAAATGGAGGGATTTAAAGAGCAGGATCATGAGCCTAAATAAATAAAGTTTGGATTGACTAGTGGGAGGCAGTTGTATTCAGGAAACCAGAAGGGAAGCTTGCAGTAGTCAAGGCAGCATCTAATGGAGTCTGGACCTAAAAAATTGAAAGCAAGAATGGGAAGGAAAAGGATAATGTCTTGGGGATGCTGCAAAGGAAAAAAAGAACAGTATATGGTAGGGTGTCTGAGGCAAGAGAGGTGGGAGATCGTAAACTGGCTGACTGCAGGCAGGAGTGACAGGGAAGAGGATGATATTGGCCATAAGAACAGAAAAAAGGGGGAAGTAGAGAAGATTTGTGGGGGGACAAGAGAGGAGGGAGGGGGAAGAGAGAAGGGGAAGACTGGATTCATAGTTTTATCTCATACAGATGTTTTCAGACACAAGTCTAGTAGTCCCAATGACATGATTCCCCATGTATGGAGGTGCCAATATATACCTACCAAATGAACAATATAAAAGGTAGCTAAGAAATTTGACTATGGCTGAAGATGTGAAGCACAGCTGAACAGAAGAGTTGTAATGCTATCTTTTCACCCTCCCACACTTGAACCCTTTCCTCCTGGCATAACTGAAAACTATTGCAAGACATCTGGAGTACTGGTCCAGTTTTAGGCTTCCCAGTACAAAAAGGATGTAGACAAAGTGGAGAGAGTCCAGCAGAGGGCAACAAAAATGGTTAGAGGGCTGGGGCACATGACTTCTGAGGAAAGGCTGATGGAACTGGGCATCTTTAATCTGGAGAAGAGGAAACTGAAGGGGAATTTAATAGCAGCCTTCAACTACCTGAAGGGTGCTCCAAAGAAGATGGAGCTAGATTGTTCTCAGTGGTGGCAGATGACAGAACAAGGAGCACTGGTCGCAAGTGGCAGCAAGGGAAGTTTAGGTTAGATATTAGGAAAGACTTCTCACCAGAAGGGCAGTAAAGCACTGGAACAGGCTACCCAGAGAGGTGGTGGTGGCGGCTCTCATCCTTAGAGATTTTTAAGAATCGGGTAGACAAAGCTTTGGCTGGGATGATCTAGTTGGGGATGGTTCTGCATTCAGTAGGAGGTTGGACTAGATAACCTCCTGACGCCCCTTCCAGCCATAATTTTATATGATTCTATATGCCTGTTATTATCCGTGGTTCCCTGGGCCACCATACTAGCCCAGACTTTCAGGCCACAAAGATACCAGCCTGGTCATTCCCTCCCCAAACTGTGCTCCCTATACTGGTAAGAGAGGGAGGGGAGTTAATGTAGAATTTAATACCACCACCTGATCCTTCCACAATAAGCTAAGCAGGCTAGAGCCACACTACCATAGGGGATCTGGGGCCATTAGTCATCTCTGAAAGAAAGAATTTGGATAAGGGTGATGATGGAGGGTTTTACAGCTTGACCACTGTATATTAGAACAACCAGTTCTTTTGTTTTGTTCCTCCTCCAAATTTTTCTTTAAATAGGCTTTTTTTTCCAGGACTATGCTGCCTCTACTCACATGTAAGATTTCCTTATCTGAGTGGGTTTTCTTATGTTCTTTGGGGGTTGGGAATGTCATACTCTGTGGTCAGAGTCTTGTGCCCATGCCGGGTTACACTAACCTGAATGAAAACTGGCTACATACTTCAAGATGTGAGATTGGACCTTATATTTGTGAAGTGCAATGTAGAGGTACAGTACTCACTGCAGAGAATTTTTTTTAAATGCTGTTAATTATAAACTTTAACATTGATGTTTGTAGAATATGGGCCTGCCAGTTTCATCTGAATGCTCTGAATGGTGTAAGATAATCTGGATGATCTTACCTTCTACATTCACAATTTTGGATAAAAATTATAAAGTAGTTTAGCCACTTACCTGAAATTATTAAAGCTAAAAATTTCTCATTAGAACTGTATAATTTTTTGTTGGATTAAACTAGGAAGATTAGATTAGATTAAAAAAACAGATTGCTATAGTTATCTTTACTAAAGTAAAGGTTATACATTTCAACCACCATAAAGAATTGCAAAACTTCAGTATGTGTAGGGTTAAAGGGTGGAAATGTGCTGTAAGTTGCAGTGGAAATTTCCACTACGTGCTTTATTGGCAGTGGAGTGAGCCATACCCATCTGCAGGTGTGTGTGTGGTCTCTTCATAAATGCACTGGAATGCTGTGTCACATTATTTTTCCTTTCAGCTTTCTGACCAGTTTGTTTTTGGTCTTCCTGAGTTTTATGGGGTCACAAACACAGTTACACTCAAGATTTGCCTGAGTAGACAGCAGGATCACACTGAACTGTTCAGATATATTTCTTATACCATAGCATTCCACTGTCCTGCAGCTTTATGTTATTTGTTCATTTTTTTTTATCCTACTGAACATAACAACCAACATATTTCACGTTCCACATATTTGTTATTAACCTATCAACAGACAGAAGATTGGAAGCTCTGAGGGAAATACTGTATTTATGCCTATACATTTTATATAATCCAGAAAATAAAGCCAAAAAAGTAAAGGGCAGGGAAATATCTGGCAGAGGCTGTTGAACACTAAGTGCCAGTGGCGAAAAACATAGCCACTCAGTCTTGGCCTACCTCTTCAGCTCTTGAAAAGGACAAGTCACACTAGCAGTTTCATGGAAAGCAGAGCTGGACCAATGTTGAGCAGGTGTTTTTGAAAATCCCACCTAAACCCTCTGTATCCCCTTCAGGGTCAGAGTTTTGGGGAGTCTATACACATGCTTCGGTGTGGGGGGGAGGGGGTTGCAGGGGGCAGGATTTTAATTAGAGCAGCTCTTAGGAGCTGCGGCATCTTGTGTATTTAGTGTTCCTTGTTTGACAAGCTTTAGTTAAAGCCCCCCTGCTGCCATTTTGAAACATGGGGTGCCGAAAACACAAAGGCTAGGAACAGACATTACACATAAACCAGTTTAAGTGATCAGCAACTGGTTTAAACCTGTAACAGAACAGCTGGCCCCTCCCCTCTGTTCCTTGGCTGGAGCTTGGCACAAACTTGCAGGCACAGCAGAGTCTACTGTTCCCTCTCACCACTCGCTGCTTAAGCATAGATTCCTTCCTCCTCTCCACCACAGCAGGGACCCTAGCCAGCATGTGGTATGCCAGCTAACACCAAGAGGTGTTGGTGTGTGTGTCTTTCTCCAATTTCACTGGGATAGGCAGACAGAACAGTGACTGATTAGGGCTTTTGGAGCTAATCAACAGGTCAGCTGGTAACCTGTTTAAGAAGTTTGAAGTAATGTGGAGAGAAGCTACTGCTCTGCTAATTGGGTGATAAAGACTTATCATCCTCCTGGCTGGCTTGCTCACTGGTCAGCTTGCAGCAGACAGTATGACGAAGCAGGCAGGGAGACTGAAAATCTCCATATCATCAACAGATGCATGTACTGAACACCCCTACTTGTCTCACAGTGCTGGCTGAGGGCTGGGGCTGGCAACACTCCCACCCCTTGAGCAGCCAGCAGGGAAATACCTGCAACCATGCAGGCAGACATTCCTGATGAGAGAGTCCTGCTGGGGCCTGGCCATACCCCCCTCCACTCAGCTCCCTGCAGAAGGGAAGGGAGGGCTGCTTTAGCACCCCTTGGCTTCTAGCTTGAGCCCCTGCAGGCATGTGCCTGAATTTCCTCAGTCAAGAGAGAATGTCCGTCCAGTTTCATACCAGTTCAGCCTAGTCAGGTTAGACTAACCTGCAAAGATTAAATCAATCCAGGCTCAGGCTTTTTGAATGTCTGTCTCTAGCCAAATACTGCAGTGTCCTACTTAGAATGCTCCAGCAGACTTGATTAATCTAATGTGCTCTGATGAAGCACATGTATAGGCAGCCTTTATACTTATCCAGTGACTGTCTGTGTCTAACCAGGTTTGTGTTGTATTATATGCATGGGAAATAATTGGTTTTGTTTACACTGAAGAGAAATTTATGTAGTCTGCATTAGTTTAATTTTTTATCTAAAGTGTCTAGGATCATACTAAATGTAAATTAGATGACACTTCTATTTGTGCAATTTGTGTACTTTTAAAATGTTCCTGTTTGGCATAAAGCTTGTTAAGCCAGTATGCATTTTGAAGATAATATTTACTTTGTGGAAGTGATATAATGGAAAGAATTATTCCTTCCCTTTTTGAAAAGTGCATATTTAATGGCTCGATTTATTTTTAGTCTAGGTTTCATTTTCTTTAAACTTTGAGCCTTATTTCTGTACAAGCCAGCTTATAAAGGAAATAGAATACAGTTAAATGGCTTTTTAGGGTACCACTCACTTTGCATTGTAATTAGTAGTTGCAGATTCTCTCTGAGGCCCTGATCATGCAATGAGTCCTAGGCAGACAGACCTCTGTATCTGTATTGAACTCCATAGACTTACTGGTCAAACTGAATGAACAGGCAGGGAAGCTAAGGAGTTGGTAAAACAAGGCCTTAAAAAGCTGAGTGGATATAGTTGCCTTTGTGTCACTTTTTGGCCCACACAAAGTATGAATATATGCTCAGGGACATGATCATGTTAATCTGAAATTAGGCAAAAAGTAGAACAGGGTGGCACCTTACATAGCAATTCATTTGGAGAGGCAGATGAAGATCCTGCTTTGAGATTTTTCATAAGAAATCTCCAGCAACCAAACATACTATGTATGAAATAAATAATCCAGTTACTAGGAATAACATTATGTTAGTTTTTCTATCCTTAAACTTTAAAGCTGCCTAGCCAACTTCAAGTCATATGTAGGAGATGTTTTTGTTTAAGCCAGCAGAATAAAATTAAATTCCCTTGAAGAATTATGGGATAAGAACATACTGTATACTGTTACATAGTGGAAAAATAACCTAAGCTGTACCCTAGAACCGGATATTGTCCTAAATAGACAAACTCTATTGTATATCTGCATTCTCTAACCAGGAAGTGGGAAAGGGTTGCTCTAGTGGAGAAGTCCTGAATTTCTTCTGGAGAGTACTTAACTCTTATTTTATTATCCAGGGAGGGGCTGAGGGGAAGAGAGGAGTATGTTTCATTCTCAAGGGTGGGATGGATTGTATTTCCCATTTCCTGGGGAAGAAAACCCAAGAGGTATTCCCCCAAAAACATTTCCTTCCAGAAGATATGCTTAATTTCTAAGGCTAGAGACAAACATTCAAAAAGCCTGAATTGATTAAATCTTTGCAGGTTAATCTAGCCTGCCTAGACTGAACCAATTTGCAAATGAATAGACATTCCCTTTTCACTCAAGAAATGAAGGCACGTGCCTGCAGTAGCTGCAGTCAGAAGCCAGGGGACATGAGAGCAGCCCTCAGCTTCAGGAAAGATGTGCTGGGGGGCATGGCCAGCCCCAGTAGTAGCCTCAAGTGAACTGGCCAGGGAGGGGGTTTATTTTCTCCCTCCCTGTCCCACTGGCAAAGACTGGAGCTGGGGTCTGCCTGGCACTCTCCCCTTGCTGCTGCAGGTCTAGGGGCATGGCTAGATGCCAACCAGCATGGCCTCCAGAGGCAGAGGAGGTGGTAAGGGGGTTTATTTCTCCCCCCCCATCACCTCTGCCCCTGGGGACACAGCCAGGATCTGCCAATCCCGACCACCACTGCCACTGATCGCTCCCTGTGTGAGGCAAGAGGCAGAATATGCTGCTCCCAGACACCAGAGGGATGGAGGAAATAACCCCCCTTCCTGCCCCCTCACCTACTAAAACAAAACTCCCTAAACCATATCTCAGGTTTTCCTTTCTTGCTAAATACCCCCCTGAAAAAGAGGTCTTACAGAACATCTGGAAGATGTCCAGGCTCAGATCTGGCATGCCTCAAGGGGGAAAAAAGTTCAAAAGCTGAGGAGCTGCTGTTGAGAATGATCTTCCAGTGCTTGGCATTTTTGCCAAGCACTAGAACACTGTGGGTATTTTCATTTATGATCTCAGGGATGAAGATGGGGCATAAGTAATGTGACCATGTGTCTTGGGCAAACTGGGATACTCACAGCTTCTGCAGCTTGGTCCCAGCTGGTTGGTCAAAAGTCCTGGAGCAGAATCCGGCAGGGAGGTAGAGCGGCATGGTGCATCAGGCAGGCACCACTGCTGTTGGGTTTGAACAAGGTGGGGTGGCACCCAGCTCCAGTCCACCCGCCTGGTTCTCACCCAGCAGCAGCAGTGCCTGCCTGGCACACCATGCTGCTCCATGTCCCTGCTGGACTCTACTCCGGGACTTCTGACCAACTGGCTGGGACTGGGCAATGCGAGCCTTGAGTGTCCCAGATCACCTGGGACATATGGTCACCCTAGGCATAAAAGAGAAGGTAGTCCCTTAGGTATATAGGGAAATGACTGTTTAGGGCCTCATAGGTCAAACCCAGCTCCTTTAATTGCATCCAGGACTCTGGAGCCATGGGGTATATGCAGGCCACCATGTTTGGCACCAGCTGCAGCTTCTGGACTGTCATCAAGGGCAGCCCTACACAGAGTGCATTGCTGTAGTCCAGCCTTCAGGTTATGAATGCTTGGATATTGGTGGCTGTGGCCAGGGTAGGGTAGATCAATGAATTCTCCCCCTCAGGACTCACCTACCATGCCTTAGCTGTTGAGAGAATGAAGAAAGATGTTAAGCCCTGAGAGATTATGCAATTAATCACCCTGATATTAAACAAAACAAAAATTAGTTTTATTCAGTTTCTCAGTTACAATCACCGCCACGGCTGTTTCTCTCATGGCTCCGCTTCCCCTTGTATCCTATGCTGCTATCCAAGAGGTTCTGTCCTGACCTCTTTTTCTGTTTCTTCTTTCCTTTGCAGGTCTCTGCTGCCTATCTAAATCCTCTAATGAACTCCCTCCGTCCAACTCACCAGGCAAGTGATCACTGCGTGGCTTCTCGGCGAGCGTGGGGATCACTGCAGTTTGTCTCATCTGGCGTGTGAGGTTCTGTTGCTCCGGCTCCGAGTCCTGGTTGCAGCCTCTCCTTGTCATTCAGGTTTGCAACCACTACCACCACCTGAAAATCCTGGTGCAGCAAGGGATCTAGGAACACTTTTCACCTACTCCATCTGGTGAGAAGGCTGTGACTTTCTTTCAGATTTGGATATGGTCACTGTAACCCTGTTCCTTAGTAGGTTTCCTCTCCCGAGAGGGGTGGGGGAGCCGGGTCACAAAAGGGAAAAGACGTTGGCTTGAGGCACAGCTGTGTCTCATTACACACCAGGGATTTCGACAAGGGAGATGAGGGTCTTGGGCTACAAAAGGGATGACATGGGGGTGGCAGATTGCCCCCAGGGACACAAAGAAACAAGGAGGAGAGAGAGGCTAGCACCGCCAAGAAAGCCCTTTGCCACTGCCACTGTAGATCACAGACTGCTGGTGGTCTAGTGCAGCTTTCAACAAGCTGTGTAGGAATGATTATTTTCTGTGCTGCTCAAGTACAATTCAATTCATACAATAAAATTACGTTAAGACTTTCAGTTGTTTTTCAGTAGTGTTTCAATTGTTTGGTATTTAGAGTGGTTTCACTGATCTTCAGCCACTTATCTTGCCCAAGAGTGTTCAAACCAGGGTTAGCCAAGTCTCAGAAGTTCTAGTTTAACTAAAATGTCAAGGTTTCCCTTTGTTCCAGTTCTGAAAAAAAACCCAAGTTCTCTTAAAATGCACCATGAAGCAAGTTCTGGATAAAATTAATCTTAGAAATACCTGGTGGTCCACAAACAAGATACACTCCTAGAGACCACAGCAACTGCTGCATGACAGATAATAATTGTGTCACTTTCACTGGGCTTGGGGCCAAGAACACCTGATATTTGGCCAGAAGATGATGTCCAAGCTCCACATCTGAGAACCAAAAAGCCCGACTCAAATTTGAGGCTCCCAGGGCTTGTAGACCCCCTTACCACAGAGCTGGGAGCTTGAGGTTATGCAACAGGCTTCCAGGGCCTGTGGCTCCAAAGCCAAATTTTGATACAGACTGCAATAGGGTCTGGTACTCTTGAGGAATGTTCATATTGCATACCTGGTATTCCTAGGAAAATGTGCTTGACATTTCTGCTTTCCCTAGGACTATCAGTCTCCTTTAGCACCTGGCTCCACTAGCTCCTAGAATCTGGTAGCCCAGAGATGGCTTCTGGAAGCCCTGGGGGTCCCTAAGATAAGACTCATGGCAGGGCTACTATAGTACAGCAAATCCTGAAAGCTCATCCTGAGACTTCTAGCATTCTTACATAGAAGGAGATCCGTGTTACTGCTTAAACTTCCAGGGCTTTCATGCTGCTGGCTATACATCAGGTTGCTTGGAAGTGTTGGTGTTCCTGACCCAAGGGCTGACTGGATGGCAGAGCTGCCACAGACTCCGAAAAACCACCCCAGTGTTTCCATGCTCTTGGCTCCGAGCAAGCAGCCTGGATGTCTCAAGAGCCCTTTTTCAAGAGTGTCCAGGGCTTCCAAACTGCATGCTACGAAACTCAGTGCACCACTTTTTCCCTCCTAGTGGAGCTAGAGAGAGTTCATTATTTAATGGAGAAGATGTATGCCCGAGTACCCACATGTAGAACGTTTTCAGTATTTTACCTGCTCTTTTGTACCAATGCACTCTCTTAACACTGAAAGCTTCCTGTGGGCTAAAAAACACATAATGTAACATCTTATTCCAGAATTAAATATTTTTCATAACTTAAAAATAACCTGTTTATGAATAATCAGAAGTCAGATTTGTAAGGTGCTGCCTTGTACTTCTTGAGCTGAAAAAAACGCAAGCCTCACAGATCATTGGGGGGAGGGGCAAGCAGAGGAAGGGGGAGGCAGGGAAGAAACAGGAGGAAAGCCAATCTTCTAACAGTGTGAAGCCAGAGAAGGCCTGAAGAAAGTATGCTAAATAAAAAATGGGAAATGAATGGTGTAACGGGGCGGTGTCCTAGGGGTGGCCGTGATCTCCCCTAGTACCCCTTTACCGTGCCAAGTTTCATAGTTTGTAAAGTCGGAAGGGACCTGAGCAGATCATCAAGTCCGACCCCCTGCCATGGCAGGAAAGAGTACTGGGGTCAAACGACCCCAGCAAGGTGGTCATCCAGCCTCCGCTTAAAGACCCCCAGGGTAGGAGCCAGCACCACTTCTCTTGGAAGTTGGTTCCAGATCCTAGTCGCCCTGACAGTGAAGTAGCACCTCCTGATGTCTAATCTGAATTTACCCTCTGCCAGCTTGTGACCATTACTTCTAGTCACTCCTAGTAGTGCTCAGGGGAACAGGGACTCCCCCAATGCCTGCTGGTCCCCTCTGACTAGTTTGTAACAGCACTAGATCCCCCCTCAACTTTCTCTTGTGGAGGCTGAACAGGTTCAGGTCCCATAGCCTGTCCTCATAGGGCCTGCCCTGCTGCCCCCTGATCATGTGAGTGGCCCTCCACTGGACCCTCTCCATGTTGTCCACATCCCTCTTGAAGTGCGGCGCCCAGAACTGGACACAGTACTCCAGCTGCAGCCTGACCAGTGTCATATAGAGGGGGAGGATCACCTCCTTGGACCTGCTTGAGATGCATCTGTGGATGTATGACAAGGTGTGGTTGGCCTTCCTGACTGCATCCCCACACTGCCGGCCCATGTTCATCTTGGCATCAACGATGACTCCAAGATCCTTTTCCACCTCTGTACTGACAAGAAGGGAGCTCCCCAGCCTTTAGGTATGGTGTCGGTTGTTCCTCCCCAGGTGCAGCACCTTGCACTTGTCAGTGTTGAAACCCATCCTGTTCTCATCCGCCCACCTCTGTAACCTGTCAAGGTCCGATTGCAGCCTATTCCTCCCATCTAGCATGCCCACATCCCCCCACATCTTAGTGTTGTCAGAAAATTTGAACAGGGTACTATTTACTCCCTCATCCAAGTCACTGATGAAGATGTTGAACAGTGTGGGCCCAAGGACCGAGCCCTGCAGAACCCCCCTGCCCACATCCCTCCAGATCGAAAATGACCCGTCCACCACCACTCTCTGGGTGCGGCCCTCCAGCCAGTTGGCAACCCATTTGACTGTATAGGTACGGACACCACAGTCCCCCAGTTTGCCTCAAAGCACCCTCAAGTCTCACCCACCACATCTTTGATGTTATTGTGTAATAGGGAGGCTGCCTATCCGTCCTCTTGGACACAGTTTTCTGCTGTACCCTGGCTCTGATCATGGGTGTCTCGGTGCACCCTAGGCTTATGGGCTATGCGTGGCTCCAACCATCCCTTTACCATGCCCCAAGCCTCGCAGATATAACTAGCGTTGTTTGGTCTCTCTCTGTGCCTTCTCTGGTGCTTGGGCTCCCTGCAGCCCTGTCTCTGTGCCCTCTTGGGGCTTCTCACTGCCCCCTCTCTGGGGCTGGGGTTCCCACGCCACCATGGGTCCCCTATGAGGCCTCCTCCAACCCCTGATAGCCCCACTAAAACTGCCGGTGTAAACAGCAAAAACAAAACATAAGCCCCTGGGCTATAACATAAATTCTATCCACTTAGCTGTAACATCATTCGAGCCACCCCAGGGGTACTCCGTCTCTCCCCCCAAGTATCAGCCTGCTTGTGCAGTCCAGCCTCTCCTCTTCACTGACTTAGGCAGAGCTCCTTCCCCCTTGGCAGCCAGCAGCCAACTCTCCCTTGGCCTCAGGCTTGTGATTTATATAGGCACCAGACCCTGCCCCTTCCGGTCAGCTGAGTCGCTACCCTCATTAACCGGTTGTCCCGGCAACCTGCACCTGGGTCCTTATTTCTGCTCTGAAAGTAGCAAGCACCTTAGTGCCTTGCTACAAATGGCTTCATTTATTCACTTGCACATAGATTGAACTGATAGGTTTAAATCAGCTTCTTTGCTAATACCTTGAAGATTCCTACAAGGAAATCTCAACCCATGAACTTCATTAGTTAAATGGACAAGACTTTAGACAGAAATTTAATATTCTGATCCAGAGAAGCCATAAAATGTATACCTCCCTCAAAGACAAGCTACATGTAAGTCAAGAAAATGTCTTTTTTTGAGGACTCACTAGACACAGTGGATCAGTTCAAGAGACACTAGGATGTATTCTGTTTTCATTTATACCCACTTAACTTCATGGTAACTAGGAATGTGTAATCATAATTGAAGATGAAGTCTGGCTGAGTGTAACTAAGGAGAAAGTGGGCATGTCCACATGAGACACTATGTCATAGAGCACAAACTGTGACACCAGTACTATGTTGCCATAGCAATGAGCTGCGTTGCTGTAGCTCATCACTACAGTGATATAGCACCTAAAAATAGGCATGTTCAGCCAGGACTGTGCAGTCATTTAGTACTTGCTTTAGCTAAACTGAATCCTTTAGCTAAAGCAAGTACTAAATGACTGTGCAGTACCAAATGTGCAGTTGGGGGCACATGATGATGTGCCAGTAACACCATTTTAAAGAAGCAAATCAACACTTGCAAAAGGGCTGGTGGGAGAAATAGTACCAAGTTTGGCTGGTAATCAACTCTTTAAAAGGAGTTTAACTTCCCACATACAGAGGAGGCATTAAGCAGAAGTAGTTGAACTTTAAGAGGAGGCTAAACATGCATCTGGATGAGTTATCTGACTCCAGCGCTCTTTCCTGCCCAGGGCAGGGGGTCGGACTCAGTGATCTGCTAAGGTCCCTTCTGACCCAAACATCTATGTATTTATGAAATTGTCTCATGCAGCTTGAGACCAGAGTGATTACTGTAAATAGCATGGAACTAGAAATAAAACAAGGTAAAGAAAATAATCAGAGTGAGAAAATGGAGCAGATAAAAAGCTCCGACAGAACTGAAACTGGAAACATGCAAGACAACTTGGAAGAGATTTAGAACAGATTTATACTTGCAAAGAAACAGTCTGCCAGTAGAAAGGGAAGAGCCAGAACTAGACCTAATTCGAGGAGTGCAGGCTTAAATACACATGAGGTGCTTAAATGATCTTGCTAACTCAGGCAAAAGAAGCAAAGTACATAATTGCATTTCAAGAAATTGTATTTCTTAAACTACAGACATATATTATGAGATAAGAGGTGTTTTGAATCTGAGGGAACAAGAGGAAAGGTAAAACACTAGTCTTTAGAGGAGCTGAAGTCTTCTGAAAGCCAATCTTGCAGTGTTGGGAGCACTGTGCTCTCTGTGAGGTTTGGACTCTGGAATAAAAATCTAAGACTGGCTGTTGGACCCTCAAGAAGGAAGCACTGTCATCTCCTATAAGCTCTAGTCTACACTGGTCAGCTTCTGTTAGTTAGCAAATGCTGATGCCACATACATAACCAAGAATCCAGAATATTATACAGAGACCCACAATTCAGAAACACATGTATAGGTCAAGCAAAATGATCACACAGACCTGCTCATGCTATAGCAACCAGTAGAAGCCAAGACAATGGAAAAGATGCAATAAGTTCAATGGATCACATCAGTTTTCAAAAATTGGCATTGTGTCCTCATTCCTGGTGAAGAATGAAAGCAGCACTCCTTCTTAGAATCAGAAGGGGAATAAGCAGTCACTCTGAAAGCAAATGGACTATCAATGTTAAGTTGGACATGGATGCATAAACAAAGCATTGTTAGAACACGTTAATACAAGAAGAGAAGCCACAGGTGTCAGAGGGTAAATAATAAGCCTCAAGTTCTCCATAGCAAATTGTACCAGCATTAAAGCCATATATAAGTTAAATATATGCATAAATATTCTAGAAGAGGTCACATGGTTACCAGGGTACTGTAATTGGTCTGAAGTGTCTTATTAATAGAGTACAGGTGTTGGGGGGCGGGGGACCAAAGTGACTGAATGTTCAGAACACTGAGTGGATAGAAAAGCTCTCTACAGAAGACAGAATAGAGCAGAGAGCACTCAGGTGCCACAAAAAAATCCCCTTTGTCAAACACAAAGGTTAAGAGAGAAACAAATAGGTTGGCTACTGTAGGAATCTGGTCAAGTAGAAGAACCAGAACAGGTCTATTTACCTGCCACTTTAGAAAAATGAATCTCTTTACTCACATAAAGAGGGAAGGTTTTCTAATACCAAGAAGAGAAATTCTAGGAAACATGGCTGGTGCCATATATCTGTCTCCACTGCAAGTCAGGAGATTACTAGCAAATGACTTTGAGAAGTTACAAACATATACATGCAAACAGCCCTTGCAGGAATGTTTCTGCAGACCGTGGTTTTGGTTGTGATCAGCAGAAACTCCCACTTAGTTAAGCTGCAGTAGTTGAAAAGGCGCTGGAGAATAAAGAACATTTCTTGATCATCTTGGGCCCAGAGCAACTACTAACTACTACAAAGGTAGTCAGAAGAGACCAGTTCTAAAACCAGAGGTTCAGTTTTTTTTTACCATATCCCACTCTCATCATCCAGGTACAAGAGATAGAAGTAGAGCTTGTTCCTGCCCTTGTACACTGGCTGGCCAGGCAAGTGATAGAAATAAGCTGCACCCATTAAAAAAAATGCAGACGCTGGAGAGGCCATTACTCCTGGAGCTCCGAGCCACATTCTAGTCCTTGCCCTGCGGAGCGCTGCTTCATACGGTGCCTTCCTGTGGCTTTGTTCAAACTGCATGATCCAGCCCATACAGTGATAATCCTGTGGAGAGGTGGTAAGGCCACAGCCTCATTGTCTTAGCATAGCAATGCTTTGACAGACAGTCACTAGGACTAAGTTCTAGTACTGCATTCTTCAAGCCACTTGTATTTCACTTTTAAATGTGATGTACAGTAGGGATGTGCGAAGTGGGCAATATTCAATTTGGATTCAGCCCTATTCGGGGAATGGTGATTCAATTAACTGATTTGGATCATTGTCCTGATTTGGTTCAGCAGAATCTGAATCTGAAGATTCAGTTCTGATTCGGAGAATGAGAAATTCAGCCATTGAGAGCTTTATATGTTTTTTCTATATACTTCGAGGTACCAGGTGCGGTTCGTGAATGCTGAGACAGTGGGGCAGATGAAGCATCTTATGAGACCATTGTCAGACCGCCCCATGACCCCCTGGCTCAGCAATTGGTCGTGGGGGGACCCTGGGTGCTCCTCCAGACCTAGGAGGTACCAGTCGCTGAGCTGGGGCGGTGGGGGTGGATCCCAAAATGCTCTGTGGCAGACCTGGAAGTGGACCAGAAGAAGTTCTGGTCCACCTACGGGTCCACTGCCGAGTGCATGGGGGACCTCCCCCATGCTCCTGTGGGACGCTCCATCTGCTCCACCATCTCAGCAGTCATGAGCCATGCCTAGTGCCTTGAGGTACATAGAAAAAAGTATAAAGCTATGTCTATGGCCAAATCATTGAATCTCTCTGATTTGATTCAAAGAGATTAATGGGTCTCCTGATTCAATTCAGATTCAGAGATTCGGTTGCCAAATAGGGCCGAATTTCCTCCAAATCGAATCAGTGACTGAAGCTTTGCATAGCCCTAATGTATAGTATATTCAATCACCAAAGATGAGGCCATAATGTTTCAAAAGGTAATGAAATCTCTATTACTTGTGAGCACTACTAAGCCACAGTAGAAATACATTTAAAAATGAGGATATCGGTAGAAAAACCTAAATTGAGAAATAGTTCTTAAAAAAATATACTATGAAAAGTGCATGACATTTTAACAGCAATAGTTTGAGTGGAAAGATGTTTTGCAGCATGGAAAAAGTTTAGCTACCCAAGTTGTAGAAGTGTCTATAGTTTATTTTAGACAACTGTCTTTGATTCACCGAGTTTTCTGAATCCTACTGCACTGCTGCAATCTGGTTTTAAAAGGACAATGAGACTGGTGACTTTGGGTTAACAGAGTATAGTTTGGGAAAAGTTTTCATGAGCTCCATATAGTCAGAAATGCAAGTGTGACACCTTCTGGCTACCTTCTCACTGCAGTTTAAGTTTTGTAACCCAAGAAGAGACTGTAGTTTATACTGTCGCTATAAATCCAGTTTTACAGAACTGCTGGAATAGATTATTGGAGATGGGTAAAAGACTGAACATTTCCCCAAGTCTTCTAGTAGTTTCTGGAATCAACTTGAACCTTTATATGTGTTGTTTTAACTGTAGATTTTAACTCTGATCCTAAGCCTTTAATAGGTGTTAATGCTTTTCTTCAGAATGGTTAAGATCTTTTTAAATAGCTACAGTTATAGCTCCCAATGCGGAAGAGGCAGGCAAGTTATTATTAAAGAAGCATTTAGTGAATTACCAGTCAAGAACCAAATCTCTTCTAACCCAGAACCAAAACCCAATTCAAATCTGGACAAGTCTCTAGCATGAAAGGTTCCAGTTCAAGTCCATTTCTCAAACCATGCAATGATTTTTGCTGTTTGATACCCCTGATGCTTTCAATGGTTAGGGATCTTCTAATTTCAGGGCTAGGTGTATCCCTGGCCAGTTTGTACCACTCTGTGGCTGCATCTACATGTGCCATTAATGCACCTGAATAAATGCCACTGTTTTTTGCTCCTGGGTGCAGCGTTTACACGTGTGCCCAGGACCACAGAATGTTGAGCTGGAGCAGCATAGCCCCAACTGGCAGAGGATCATGGGGGTCAGCCTGCCAGCCCGGAGCTGCTCTGCCCTGGCTCAGCGTGCTGTGGAGGGGTTGGCTGGGGCATGAGTGTGCTACAGTACGGGGCTAGCTGGAAGGCAGCCCCCTGCACTGTAGCATCCTTGTGCCCCAGCCAGCCCCAGTCACCAACTACATGTGCATTGCGGCACACTAAACTCCACCATAGGGCAGTATTTGTGTTGAGCAGTACTATCATACAGCAGAGTTAATTAGTTTACTCTGGCCTAATAGCACTTCATGTGTAGATGGTGATGCTTTACTGCAGAGCTAGTTAGTCAGCTCCACAGTAAAGCACATGTATAGATGTCCGTGTTTGTGTCAAAATCATCCTTGAGTATTTTTCCTTCCCTGGTGCTTAATCCAATGCATCCATCCCCTTAACTTTTGTTGTGTTAGGGTAAAAAAAAGCACTTCTGGTCTCTTCTCATAAAACGGACTCTGTTCCCCTGATCATCCTATTAGATCTTCACTGCTCCTTTCTCAGTTAGTTAGGCTTTCTAGAACATGGGTGACTTAGATTGTATGCAAGCTCAGAGGAGGTTCCACTAGCATTCTAATATTATAAAGGCCTAAGCCTATCTGTCTGTCCGTAATGCTGGCCTCGCCCCCCACCCCCCCCACCC
>NW_017729024.1:159142250-159149415 GCF_001723915.1 Gavialis gangeticus | reverse complement strand
TGATGGACCGGAGCTGGCCTCCTGCCCCCCCCCCCTTACTCCTTGCAGGTGATGGCAGTGGCGGTGCAGGAGAAGGGAGCGGGGTCAGGATCCTGCAGGTTGGCGGGGCAAGGCCACCAGCTCCGGCCTCAGCCCGCCCCTCCCCCCTTCTGTCATTGCTGCCTACAGGGCCCAACACAAGATAACACAGCAGCAGTGAGGGAGGAGGGGGCCCAGTGTGGGTTAGGGGAAATAGCAGGCACACCACAGCCACAGGAGTGACAGTGTGGGGAGGGGAGGAGTGGGCCCAGGCCCAACGTGGGGGGAAGAAGAACCGAGCCCAAGCTGGGGGGGAAGCCCAATGCAGCAGTGGCTGGGGGAGGGGAGGAGCAAGTCTCCTCCCCCCTTGGGCCTGGGCTCACTCCTCCCCTGACTCCTCCATTGGCTCCGAGCCCACTCCTCCCATTCCCCCGCTGCCTCCAGCTTTGCCCGGGCCCACTGCTCCCCCTGCCACAGTGGGCCGGCTTCTCCCCACCCTTACGCCCAGTCCTCCCCTGCATTGGGCCTGGGCTCACTCCTCCCCTCCCCATACCACTGCAGCGGGGAGAGGGGGAACGGGCCTGGACCCCAAGCAGCAGGAGGTAAAGGGGGAGCAGGCCAAGATGGGAGGGTGGCCACAGGGCTCCATCCCTGCACACACACCCCTCCCCCCTCCGTCATTCCTGACGGGCAATTGGCTAGTCTTACATAAAAGCACTTATCTTCTCTCTTTCCTGGAAATATCTCTAGGTGCATATAGGATCACATATGTCCATTTCAATCTAGTCACCCATCTTATAGTTGGACCATTAATCAATGATTAGATCTAGGTCCTTCTCCCAAATTGTTCCCATGGTGAGCTCTCAATGTATAGCAGATGTTGCTGTTGTTGCGCTTCATACTTTTTAATAATTTCATTTCAATTACACTCAAGGTAATCCAGTTTTTTTCTTTTTGCATGATAACCCAGCCCTCCTCTTTAATGATGAGATTGCCCACTTTCTTCTCATCAGCACTCTCCTGCACTGTGTGCCGCTATCATTAATGGCATTATTAAACAAAATAATAATGCAATATATATAAATAGAGAATGCAGTAGAGATAAAATAAATGAAATTCATTCATTTTTTAGGCCTCACCTAGATTATCCTTAATTTCTTTCTGGCAGCAGCAGCCCCTCGATACAAGGATGAAAGTCTCCCACTAAATAGGGAAGTCATTGGCGAGTCTATGGATGACTGAGGCCAATCCAAGATCTGCATGTTTGACAGCAGACATGGCAAATAGTTCTGGGAGAAAGGAGTAGATCCTGGTGCTATCAAATCACAGCTCTAATTCTTCATCTCTCTCATCTATCCATCTCCCTAGTGAAGTCAGTTTGCTTGAAATGATTGATGCCTTATTGTATGTCACTGTACAACTGAGGGTGATTCAGTGCTTGAGTCTCCCAGGTACTGATGTCAATATTGTATTTCTTTAAATTGGTCTTCAAGGTGTCCTTCAGTCTTGTCTTTTGCCCACCTCTACAGCAGTGATCATGAGTGAGTTGGGAGTATAGGATCTGTTTTGGGGGCCTTCCTTATGACATGTCCTGTCCAGTGGTGGTGTTTGCCTGAGCCAGAATGCTGGTGTTCATTCTTCTCATGGTAACATTCCAAAGCTTTCAGGTGTTCTTAACATGATGCCCAAGCTTCACATCCATACAACAGGGATGACAACTGCCTGATAAACAAGTTTGGATCGGGTCCTGATATCATAATCATTGTAGACATGATTTTGAACTGGTCCACAACCCCTTCCCACAAGCCAGATCTGGCATGTGGAGGGATGGGCACTGCCCATGTAGCCTATTGGACAAAAAGATTAAGCACCATGTACTTAGAACTCTTCAACTGAGTGGGTACACACAACATAATCATTAACCTCTACCCCTATTGTATAGTAGCCTCATTTCTTCTTTTTGTATGTATACTTCTGAAGAACCTTTTGCAATTTGTTTTAGCATTTTACAAGGTCTAAGTTAACTTCACTTTTGGCAAGTCTTACTTGATCCTTATGTTACTTGACACCTAAAATGTAGCTTTTCTTTGCCAATCAGTCTTCCCTCGTCACTGTTTTGTAGGCTCTCTGCTTGTGCCCAATAGCTCAGTTAGAACTAGTATTTATCCATTTATGGCTCTAGATTCTTGCTACAAGTTTCCCCCTTGCTTGGGAAATAGATTCCTGGAAGTTTTAGGGTCATTGTATGGGGAAACCCAGGAATTTCTTCAAGTCAAGTCAACTGGACTGAGGAGCACAAGAATATTATAGACAGCTCCTTTGGTTTATTAAGATCTGTCCGTTTTTGAAAACCAGAAACATATTTACAGACCTTATTGTTCTTCCATTTAATTTGAATCAAGTCAACTTGAGATCTCTCATTCCAAGATTTTACTTTCTATAACCAGTCCTTCCATAATGTCTTCTTTCCTTACCAAAACAGGGGAACCTGGACAGGCTCAAGAGTTGGGCATACCAGAACCAGATGAAGTTTTACACTTCCAAGTGTAAGGTGCTCCATCTGGGGGCAAACAGCCCTCAACATACATAAAGGCTCAGTGGTGACAGCTTGACTTGCACCATGGCTGAAAGGGACCTGGGGTAATGACTGACCATTGCATGAATATGAGCCATCAGTGTGAGGCAGTGATCAGCAGGGCAAACAACACACTGGCATGCATCAACCAATGCATCTCATGTAAAACTAAGGAAGTGATACTACTGCTGTACTCAGCACTGGTGAGCCCGCAGTTGGAGTACTGCATACAGTTCTGGGCACCACACTTCAATAAGAACGCGGAAAAGCTTGGGAGAGTCCAGAAAAGAGCCACCCGTATGATCAGGGACTTGCAAGGCAAGCATACGAGAAAAGGCTGAGGGACCTGGGCCTGTTCAGCCTGCAGAAGAGAAGGTTGAGAGGGAACTTGATAGGGGCTTACTAGGGCTGTGCGAAACAGCAGCGTTTAGTTTCGACCAGCATTTCGATGTTTCGACAGAACAGTGTTCTGTGTCGAATTTTGTTCAGATTTGAAACAGCTGTTCCATTCTGTTTCATCGAAACAGTTTTGCCATTTCAATGCTGTTTCAATGTTTCACCCATAGAATATAATGGGGAAGGTGGAAACATCCTATAGCTTTGTCATTTCTGGCCTGATTCAGATGAAACTTGCAGACACACTAGCGCCTTCTGAGAGCATGACACCCGCCAAGTTTCAAGGAGATAGGTGTGGGGGGGGAGCAAAGAAACTGGACCCCACATTTTTGAAAGCAAAACTCATGTCATGTGTATGTGTTAAGCCACAGTGGGGTCAAAACTGCAGGCATGCTAGCTCCTGCTTAGGCCACAAAGGCTGAAAAGTTTCAAGGAGATAGCTGCAGGGGTTTGGGGAACAAATGTTTGCTAGAGCACCCCTGGGAAAGGCCAGGACCAATGGATACAAACTCCTGGAAGGCCACTTCAGGCTTAATACCAGAAAAAACTCCTTTACAGCCAGGGTGTCCAGACTGTGAAATAAACTCCCTCAAGAGGTGGTGCAGTCACTTACCCTGGAGGTTTTCAAGAGGAGACTGGACAGTCACCTCACTGGGGTTTCTTGACCCCAGTTGTCTTCCTGCCTAGAGCAGGGTGGTGGTGGCTGGATTCGATCTACAAGACCCCTTCTAGCCCCTAACAATCTATGAAAACAATCTTAAACAAGAATCATGCGTTAGTGGTTTTGTGAGCAATTGGTAAATAGTTACAAGATTACCTAGACACTACCATTATTAGCTACACCTGGGAAGTCAGCAAGCTCCACTACTTGTCTAGTCTGACAGTCTGCCTCAGTGACAACCTCCCCCCACCCACCCCACTAGTGTCGCTAGACTCTAACATCAGAGTTGCACAACAGTAACTTTTAGACAGTGTTTTCTGTTCAAGTTTGAGTTAGTTAATGATGATCACAGGAGCCAGGTGGGTTGGAGAGAAACCACAGTTCAAGTACGCATCTCAAAGCAAATCTGCTCCTGCTCCTGGAAAAACCTATTTTCCACTGGGCATACATAGACAGTCCACACAGGCATAGGCATAGCCTGTGTGGCATAACTCCAGGCCACATTTTCAGAGGTATTTAGGCATCAAAGGATTGCAGATAAGTGCCTAGTAGATCTCAGTGGGAGTTAGAAGCCTAACTTAGGCACTTATCAGGGTTGCCAATGGTCAGTAAATTTACTGGCTGTCTCAAAAAAGAGCCAAGTTAAAAATGTCTGTCAATAAAGTCAGCAAAAAAACCTTTAGCCATCAGTAAAAAACACCGAGCAGCTGCAGCCTGATTGAAGTTCAGAGAGAAAGATCAGAGCTGCACTACTTGGTGTCTAATCAGGAGTACTGGGAGTGTTCTCTCAGCCAGGTGCTTCTTCTGCTGCATCCTGGGATGCCTGTAGTACTGCTGGGTTTCAGACAGACTTCTTTGGGAGGCCTTACCAGGAAGGGGGAGCCAGCACAGTGTAAACCCATCACTGCAGTCCAGTAGGATTGCCAACCCATGAAAATTTGTATTAACTTTTTACTGATAGTCAAACTTTTCTTTTCTTTAACTATGGTTGACATTAAACCCCTACATTTGAATCCAACCCTTCTAGCTGGGCCAGGCAAAGGGGTTACATTGATATTACATTAAAAAATGGTGCTCCAACTTTTTGTCCAGTGGGCCAGATGGGCAGTGCCCAATCTCTCCATGGGCCAGATCCAACTGGTGGACCCAATCCAGTACCAAGGCAGACCCAGCATCCCCTCAGCCATGCAGAGGGGAGCAGGGGGCATCCCAGCCCTGATCCAGCTCAAGCTCTAGCAAGGCCCTGCAGGGGGGAGGGGGCATGACCCAGCCCTGATCCAGCTCTTTGGGGGAGGTGTGTGGCCCAGCCCCAACCTGTTCAGACAAAGGGAACAAAGCACGGCCTGGACCCATGGGAGGGGGATGTACTGGAAGAAGGGGGCATGGGCCAGCCCCAAACCAGCTGCACAGGGATAGGGGCATGGCTCAGCCTGGGGGGAGGGGCTGGCTTCAAGCCAGCTGTGCAGGCAGAGGCAGCATGGCCCAGCCCCACAGAGGGAAGGAGGCATGGTCCATACCTATGGTGGAGGGAAACAGTGCAGGGCCCAGCCCCAACCCAGATGGGCAGAGGGAAGGGGGCATGGCTTGGCTCCAACTCAGCCATGCAGGGCTTCGGATTTTGGCAGTGGGGAGGGGTGACTGCCACTGTTCCCCTGCTGCCAAATTTCCTGACCCTTTGGGAGCCCCGCAGGCTGGATTAGAAGAACCTAAGGGCCACTTTTAGCCCACGGACTGGAGGCTGGGCATCCCAATGTAAAATATCAGTAAAAACATGGGTCACTAACATTTTTGGCTGTCAGTATAAAGCTCCTGTAGCAACATGAAAGCCCATATCATGACGGGAGCATCAGCAATGACTGCATCAGACGTTTGTTGTTTCTGATTGGCCCTATACATAAAAGACACACAGACCAACCAACCAATAGTGCCGAGCATTTATAGTATAGCACTATGTTGTGTCTCTTATATTACTTTGGCATGACTTAATATTAGCATTTAACACTTAACTTAACATTGAGTTGTCAAACTTAGATAAGTTTTTCTGGACAGGTGCCTTGCTTTTTTGTATTAAGAATTAATAAATTATTATCCAAACCAGTTATGCTATGCAAGTCTGTACAATAAACAAATTACTGGTCATTTAATTTCTGATTTGAGTAGTCAGCAAGACAATATCTATTGGAAAGATATGTATATTGGTGGGGAGGTGGGGGAAAGCATCCCTCCCACTTTTTTGGACCAGCTTCTTTTAAAATCTGCTGTATTGCCACCTGCAAAATATTTACTGAATAAACATCATCTAATAGTTGAAAACATCTGCCCGTTGCAAACAAGTCTGGAAAAACAAATGGAAAACTTCTAAAATAAATGCTCTGTATCAGTGTAGCCTTCTAGCAGGCTGCCCAGCTGCCCAGTTCTTTCATGGTTGGCGCCCTTTAGACCTGCTCCCTGTTGCGTAGCTGTTTCCTGAAATTCTTAAATCTGTTTTGTCCTGCCAACTGCACTTTCCTTGTTCACACTTCAAAGACCTGCCATGCAGAGCACAGCTTTCTGTGATTGTTATAATTATTGTTTATTATTTTAGTATCCCCAATGTGGGAAGCATTTTACAGAAACAGGTCTTACAAATAAAGGGCCCCTGCTTGGTTAAGTTTATAGCCTTTGTGACTAATGTGGCATGCTCCCTTATTGCCTGTTGGATTCCATTGATGAAATGACTAAACTGAGGAAGCATGTAGGTTACTAGCTGTGGAAGTGTCTATGAAATCATTTATGTTATTTTGCAAAAGTGCAAGAGCAGTATTACCTTACACTATCAAGCTATTAGCATCCACAAGCAGAGCTATACACCATGAAGTTTTGCAAGACCTCACTCAGCTGCTGGCACTGTTTTGCATATTTGCAACATTAATAATAGGACAGACAAAAGTCTTCTATGATTTCTGGAAGTGAGTAGTGCTGACGCAGATGACACATACCTCTATTGTAGCTGTAACTTTTATTCTACCTAGTAGTGCTAATATGGGGAGCCTTGGTCCTTTGGATGGAATGACATTGACATCATGAACATTTGTTTGTTGGTGATCAGGTTTGATAGCATCAGTTCGTGCTGTTTTTTTTGCACAGTGCCTCCAGCATTCATGAGGAAATGTAAACACTGGTTACCTCCCAGTTTAAGATAACATATTCAATAGGCCTGTGTGAAGCAGCTATTATTTACTTCAGATTCAGATTCAGCGGACAGCGATTCAAATCGATTAAGCCAAATCTGATTCGGAGATTCAGCCACTGCTAAATCTGCTGAATCTCCGAATCAAACAGGCCCTATCCCCTGCCTGTTCTCCCATCCCCCTCAACACCCCACCCGCCCTTGACTGCCCCACCTGGCCCCAGTGTCCCCCACTCTTTAAAAAAAAAAAAAAAAGCCCTACACTCACCAATCCCCACTGCCCCCCACTGTCCCATGCTGCATGGGGGGGGCGCTCTGGCATGAGCCCCCAGAAGCCCCATCAGGC
>NW_017729024.1:159128179-159142139 GCF_001723915.1 Gavialis gangeticus | reverse complement strand
CGGGCCTTTTTTTTTTTTTTTTTAAAGAACTGGGAGCTGGACCCAGATGGGGCAGCCATTGACAGGGCTGGGAGAGTGGATGGGGGATGGGTAAAAGTTTTTTTGCACAGCCCTTATATTCAATATACAGATTTTAGTCAGCTATCAAAGGAGTCAGTGATCCAGTTAGGAAAGATACAATCAGAACCCTAAAGGCAGCAAGATAGGGGGTGATGTTTACTAAGAGGCAACAAGAACAAGGGAAGTGAAACAACATTGTCAGCAAAGCAACCAAGACATCCAGAGTAACAAGAAAATATGATAATAGCTTCCTCACCTCCCCAAAATGCCAATCTTCCCAGTCAGAGTTCCTGAAGTCTAAGGTTGTAAAACTTTGCAAACAGTCTAACCAGTACAAACATGCACAGCTAACAATTTGGAAGTTCCCATTATTTTTGGGCCATAATTCTTCATGTAGCTGCAGCCCCGTCTAGCTGAAAGACAGGCAATGTGATGGGTCTCAACCGAGGCAATAGTTATGACAGTTTAGTCTTCATGCAATGCAGATATAAAAAGAAATTTATTTGGACAAGAGTAAATTTGGCATTTTAAGTTCATGACAATCTTGATTAAAGTTGCATCTTTAAACTGGGTCCACCTGTAAAGACTGATAGCATTTCATGCAATACTACGTTCTGCATTGGAAGCAGAAATTTTTCTTAAGACCTCTGGCCTATGCTATCCATCTTCTTTACAAAGACTATATGTTTCACGTTTGGATTTCTTTACCATTATTCAGGCTTTACACAGTGCTCACACTTCATGCTTCACCAAAATTATTCCATGCCTATGGAGTGAGGGATATTCCCTGCCCTCCATCAATGCTGACCTCATAAAGGAACATCTTGACAGGCTGGACACCTTCAAGTTAGCTGGCCCTGACAATCTACACCCCAGGGTACTCAGGAGTGTATCATCATAGCCCAGCCCCTGGCATGGATCTTCAAGAACTCCTGGTGCTCTGGTAAAGTGCCTGAAGATTGGAAGAAGGCCAATGTGGTGCCTATCTTCAAGAAAGGGAGGAAAGTGGATCTGGCAAACTACAGGCCCATCAGCCTGGCCTCTATCCTGGGCAAGGGCTTGGAAAAGATTATCAAGGAGGCTGTCCTTAACAGACTGGCTGATGGCAATATCCAGAGGGATACCCAGCATGGGTTTGTTGCGGGTAGATCTTGCTTGACCAATCTCATTTCCGTCCACGACCAGGTGACCGATCACCTGGACAAGGGAGAGGAGGTTGATGTCATATATCTTGACTTCAAAAAAGCCTTCGAACTGGTATCCCATGATCACCTCTTGGCAACACTGGCCAACTGCGGCCTCGGGTCCACCATGATCCGCTGGCTGGGGAATTGGCTCCGTGGTCGGATCCAGAGGGTGGGGGTTGACAGAAATTAATCGCCATGGTGCACTGTGACCAGGGAGGTCCCCCAAGGCTCTGTCCTTGGACCTGTATTGTTCAACATCTTCATTAATGATGTGGACACTGGAGTCAGAAGCAGACTGGCCAAGTTCACCAATGATACCAAACTCTGGGGTAAAGCATCCACACCTGAGGACAGGAGAGCAATCCAGGCTGACCTTGACAGGCTCAGGAAATGGGTGGATGAGAGCCTGATGGTGTTCAACACCGAAAAATGCAAGGTTCTCCACCTTGGTAGGAAACACCTGCAGCATCCTTATAGGCTCGGCAGTGTAGAGCTGGCTAGCACTGTATGAAAAGGACTTGGGGGTCATGATTGACCACAAAATGAACATAAGCCTTCAATGTGATGCTGCGGCTGGTAAAGTGAGCAAAATGGTGGCTTGCATCCATAGATGCTTCTCAAGTAAATCCCAGGACGTCATTCTCCTGTTGTACTCGGCCTTGGTGAGGCCACAGCTGGAGTACTGCGTCCAGTTTTGGGCTCCACAATTCAAAAAGGATGTGGAGAAGCTTGAGAGAGTCCAGAGAAGAGCCACGCACATGATCAGAGGTCAGAAAAACAGACCTTATGACGACAGGCTGAGAGCCATGGGGCTCTTTAGCCTGGAAAAGCGCAGGCTCAGGAGTGATCTGATGGCCACCTATAAGTTTATCAGGGGTGACCACCAGGATCTGGGGGAACGTTTATTCACCAGAGCCCCCCAAGGGATGACAAGGTCCAACAGTTATAAACTCCAGCAAGACTGTTTCAGGCATAAGGAAGAATTTCTTTATTGTCCAAGCCCCCAAAGTCTGGAATAGCCTGCCATCAGAGGTGGTTCAAGCACCCACCTTGAACACCTTCAACAGAAATTTGGATTCTTATCTTGCTGGGATCCTATGACCCCAGCTGACTTCCTGCCCCTGGGGCAGGGGGCCAGACTCGATCATCTTCCAAGGTCCCTTCCAGCCCTAATGTCTATGAAATCTATGAAATCTATGAAATATCTTCATCAGTCACCTGGATGAGGGCGAAGAGAAGCACTCTGTCCAAATTCACAGACAACACCAAATTATGGGGCAAAGTAAACACACAAGTGGGCGGGAAACAGATTCAGGTGGATTTGGACAGGTTGGAAAAGTGGGCAGAACAGAATAGGATGCTGTTTAACAAAGATAAGTGCAAAGTGCTGCATCTGGGGAGAAAGAATCACCAGCACACATACAGATTGGGAGATGACTTCTTAAGCAGCACAGCAGCAGAAAGGGATCTCAGAGTCATAGTTGACTCCAAGATGAACATTAGTCGTCAATGTGACGAAGTGATCAATAGAGCTAACCACACTTTATCATGCATTAGCAGGTGCATCATGAACAGGTTTGGGGAGGTGATACTTCTGCTCTATGCAGCATTGGTAAGGCTGCAGATGGAGTACTGCATTCAGTTTTGGGTGCTGCACTTCAAGAGTGACGTGGAAAACCTTGAGAGGGTCCAGAGGAGGGCTACTCGGATGGTTAGGGGCCTGCAGGTAAGGCCCTATGAGGAGAGATTGAGGGACCTGGATCTCTTCAGCCTTCACGAGAGAAGGCTGAGAGGGGATATAGTGGCCAACTACAAATTCATCGGGGGGGACAGGAAGGGATAGGAGATACTCTGTTTACTAGGGCATCCCTTGGAGTTACTAGAAACAACGGCCACAAACGGACAGAGAGCAGATTTAGATTAGACATGAGGAAGAACTTCTTTATGGTAAGGCTTACCAGAATCTGGAATGGCTTTCCAAGGGAGGTGGTGCTCTCCCCTACCTTGGGGGTCTTTAAGAGAAGACTGGACATGCACCTGGCTGGGGTCACCTGATCCCAGCACTCTTTCCTGCCCAGGGCAGGGGGTTGGACTTGATGATCTACTAAGGTCCCTTCTGACCCTAACATCTATGAAATCTATAAGGAGCTGTACTAGCCTTCCAGTCCCTTGCCAACTTTTCCATATTAGGAGGCCAAATGCATCATGATTTTGGATTCTTAATAATATATCCCTTCCACTAATATTCTTTTCCAGTACCCTATCACAACATGACCTCAAAATGTCCAGGAGAATGCTTTGATACTACAAGGATTTCAGAACATCCTCTCACATACCCTAGAAAACAGAATAAATATTTTAAATCATGATTTTGATAAAATCACAATTACCTTCCCTGAAGTATTACATACATTTCATATACAAAGATGTAAACATAAATGGTGTTTTATCAGCAGTTCTCTGGTTGCAAAGAGCTTCAGATTTCAGTTACAAAATTCCAACCATTCTACTGCTTTAGAGGACAAACCCCCTTGGGTAACAATGACTTTCCATAAAACACAACCTTCTCTTCTTGAATAAAAGGTGAAAATTAAGAGAGACAGGACTGTAAAAACTAAAGTGAACTCTATCAATGCAGAGTATTAGTTATAACCCTGTCTGCATGTGTAACAGCAGTAAGCAAATCTCTGTAATATCAGAGAAGCGCCAGTTCTTAGCAGAAGGTGGCGCTTAAGTCCCATTAAACAACTCAGGGATATATTCTGTTACAGAAAATGTTACCAAACAGTAACAGATGTAATACAAACCATCTTTTTTTTTTTTTAAATCCTAGCTCCTCTTTTGAAAAGACAGGCCAGGGACTGAGTTCTGACAAGAATCAAACTGCATCTTTCTTCTACCACAAGTGAGTTTTCCAGGTCACATACAGAGTTCTTTGTAAAAATGCTTTCTTATTTTTCATGCAGGTTAATTGTGAAATGCCCTTCCCAGTACTGCCAGACACCACTCATCAGACAAGACAACAAGAAGTGTTCATAAAGAATACTTTAAAAGGCATAGGGCATATGAAGATTAAAGACTGGAACAAACAAGCCATGGCTGCTCAGACTTGTATCTCTACCTGCCCAGAAGCTGTAGTTTTGGTGCCTGATTTCATTAATAGGAAACAGTTGTTTATTTTTAAAAGGAACAGGTTAAAATATGATCCTAACTTAGGTAGGCAATAAACTACTGGATGAAACTGAATTGCTTGTATTTAACTGACTTCCTCTCGAGTTGCCATTTAAAGAAGCCAGTATAATGATAATTTAATTTACACAATACCTTTCATCTCGCAAGATCTAGGAGTGCCTAACAGACTATTTATATCTACAGTTAAGGATCCTAGAGGATCTTTTCTTATCTTTTCCTGTTATTTCTCCTTCACAATTTTCTGAAGGGTTCTGCTGTTAGTCTGAAACTTTGCATGCCTAATCTGTGCCCAAAAGTAATGATCCTCTTTCTTTGCATCAGGCACAAGGCTCAAGAAATGAAGCGGGTAATGGCAAGGTTTATGCCACTCTTCTGCCCATCCAGATTTGCTCCACCAAAGATCAAAGCATCATCAGGGCTGCCAAACTCATTCTATCTGTTGCCTTCAAAGCATTAGCAAAAAAGCACAGTGGTACACTGGTCATGTCACCTTTCTTCCAGTCCTTTACCCTACTCTGTGGACTGTGAGAAAGGTGGCCTACAACTTTTACTGCAGCTCTATCCCATGCAGGGGCTTTCCATTAGACCAGTGAATTTCCAGGTCTGGATTCCTCAGGTTTATGGTCACTTGGGACATTTACAGACATGCTCTGGAAGGTGTGTGTGTGGCAGGGGGAGGCACTTTAATTAGCAAGCCATGATAATTAAAAGTGCCTGAACGTCATGTGTATCACCATCCCCACCCTGAAAAAATGGCAGCATGGTGCTTTGAACTAAAACTCATTTGATGAGCTTTAAAGCACCCTGGCACCTTTTTTCAGCACGGGGACGCTGATACACGTGATGCTGGAGGCTGCTGGAGCATGTTACTTTCCACGCTCCAGCAGACTTGATTAATCAAGTCTTCTCCGATGTGCTGGATTTCCAGTGCATTGGAGCAGCCTCCCTGAATGTGTGTAAGGGCCCTTGGTGCTGGAATGAATTGGCCATAATGTACCAACAACTCAGGAATGTTCCTCCACAGCCCCTATTGCCATGGGGTATCCTAGGCCTTTCTACCACGGGATATGATCTCATGCAGGCTTCAATTATATCACTATTTTATAATCATTTCCTCAGTTTTTGCTGCTAAATAAAACATCATGAGTGGTTTAGATGAGTTAATTTTATTTTTTTCAGTAACCTTATTTCATGTAATAGCTCTTTCAATGCTTTCATGTAAAGGGAAACAGGAGCAATCAGTACAATCTAATGGTTCAGGGATTCAGACACCACAGTAGCAGGCACCATAGATGAGAGAAGTTCCTGCATCTTCTGTACCATTCCTACATTGTCTCACAGCCTGTATAAAGAGGAGAGGATATAAGAGCTGGAACTGTGCATGATTTTTATCATTCATGGACTCTAAAAGAGGAAACAAAACTGTCTTGTTACCTCTCAAAAACACTTGTCCTGCAGAGCCCGAGAGGTAATCATTCTTTCCTTTAACACTATGGTTTAGGGGATGATCCAAAGCCCACTGAGGTCAATGGGAGTCTGCCTAATTACTTCAGTAGGCTTTGGATCAACCCTTTCTGCAACAAAACACTTAAATGAATGTCCATAGGCTTCAGTACAAGTTCCAGTAATGGAACACAACCTGTGCTCATTTGATATGCTGCTCAGTACTCCTCTCTCACAAAACCTTATCAAGGAATGATAAACAAGCTCTCAAAGTAAATACGCACTTCAATTTTATTAAGAGTGCTCCAGCTCCAAGGGAACGGCTGCCTCTTGATGTGCAGAGCAGCCTCAAGCTCCCCCAGAGGCTGATGGCATGCTGAGCTTTTTAAAAAAATAAATAAAATAAAGCCTGAAAGACAAACTGGAAAATCCATTAATAACTGGAAATAAATAAAAACCCAAAGCATTAATTATCCTCCCTGCCAAACAGTGCTCCTAAGATTAGGGAAATGATCCCAAACCTGATGTTTCTTTGGTGACCTCTTTCCCAAACAATCTGTAGATCTCTTCTAATAAATGCATGAAAAAAGATGCAACTATTTTTCATGAATTTTGTATCATCCTCTCTGGATGGAATGAAGTTTACTTCTCCACATGAGATCAAAAAAATCTTTTACATCACAAACATTAGGTCAAAATTGTTTCAGAAAATCAAACCTATTATTTCTTGTTTATTTTTAGTTAAAATATGGACCTGTCTGCTGCTAGAGCTGGCATGTGTATCACCTTGCAGAATGAAAGTAAAACAAAGGGCTTGACCATGGTGTACAGAGCTTCAAGAACGGAGGTAAAACCTACCTTTTTAAATAGCTCGTTCGATGTTTTCATTTAAAGAGAAACAGGAGCAATCTGTACAATCTACAGGACAATCCACAGCCTTTAAGAATCAGAACATTTTAGATGCAATTAAATTGTTATATAAAACTTACAGAGCTAAAGAGAGAGATTGAATCCAAGAATGAAGAGTAGGTGAACACAGCATGTAAAAAGAGATCTTTGTACTGTGCAAATTGATTCATTTTGGTGTTACTCCATTTTCTTCTTGTTGTTTTGAGAGAAAACTGGAAGCCACTGTAATTTAGATTAAAAGGCCAAATTGGCTGAAGGATTTTGCTGGACATCATATTAACCTAGCTGGGAGCCTATTGCCACCTTCTCAAGTGCTGGTATCGTAGGGCCTTGTTGCACAGTAATTTTGGGCAGCTCCTGGAGCTCTTACACCTTGGATTGCACATTTACACCTGAAGCTGGTTTTAAGTGCTTGTTATGCAGCTCAAAGATATGTTAGTCCACTGCAGGATTATTTCTGATCTGTGTTACCCAGCCCATGTTACACTAAGGTGTAGCCACTCACCTTAGTGTAAACACCCCAGCCCCCGCTGCCCCCTCCTCCATCCTCCTCAGCTCCCTAGCTTTCTGCTTACTGCCCTGCCACTCTCCTCTCCCATTTACTTGTGGCTACTCACACAGTTTGTCCCAGGGAGCAGGCAGGGAAGGGTTAAACTGCCTGCCCAGCTGCAGCCACCACTGCTACTCTGTGGGTCAGAAGAGCAGCAGCCCAGCAGCAGCCCCAGCTGGGCAGGCAGGATAACCCTTCCCTGCCTGCTCCCCCGGGACACAGCATCGGCAGCCACAAGTAAGTAAATACCCTGGGAGTGGGGGAGGCAGGAGGCAGCGGGGGACCCCCAAGTAGTCACAACATTTTCAGATGATTAAAGCAACAGTTGTGTGCTAAGCTCCTCCAGCTCTCTGCTGCCCAGATGTAACCAGCTCTGCTGGCTGAGAAGTGTGGGAGAATTGCACTGTGAAACTGGATTGTAACCAGTCTGTGGGAAATCAATTCTGGGTCAGGAAGTCCACAGTTGGAGCTGTTGTTTTTGAGATGTGCAGAGCAATTAAAGTGTTTCCTCCTGCAGACGGCTGAGTTTTGGGCAATGTGGAGGAAATAGAAGGGGTTCAGGTGATAACATTCCCAAATTAGGATGTAGGGGGAATATACAGGTTGGCCTCATATTGAGATTTTGACTCATTGGCACCTAACCTTTGAGCAAATGAGAGCTAGTCAAATATATTCATGTTCGCTGGTCTGAGAAGGAGCATAATACTCGCATCTTCAGGCCTACATGCCTAATCAAGAAGCTGCAAGCAGAAGCATTGTCTTTCAGCTTTCCCATGTTGAAGGAACTGAAATGCCAATCATCATACTAGGGTACCCAACCTACTTTTTGTTCCCTTGGCTCATTGAGCCATGCACTGACAAGACAGACTAGGGTTACCATATTTCCAGGTCCAAAAAAGAGGACACCTGTCACATGGGGGCAGGGGTGGCGGGGAATATGATGGTGGGGGGGCAGTGACATGCCGATGCCCTGCCCCTGCTCATTCTGTTGCTCCTCACTGCCAAAATGTAGCCCCCACCAGCCTTGCTGCTACCCCTCACTTCCGACCCACTGACCCCAGCCCTGCCAGTGCCCCTTCCTCCCGACCTGCAGTACCCTGCCCCTCTGGGCTATGACGGTGCCCCTCACTCCTGACCATCAGCCCCTCCCCGGTCCCTGCTGGTGCCCTTCACTCCCAACCCACAGCCCCCTGACTCTTCCAGTGACCCCACATACAGGTAAAAATAATTGTGATGCTGTTCATCTGAAGGATGCCATAAAAGTGATCTCTGAGTTGTGCCAGGCCTTTCTTTTAAAGGCAATCTTCCCTGACTGGGGATGTGGCTTGTGATCACGTGTCTCTTTATGAAGGCAACAATGTGTTTCTGAGCACCCAGAATAATGCAATGTGCAACAATAAAGGTTATGTTTGAGGTAACAAAAATAAGTGATGCAGTGCTTCAATGCAGTGAGAACAGAAAAACCAAACACATGCCCTGACAACCAAACAGACAAAATCAAACAGCCTGAGTGGGAAAAAGTCACTGAATTACCACCATTCACACTAGGAGAGGCAAAGTCCTGAGGAAAGAAGCAAAGTTATTGCAAGGCACTTAATGCATGGCCTAAAGGCTTGTATATGGGATGCGACAGTTTCCTGAGGACAGTGGCATTATCTATCTATTGTGTGGCAAAGTGGAAGGTTTCTCAGAGAAGGTATTTTCTGCTGTGTGAAATCAGTGAGGGGAATGATGCACTGAACCTAATGGTTAACTATTTTCAGCAGCATCTCCATCTGTTGCTTTAGTAGTTTCATAATGTTCTTGTGCATTGCTTTATCCTCATACCTCTCTTTTAACAATATTGTCTTTCTAGTCCAGATCCTGGAGTGTCATCTCGGTCCACTGCTTTTCAATCACAGTCCTGTGTTTCAGCAGTTCTATGAATATGCCTTTCCTAAAACATCTCTTTTGCTTCCTCATCAGTGTCAAACCTACCCCTTTTTCTGAGGGCATACCTGGAAATGATGTCCTGGCTGAGGATGTTGATGAGACAGACAGGAAGGTTACAGTAGCACCTGAAAGGGAAATCATAAAAACTCCTCAGATTTTTTTTGCTTGGCAGCTGTGATGGGCAGAATGTCTAGGATGAGCTTGTTATGTTGAATGGAGCAATAATATTCCTCTATGTCAAAGGGGGGAGTAGAAACCAGGGAACAGGCCTGACAGGGTAAAGCTGTATGGGTCAGGAAATAAAAGATTGCAAAAAATCATTACAGGCTATAGTGGTTTTGGCTGCTGTCTCACTAATGAATATGACCAGTGCCCAGAGAAAGCAATGTTGCAGGTGGCCAGACAATGCCTCCACTACTTCACAGTCCTCATGTTAGCAGTGATGAGGCCTATAATTGTTAGCACAGCAGCACATAAATGTGTCCCATTGTGTTGGAAAAAACAAATTGGGAACCTGAAGAAAAGGCTCAGGCAGGTCCTGGGATAGCACATTCTGGAGGCTGTCCTGGAGGATCACAGGACATCTGTGTGCAGATGAACAAGATTCTCCCCAAGGATGCAAGACCAGGCAAGCAGAAGAGCTTAACTTGTCAGAAACAAACTGGAGCCCCAGAGAAGAGTAACTTGCCCTTCCTTTCCTCGTATACCTCATCAGGGCACAAACAAAGCCCCAGGATATGGGTGGTTCACAACTCACAATGTTTATAAGTCTGTTCCAGGGGAAAAAAAAGAAAAGCAGCTACCTGTCTGAAACAGGGTGGTAAAGCCTTCTCAGGAAACTACAGACACAGTCATAGGCAATGTGTAGGAGGGCACGTACCTGCAGAGAGCAGGACTGACCCTGCCCCTTTGTTCCCCAGCTGGAGCCCAGACCCCTTCCTGGTTTAAGTTAAATCAGAATCCTCCAGCATCCTAGATGTTTTGCAACTGTTGCTGGGGCTCTGCTCTCTGCTCCAGCCCAGCAGGGCTGGCCCCTCCCCTCTGCTTCCTGGCTGCAGCTCCAGCCGAGACTGCAGGTACCACATCATCTTCCTGGCTTCCTTCTGCTCCCCACCTTCCTTCACCACTCCCTGCTTCAGCAGGGATTCCTCCTCCCCTCTGCCTTACACAGACACCTCTCAGCATTAGCTAGCATACCACATGCTGGCTACGTCTGTGCTGTACGAGATGGGACAAAGGACAATGGCTTAGGGCTTTTTGGAGCTAAGCAACAGGTAGCTAGTAATGTCCCTCCATTCCTTCCTTGGAAAAAGTTGGTTAGGAAGAGTTTGAACTAATAAGCGAGGCTTTTGTTTTCTTAATGGGCTGATAAACACTGAGCTAGGGGTGACAAACACTACATTATCAAATCCCTGCTGGGCTGGTGTGGGGAGGAACCCCTCCCTGATCAGACAGTCCTGCTGGGGCCTGCCCATGCTCCCCCCCAGCTCAGCACTGTAGAAGGAAAGGGACGGCTGCTCTCATGCCCCCTGGCTTCTAGCCTGAGCCACTATAGGCAGGTGCCTGCATTTCTTCAGTCCAGAGGGGATGTCTGTACAGTTACAAACTGGTTCAACCTAGCCAGTTTAGACTAACCTGCAAAGATTGAATCAAAACAGGCTCAGGCTTTTTGAGTGTCTTTCACTAGACTAAAACTCTATTTTTAACCACCCAGATGGCCTCTGCTAAATAAGCCACCACTGACAACCCAGCATTCCTTTGCTTCAGCACCTGTGGAAAAACATGCTGTTTTGATGCTGGGTTGTGAAGGGGCCTGCTGGGGAAGGATAAGCACACTGAAAGAGAAAGAAAAACTGCAGTCATACCAGAGCTGCCTTCCCAGTTCTCAGTGCACCTTGGACAGGATATGGCTTTAGTTGTCACATGCTGCAAACAGCAGCTAATTGTCTCAGGCAGGTTGGTGCCTTTGTATCTTATTGCTCCTTGTTCTCATCCTCTTCCTGTGGAGCTTGAAGTTTCCCTCCTCAGAGGGAAAATATACCCATCAGGAATGTTACAAATCTTCTCCTAGAAAGCTCAAATCTCAGTAGCAGCTCCATATACTCTGTTCCACAGGGTTCTTCTCTGATACATCTCAAGACTGAGATCCCTGGCCTTGACCCAGCACTGCTTCTCCCCAGCACTGTTTCTCACCCTTGCTGGCCTGAATGCCCTTCCCTATCTGCTCATAAAAGCCAATGGTTACTCTGAAGCTTGAACTCTATCTCGTCCCACAAGCTGGTGAGATCCAGTACTTCCCTCTTGCTCCGGTCAGGAGCTTGGAATTTCCATATACAATCCTCTCTGTGGTAAGCCAAGTCAGTCTGCTTGCACATATGGGCTGGCAGAAAACAGGCTTTACTAGAACAAAGCAGGATTACAGGGGTGTGCAAGGAGACTTCTGATCATCTTGAGTTCTGCCAAAAATGTTCAGAATTGTGGCCAGTGGGATTGATGCTAGAAAAATTCTACAGCTAACGGAAATGAAACCATATCAACACTGGTTGATATTAGCAACCATATGGGTAAAACAGGTTTGGAATTCTGTTGCCTTTTTTATGGATGGATATATATAGATATATAGATATAGATATACAGCTAGACAGCTTTGGGAAAGACTCCATACCAAAGCCTCTGATCCAGTAATAAATGTTTCTGATTTACAAATTATATTCAAAGATTTCTCTAACCAAGAATGAATTGCATCCTTCTGGTTTAAAAAAATGGTGATGAGTTAACTAAATAAGGGCTTATCTGTTCTAAATGTACCATTGTCTGCATAACAATATTTTGGTTGAAAACATTTTGTCCATATTTTCCACAACTAAAGTTGTGCATCACAGGTAAAAAAAAGTTAGGTGTTTCTATAAATCCATTTTCCCACACAAAGCATCTTAAAGCTTTACATGAGCCAGATGTTTCAGTGAGCCTTAGGGCTGTATTTGCCAAACACTTACTATATATTTACTTAGTGTTTTATATATTCGTGCATTCCAATTAACTACTAATAGCACTACATTTGCCTAGCACTTCTGTAGGTCCTTTTCATCTCAGGCACTTTACATATTTTAACTAATGTAATCCTCCTAATCCCTCTTAATTAATCACTTCATTACTTGTTAGTTCTGTAGGGGCGGAGAGGGTTAGTGATGTTAAGGATGTAACTGAAGGGAACAATGGCTGACACAGCATTAATTTTACCTCTTATTATCATAAGCTTCATCTGTCTGCATTTTAAAACAGTCTTAGGCTGCTGTGGAAACACAGGGATTTTTTTTGAGTGAGAGCACTTTACAGAAAAGTTAAAAAAAAAGCCTTACTGCCTGTAAAACAATAAGAGTCTCAAGGAATAGCAATGCCAATGAAAAAGCTTCAAAAGTGTGTGTGTGTGTGTGTGTGTGTGTGTGTGTGTGTGTGTGTGTGTGTGTGATGGGAGAGAGAGCCTTCACCTCTCCACCTTAAAGCCCTTTTGTTAGACAACTAGGTTATTGCACAAAAGAGACATAACATATGTACCATGTGTTATGTGACTTACCTCTAGTCTACAAACCTACCGTGCCCAGCACCAGTGCTCTCAAACATGTGTAGCTCTGCACCTGCTTCCCCCCAGACCAGAACAGTGTAACTGTGTCTGCAAGAGGCCACATATGGTCTAATGATGCATGATAGGACCAACAAGACTACTTACATTGTGTAGACTCAACTGCATTGCTTCGAGTCTGAGCAGTAGCATTCATTGAGCCACAAATCTGGTGTGAGGGCAGCATTGCTGGGCACAGGAGCTAAGTACAGACATTCAAAAAGCCTGAAGTTGAATTGATTCAGTCTTTGCAGGTTAGCTTAAGCTGCAAAGATTGGACCAATAAGCTGCAAAGATCGGACCAAATGAATAGACATTCACTTTTCATCCAGAAAATGTGGCCATCTGCCTTCAGTGCCTCAAGCCAGAAGCCAGGAGATGCTAGAGCACAGCTCTCTGGCACATAGCTAGCACGGACTGTGTGTTCACTTCTTCTTCCTGCTGCCTCTGAGGTCTCTGGGATTTTCAGTCCACAATAACAGCAGCAGGACTCTGCAGGGTTGCTCATCACTTCCTCTTCCTGCTTTCAGGAGCCTCTGGAATTTGTAGTGCACAGTCACAGCCATCACTAAATAAGCCAGGAGGGCAGGGCAGCTCTGTACTTGGGGGAAGGTATTTAACCTTCCACCCTGGCCCCAGACCACAGCCGGGGTTTGCTTGGGGGACCAGTGAGCCAGCTCTCACTGCTCTAGGTGGGGAGCAAAGGAGCAGACAGCACAGCCCAGTCCAGGGCTGCAAAGCAGGATGGGATGCAGTGGGGACTATGATTTAACTTGAACCAGGAAGGGATCTGGGACAGAAGTTTCATAAACCGGTTTGACCTAAATCAGTTTCAGCTGATACTACATTCAACTGGGTTTATCCTAAATCAGTTTCAGCCATTTTGAAACTGGTTTATGTGCAGTGAGCTTCTGTTCTGTTACAGATTTAAACTAGTTCCTGATTACTTAAACTGGTTTATGGGTGTCATGGGGTGGGGCCTAGGCGCGGCCATGATCCCACTAGGTCCCCCTGCCGTGCCAATTAGGAGATCCAGCACCCTCTTAATTCTCTCCTGCCACGTCTTTG
>NW_017729024.1:159124886-159127868 GCF_001723915.1 Gavialis gangeticus | reverse complement strand
TATAACAAAACAGTAAGCCTACCGGCCACAACATAAAGTCCAGGCCCACCTGGCTCTCTGACCCACAGCCTCCTGGTCAGGCTTCTCCTCACCCTGACCATCATGCAGCCCTCTGGGTGCTCAGGCTGCACTGCTTAGCTTAGCTCTCCCGCAGAGCTCTTACCCCTCAGGTTGCCAGAAGGGAACTCCCAGCCAGGCTCCGGCCTGGCTGTTTATAAGGGCCTGGCCCTGCCCCCTTCTGGTCACGTGACCACCCTGGTTGCTCCAGCAACCCACAGCTGAGCTGCCCAGTAGCAGGCACCCTGGTGCCCTGCTACAATGGGTAACTTCTGTCCCTAGCCAGAAGGTTTGTAGACTAGTTGATAGACCAGTGGGGAGCCTCTCCTGCCGGCCGCACGCCACGCTGCTGAGGGTCCCACTGTTGCCTGCAGGTCCTGCTCTTTCAGGCTTTTCTGGGGCACTGCTCCTGCCCCACTGGCTCAGCTCTTACCAGCTCTGTGAAGCTCCTTCCTAGTTGTCCCTCACTGGTCTCTTCCCTGAGTCAGCCCACGCTGCCCCTTTTATCCCCCTCCAGGTGACCGACAGGGCCAATTGGGACACGGGGGGGAAGGTGAATCTCTGGGGCCTGATTGGTGCGGAAAGGGAATCCCAAGTCCTCCAATCATCTTTTGCCCTTTCAAAACCCCTGGGCCAGGGCACTGCCAGCCAGCCCATCACATCCTCCCCTGCGGAACCCTTCACCATCCCCGGTGAAGCACAGGCCTCAGCCTGGGGGACTACTGGACCCAAGGGGCAGCGATAGGCACCTCCCCCGGCACCCCCAGGGCATCGTAGGTGAAGCAACAGACTGGCCGAAGCTCCCGCCTTGGTTGTGGGGTGCGGTCTGGGGCAGGACTCCATGAGGGCCCTGGCGGCTCAGGTTCCCTCTCACTGGAGGAGTCTGCTCACTGGCAGGTAAAGGCGTGGGGATGTTTTCACCTTCGGTCTCACCAGGAGGGGCCCCACGAGCAGCAGTCCCCATCTCCCCTTCGCCCTGAGGAGTGGCAGGTCCTAAGCTCAGGTGAAAGTCAGCAGTGTACCACCCGTCAGAGTCCGAGTCCTCTGGGGGAGCTGCAGGTACAACTGCCAGCTGGGTGGCATGAGACCTCCTTCTACGGGGAGACCTAGGCCTCTCTTCTTGCGGCTCTCTCTTGGGCAGAGGGGGCCCCACCAATTCACCAATAGGTAGCAGGAGGTTCTGGTGGACTATGCGACTTCGACCCGGTCCAGACTCAGGGGAGATTTCATACACTGGGAGGTCTTCCAGTTGTCGCACCACTGTAGAGGGTTCAGCCCACCACCGATCAGCGATTTTTTGTCTCCCAGTTAGCCCCAGGTTTCGCAGCAGCACCCGGTCTCCTTCTTGTAACCCTTGCTTATGCACATGAGCATCATAAACCGCTTATGGCATTACTGGTTTCTTCCAACAGTTTCGGCTGCCAGTCGGTACGCATGACGGAGATGGTCCCAAAGCTGTTGTGCATATTGACCATGAGTCAAATGCTGTTGGTAGATTCGTTCTACCTCAAAGCACAAATCTATGGGTAACTGGGGCTCCCTCCTGAACATGAGGAAATACGGACTGACCCCCGTTGCATCATTCCTAGTGGAGTTGTAGGCATACACATCAGGTATACGATATGCTGGGTCCATGCGGCCTTCTGTTCCTGCTGGAGGGTACCCAGCATATTCAAGAAAGAGCGATTGAAGCGCTTGGGTTGGGGATCCCTTTGGGGGTGGTAGGGTGTAGTCCTTGATTTCTGTATGTCAGTCACTGTCAGTACCTCACACAACAACCGGCTCTCAAAATCTTGCCGCTGATTGGAGAGGATTCTTGTGGGTAGCCCAAACACAGAGAAGTACTTTTCTCACAGTACTTTGGCAACTGTTCTTGCTGTTTGATCTCGCGTAGAGAAGGCCTGGGTATATCGGGTGAAGTGCTGTCACAACCAGCACATTCCCCTTTCGGTGCCCCTCCCATTCTATGGCTAGGAAATCCATGCGCACGAGCTCCATGGGTTTTGAGCTCTGGATGGTGTGTAGATAGGCAGTTCGAGTGGGCAGGGTCTTCTTCTGTACACACCAATCACAGTTTGAGCATTTGGTCCTTACATCTTCAGCAATTTGGGGCCAAAAGAACCGCTCACGGGCTAGCGCCAGGGTGTGCTCCACTCCCATGTGCCCAAAGTCATCATCAAGGCCCGTAACGCAAAGGCCTTATTCGTCTGAGGGAGGACCAGCTGCCAATATTTCCGTCCTTCTGGGTCCTACACCTCCTGATGTAGCACTCCATCAAACAAGTGAAGCCTTTCCCACTACCTCAACAGGAGGTGGGCTGCTGGGGTAGCATTATTAAAGGTCACGGGGTGGTTATTCCCTGATCTCTGGGCACGCAACACCTCTCGCACATCTGGGTCCTGTTCTTGCACCGTCTGCCATTCTGTGGCCGTGACCTGGGGCAACGAAGAGGGAGTCAGCATGGTGTACTAAACCCAGGTCTGTGGGATCCCCTCAGGGGGCAACCCCAACACCTCAGCCATGCAAACAGTACTTTCTCTTGTCCCCACAGAGTCTTGTATCTGCAGGTCGCAAATGGTCTTCACCGTCTCGGGGCTCCAAACACTCCTGGGGTTCCTGAAGAGTTGTCAGGACAGGGCATCAGCATCCACATTGTTTTATCCCACTCGATAGTGCAGGCTGAAGGTGTAGTTGGCTAGTGCCACAATCCAGCATTGGCCAGTCACATCCAACTTAGCGCTGGTAAGCACATAGGTAGGGGGATTGTCTGTCCACACCTGGAAAGTAGTCCCATACAGATAGTCCCAGAATTTCTCAGTGACGACCCATTTGAGGGCCAGGAATTCAGGCTTATGTACCGGGTAGCGCATCTTGCTGGGTGACAATCCCCTGCTGGCAAAAGCCACTGGTCGCCAGTGTCCATCA
>NW_017729024.1:159110959-159123754 GCF_001723915.1 Gavialis gangeticus | reverse complement strand
GAATGCGCCGAGACCTTTCGCGAAAGGGTCGTGGGTTGCTCAGAAGAATGTGATGCTCCACCCCCTTAGCCTCCCCCACATCACAGTCATGCAGGGAGAAAACATGGGCTTGAGCCCCGAGTTTGTCCCTGAGCTGAGCTTCAGGCACTGGAGAATTCCCGAAAAAGAACCTGGAAGGGTCAATTGGAGCGGGGTTTCCCTCCTGCTCAGGGTTCACCACTTCAGCTTCCTTTATCAAGGCCACCTTCTGTCCTGGGTGGACCACAATATCTTTCAAGGCTGGGTTAACCACTATCATGGTAACTGGATCTTGGTTGAGCCCTTTTGTCTTGATCACACCACCAGGGACCCTCAGCGCATCGGGTCTCTCTCTCCCGGTGGGGGTCTCCACCACCAGCAACTTATTCTTTCCATCCCTCTCAATCCGATTGCATACAGTAGGCAAAGCCCATTGGCCCTGCTCAGGGACTCGCTGGAGCTTTGATCCGGAGAAGTGAAGGGTCCCCACAACCTCAGGGTGACCCATCTCTCTATGCTCCCATCAGTTATATGCCTCTGAGCACAAGGCATGCATTGTTAACCGTTGTTGGTAATCTGGGCCAGCCTGTTGTTTACAGTAGCAAGCAAGAACCTGGAAAAGGCTGGAGTTGGTCCCTACAATGAGAGTGGCCCCTTTCATCTACCCCGGATCAGGGCACACTAGAGCGATGGTTGACACTTCTTCCTCCACCCCAGCTATTTCAGCAGGGAATTTTAGCCTCACATTCACCTAACCCCTGTAAGGATATTGGTCCTGGCTTAAGCCACAAAGTCCCAACCCCATAAGGGCAAGCAAAGGCAGGTGTCTCAGATGTTCCTCATAGAAGGATTCAAATAGAATGGTAACCTGGGACCCGTTGTCTAGAATGGCCCAGCATGGGTGACCATTCACCATCATGGGGACCTCTGCACAGGGTCCCACTAGCCCCTTTGGCAGTGAATTTACTGAAAGTAATGTGCAGGAGTCTGTCTGGGTCCAGAGCAGAGCTGACTCCATTGCTCTGCCCCTTCCCCATTTCCCGCTGCCCAGCGCCCTTTTAACCTTTCAAATACCAATTCAGGGTTCTCAGGCTGGGTGCACACCCGAGCCATGTGCCCTTGCTCCCCACATCCATAGCAGAACCCTGGGGCCCTAGAGCAAGTATGGGGCCGAGGTCCTCCTGAGGCACGAGGACGGGGCAAGGGGTGACCCCTGGGGGAGGTTCTGGACACGGCAGCTGCTAGTGCTGGAGCCACAGGCTCCTCCTCCACTCCCAACAAGGTGTCCTCATGGGGAGCCACCATTAGCACCCGACCCATGGGTCCTCTCCGGGGGGAACCATCCTCTGGGACCCACATAGTCTCTCTGAGTCTGGATATCTCTTCCTCTTCATGAATCTCTCGGAGGAGGTAACTGAAGTCAGGTGGGCTGCTCCTGCTCCCCGCTAAGCTGAGGTTCCAGAGTAAGTCTGAGCTATACTGTGCCCCAATACGAATTTGCCGGAGCCGTATCTGATCAGCATCAGTGACCTAAGTGCTCCTTGGGTCACCAGGCATTGTAGCACGGGCTCTAAGCAAAGGACATACTCTGAAAGAGTCTCGCCCTTGTGCTGGAAAGTTCCCAGCAATTTGTAGTACGCCCCCCTACTCCCTGTGGGTTGGCCAAAAGCATCCTGAAGGACCTGCACACATTGCTGGGTGGTGATAGCAGGGTTCCGGAGTTTGGCAGTCTTCACAACCCCAAAGGCAGGCTCCCTCAGGACCTCCAGCAGACAGCGTCACTTATCCTCATCAGGTATTTGCCAAGTCAGTAAAGTGTCTTGAATATGGGAGAGCCAAGAGTCTAATCCTTCCTCCCCTGCAGGGACTGGCAGGGTTCCCAAGAAACTCCAGAGTCTTTTATAGGCTGCCTGGTCACTGGAGGAATGGGTCACCTCCTGCAGAATCTGCTGGAAAACCCTCACCCATTCTGGGGTAGCTTCAGTACCACCAGTTTGCCCTGCTCCCCCCTGCACAGTCCCATCCCTCCTGGAAGGTACGGCAGACTGGTTGGCATTGGACATGTCACCTGGTGGCTCTCTCTCTCTCTACAGGGGTACACAGAGCTTGAATAATATTCTAGCACCTGCTACACAGGAATCCCGGATGAGCCTCCAAAATGTAACCTGGGCGGTACTCCATGAGGTACCCCCTCTCCAACTGAAGGGATCAAAGCAGGTGCACAAGTGCTGTGGGAGGTGTAGGGACTCTCCTCCCCTATAGAGCAGAGTCAGACCACCAATGGGGACTTAACCATATACCTTTTAATACTGGGAACACAACAGGCATAAATCAGAGGGTATAGAGGACACTACAACGCCCCAAGGGGGCAGGATTCAACAAAGGTTAGACACTTCCAGTCACTTACAAAACAGGGTTAACAAAATATAAAACACAAACAGCAGAACAAATGATACAGGTTGGTGAAATATAAAAAAGGCACAAAATGCAAAATGTCAAACAACAAGGAGAGACAGGCCCTTGGTACCTGGAGGGGGAAAACACAATGGCCCCTTTCCACTGCAAGAAGCTTCATTTCTTGTTATCTCACTCAACCCAGTTGAGACTTGAACCCAGATCTCCCACTTTGTAGGCAGGAATGCTGCTACACAGCCACCACTGGTGGCATGACCCTACCCTACTAGGGGGCTTGACCTTCCTGGAGCCCGGCCTCACATCAAGCTGCCTGGCCTCTGGAGAAGCTGGAAGCAGAGCTGGGAACCTCTCAGGTCACTGCTCAGATCCTTCCTGGAGCTGGAGAGACTCTCCTGCTGCCTGCAGCCTCTCCTTGGGGATCCTGGAGCCCAGTGGGGAGCCTCTCCTGGCAGCTGCACATCGAGCTGCTGAGGGTCCCACTGCTGCCTGTTGGTCCTGCTCTTTCAGGCTCTTCTGGGGCACTGCTCCTGCCCCACTGGCTCAGCTCTTGCCAGCTCTGTGAAGCTCCTTCCTAGTTGTCCCTCGTTGGTCTCTTCCCTGAGTCAGCCCACGCTGCCCCTTTTACCCCCTCCTGGTGACCGAAAGGGCCAACTGGGACACGGGGGGGGAGGGGAGTCTCTGGGGCCTGATTGGTGCGGAAAGGGAATCCAAGTCCTCCAATCATCTTTTGCACTTTCAAAACCCCTGGGCCAAGACACTGCCAGCCAGCCCATCACACACATTACCAACTGTTTCAAAGTACAGTACTCTTTTCAAACTTAAGGGCAGAGCTGCAATGTTGTATTAAATCAAGCTTAAAAAGAGAACTGTTTGCTATGTAATACCAACAGTTACAAGTTACTAAAAAAAGTTGCCAGTCAAAAAACTGAGGGGTTAAATAATTTAAGGTTTGGCAAACCAACAGTTACAAATAACTATATAAATGGTGCTTATGTAGGTATGTGTATATTACACACAAAAATACAAGTAAAATGTGTGTGTTTATATTTCACACAAAAGTTATGTTTAAAAGACATTACTAATAAAGCAAATTCAAGCACTGAAAAATTTGGATATGCCAGAAATCGCCTATGCAACCTAAATTTTCATAGGCTTTCACCACTTTTCAGGAGACAGTAAAAGGCACATCCTTGATGCAGGGGCAGCCTTCTAACAAATGTTTAGATCCCAGCCTCATAACATGACAATACTAGAGGTATGCAAAGAACTGGACATCAGGATATTTTAAAATGAAGAAAGCATATTGTCCCCTTCCTCATTCTTGCAACAACTAAACCATTTTGGATAAATATTTCTCCTCCCTACAATTCTTCCTAAACAAACATCCAGAAAATTCCAAGCCACACAGTTATAATTTGGCAAAGTTACAAGCAAATGAGAAGAAGTTCTTACAATTTTATAATAGAAAGTGTAAAGCAGACTTCATAACAGGCATTGCAACAAGCCCTGCTGTATCTTCTATAACACACCCTCCCGATCCCAGTCCCAAACTCAATCACATTATGGCCAAGTCACACAATTCCGATAGTGCGGTCACTCTTTAAAGCGGTTGTAATTTGAAGTGTAAAATGCTTGCCTTAATGAAATCAAGAACCATACCCTATAGTCCTCCATCTGTCTCTGTTTGTGTGGTGGCACTGAGATTCACAGAGGTATGAGAGCAATGGCACGTGCAAGAATGCCATGCCCTGGTGCTCCATCCACTGCCTGGATGGTTTGATCTTTTTTGTTGGAATATGCTGCCTCTAATTTTTTCCCCCCACTTACATTTGCCTTCTCGGTCACAGTGCTATTCTCCCTTCCAGGGTGAACGGTTGACAAGTACCTCAGAAATGCTGCACCTGATGACTAATTCAAACCATTTTGAGCTTCCTGCTTTCCTGTTGTGTGCTGTTTCCCAGAAGTGTAACAAGACAGCTCCATGCCCTGGGTAGTGGTGGCACGGCCAGCTACTGCTGTTTTTTCATCCCCCTTAAAGATGAGCCAGGGCTAATACCTCAGTCATCCCCCTCATTTATGGTGCTACTGTTTCCCCCCATTTTGCAATGCTTCTTTTGCAGTTTGTTCTATGGGGATGACAGGTAATATATGCTTAACTATTTTAATGATCTGCATTTGTTGACTAAGAAAAAAGAGAAATTCCCAAACTAAGTTACCCAGCAGGCTCCAGCTCCAATAAAATGAGATCTTGTTCTCTTTCAGATGTGAGAACAGGCTGTAGCCGTTTCCAGTCAACAATAATTGAACACAGGGGCAGGGCTTATTTGAAGTTTAATCCATGAGAATCATAGTTACAGTGCTGGTTCCACTATGCTGGTATTGTATTTGTCCTCAAAGTGACCCTGCAGGGTTCATATCCCATGTCTCACTCTCAATGCAGGCAGCTCCCTGAGGATGGACACTCCCTAATCTACCTTCAGGAGCCTAGAAAGATTTAATAATAGACGGAAGATTTATTTACAAGCTACTGTGATGTTGCAGTGTTACATTTCTGTGCTACATGGTTCAAAAGGTCTCTCCGAACACCAGGTGATAAGGCAGGAATTAGAATGATGTAATTTAAGTCATTTATCTAAAAAAAATCTAACAGGAAGGAAACTGTTCTTTTGGGGCCAAATCACTAGGTCTTTGAAGTAAATTCCTTTATTGAAACCACATTTTCACCCTGGTACGACAACTTCCATTGTTTGTAAAAGTCTCTTAGGAAGTATTTTCACATTCAGGATATGCAACTGCAGTTAATATTCTGTTCTATCGGGGACCTGTTATTTTTCAGCTGCATTAATGCATCACTAGACGTTTAGCCTTCTTTTTCAGGAAGAGAAACGCTTCATTTTGTCAACAGATTGTGATATATTCACATTTCTCCTTTGGTTTTCATTCCTTGTAAGCATATACAAAGAATTCACCCGCTAGCATCTTCACTGTCAGGTAACAGCTCTTCAGCAATCTAAGGATGGAAGTAGATGTTACCTTTTATCACCTTTGTGCTGCCATAAAAGCTTTTATGGCAACACAAGGTGAAAGCAAATAGATATCCATACCCTTTGTTGTGCCACAGATTGGTCATGGCAAAAGATTGTAATAATTTGCATCACTTTATTGCAGCAGAAGGGTAGTTGTTTTAAGTCAGGAGGGCATGGGCGGCCAGGACCTTTCTTCACTCTCTAGCCATCCCAGGTAGATGCTCTTGGGGCCTGAGGGCCTTGGTCCTCCATGCCATAGGAATTCCCTGCACTGCCTGGCTTCCCCACTTCCAGAGATACGCCCCTGGGATCTCTGGACACAGGGAAAGTCAGAGTTCTCCACTTCCAGAGACATGCTCCAACCACGCAGTAATTTCATCACAGAAATCTGAATCCAAAACCATCACCTGGGAGGCGATACACGCCATAGTAAAGAATCTGGTGTTTTGTTTTCTTTTGTTGTTTAGCTGTTGCATGGCTTATACCTGCTGTAGTGAATTTAATATCTGTGCTAAATTTTGATTAGTTATTCTGGTGTAAACATAGTCTTTTATTGTTGAATATGTTACCATTGAGAAGAGTGGACTTTCATACTTACATATTGTAGTTTGCCAATATTTCTGGTAGAGAAGTTGATGTATGAAAGTTCAGTTTCAGTGGCATCATGTCTTCCCATTCACATAGCAGCACTACCAAAGCACTTTACAGCTATACTATTGGAGTCATCTGGCTTTTTCCAACTGTGGTAGAATTAAGTAAAATCCTCACACGTACTTGGTGGGTTGAATTTGGTGATAATGCTGTGCACCTGACAAAGGCATCTAATGGAAGATATTTCCATATGGTGACATTCATTTTACCTAAGGGTGCAGGGATTACCCACTCTATCCATCTCTTCTGTTACTACATGGCATCTTCAACATTCATCTAAGGATACTATAAAGCAAAATAAAAATGATTGGAAGGGACTGGAGACAGTTTTGTGGATAGAGCATTAGATCGGAGCAAGAGAAACCTACAGTTGAGAATTCCTATGCCACCGGAGATGAGCTGCTTAATCACTTGTCTGTCAAAAGTGAATAATACATCCTTGTCTCACAGGCGAGTTGCAAGGCTAATTCAGTCATGACTGTGAGGTATTGAGATATTGCTATAAAGAACATTACATGGGTACATAGCTAAGACTAGTTTGTCTACATGTGCTCATCTGTAAACTAATTAGAATGTATTGGAGCAGACTTGATTAATCAAATCTGTTCTGCGTTCTATTTACAATGCTCCAGGGTTGCCTCACCGTCATGTGTATTAAGCCCCCATGAGTTTTAAAATGGTTGAGGGGGTGCTTTATCTAAATATCATCGAATGAGCTTTAGATAAAGCATCCTGCAGCCATTTAAAAATGTGCAGGGGCTTAATACATGTGATGGTGAGCCGTTTTAATTAGAGTGGCTGTCCAGCAACTGGTTTAATTAAAATGCCACCCTACTCCTACCCCTGAGCATGTGTATAGACAGCCCCAGGAGATCTCAACCAAGCCTATACTGCACATGCTCCCTGATAGTACCTGAGCTCCAAGTTTAAAACTTTGTACTTTTACACTATATGGCAGTCACAGGGGTGTGACTGCAGTGTAGACATGCCCTAGGATTCAATATTTCACACAAGAATATTGGCTCTTTACCTATGACATCTATGAAAATCTCTCTCTTATAGCATAGAACAAAGCAGAAGCATAACTCTAATCATAAAAGGAGATAAAGTACTGAAGAAAAATTCAAGAGAATCATGTCTTCAACCTAAGCAAAAACATCTGAAAAATACCTTGAACACATTGAAATAAATGGATTACTTGAGCAAACAGACTGCTGTGGTACTTGCTCCATTCATCTTCACTGCAATGAAGCTGATGGGTAGCATAAGATATCGAAAACAATTAGCCATATGCATTGTCTGCTCTGAAACTGGCTGTATCTAACCGAAGTTAACAAGCATATTTTCAAACACAGGAGACTGCTAACTATGAACATTTATCTTTAAAAAATATTATATAAAAACACTATTACTTTCTGCATGGATAACTGTAGGTTTAAGATGAAAGGCTTAGCTGCAGAGGGAGCATAGTGTTCCAGCCCCTGATGAGGAGGTAGGGTAGGCAGCTTTGAGTCTCGTAGCAATAATAGGAAATATTGGAAGGCCCTACAGTAATGCAAAAGCCCCTGTCTTTGTCTTACATCACTGGTGTGAAACTTTTATCATTTGTTTGAATGATGTATTTGAATTGCTTCCATTGCTACTATTTGCTGTCTCCACAGGAGTCAACAGCATGGTTCCCATGGTGCTGTGTACTTTCTTAAAAGACACTGCACACATACAGTACCACATGTTTCTGGAGTTGCTATGGTAATGAAAGTACTTGTCTTCTACAAAACTGTAGAGTGAAAAATAGGAACATAAAGCATGAGGCTAAGCCACAGGAGTGTGAATAATGAGGGGGGTCAGCTTATTTCTGAAGATGTATTTGGCTTGGGTTTTTTTCCTCTTTAAAGATATACAGGCATTTGTGAACTCATTTTTTCATTAGATTTTGCTTTTTTTTTTTTTACTTTAAAACATACATGGGATCATCACCTGGTATTGGGGAAATATGCCCAAAACCAAAACTGGGTATAGTACAGAGAGGGCTTTTGCTAGTTTTTGCAAAATTTTGCACATTCAGTTTTTGCTGGAAGTGAAGAATTAAATTAGTAACAGTAGTAGGCACTCATCAATCCTTGTGGATCATGGTATATGCGTGAGAGGTCACCAAGACCTTTGATGCACACATCTAGGCAGAAGTATGGAGGAGTAAAGGCTGCCCAGATATTTCATCCCCCCTTTAGACCACTGAGACAGACTGAGTCTGGATGTTTGGTGCCTCTGTGGCTGTAGTTATATGCGCGTCTAGGAATTAAACCCTGGTTTCCCACATGGCAGACAAGGAATCTATCACTCAACCACAACAAAAAGTAAATTAGTATTATACCAGAGCCAATATAACATGGTATTTTCCATTATATTATATTGTTCAGTTTATTGAATATTTACCCCATCTGACTACCTGCCACTTCCCCCTTCTCCAGACATGATGCAGGTCTCTCAGTCCCTGTATAAAGTTCTTTCACTCCCAGTTTCCCCGTTTTACTCAACTGCTATACCTGGATGCTCTGTCAGTAGAGAAGATGCCTTGCTGGCTGGCTGTAGTGCTTCTAACTGCTGGGACCTCTCCTGCTACAAGGTTCCTTATAGTACTTCTTCCCATCTTCAGTGTGTGCAGGGGCCAGCAATGTTTTTGCAGCCAGGAGCTGCTTTATCAGAGCTTAGCTCTGAGTGTGGGGTACTTCCAACCCAGCTTGCACAACCACTTCTGGAGTAGGAGCCATGGTCACTGCTTCCCGCTCCCTGGCAGTGCTGCTGCCACTCTTCCCTGTCACTTGGCTGCTGCACAGGTGAAACTGCCCTGTCAAAATGCTACTGACACCCCCTGGATCTGAGCTGCATTCAGCCTGCAGACCTTAGATTGCTGAGGGGACCTGATTGGGCAATAGCAGGTAAATTCTTTGTTTATGCTTACAAGGAATGAAAAACAAAGGTGAAATAACTGTGGACAACTTCACCTGGCCATAAGGAAAAAAAGAGAACGTGGAGTAAATATGAATATGGATGATTTACTAGGGCATCTTCTGGGCTCTCCACCGAAGGAAACTATATCCACATGTAACTTTATTCATACATCTACATTGTATTTATTAGTCAATCATAGAATCATATAATTCTGCATTATAGTAAGGAGTATTATAGTTACCCCTCACTCAAGATTCCCAATTTATTTTATGTTTTCAAATATGTCTCTGTTACAAGCTGAGCCACAAGGGATTCTCCTCTGGCTGGAAGGGTCTGTACCTTCTGGAACATAAATTGCTTTAGAGTTAATGTTGGAAACCATTAAATATTGTCTTTTCATTGTATTTATCAGTCAATCATAGAAGTCTCCTGGTTGAATTCCATTATCTAAGTGAAGTTCATAGGCCGGTCTGTGAAAAGTGTTTTGTAAATTCCCTTTGAGGGGCCAGGATTGAGAGATTGGAGAGTGAGTGGTTTTCTTGTGAGAAAAATGTCCCCATAGGTAGTTGGGTATTCTTATCTGTAATAGATTTCTGGTGTGCATTCATTCTGGTGCACAGTTGTTGTTTGGTCTCTCTTCTTTCCATCAGAGCATTTGATGCACTGGATAAGATACATGACATTTCTGGAGGTGCAGGTGTAAGATCTGGGAATGGTGATGGTTCTCTTGTGGGGTGTAGTAACTGTGGGGGTACTGGAGATATGTTGGCAGGTTTTGCATTTCTTGTCATGGCACGGTCTGGTTCCATTCGATGTGTTTTGGGCTGTAGGAAATTTACTTCTGGTGATGAGGTTATTGAGGTTCAGTGCTTGTTTGAATTTACAAAACATTTTTCACAGATGAGCCTGTGAACTTCATGTCATCCACTTCCTAGATACAGAAACTCAGGGACTCAATATAGACATTGAATTATGACACACTACAACCTGCCAGACATCTGACTCCTCGGGTACCTCTCCACTTTTACCTGCTACACCCCCGTTCCGCCTCCCCCTCTTCCCTCCCCCGCCTGTCTCTGACCCCCTGATGCCTCAATTTATATTTTCACTGATCGGCTTTTTTGACTGCATGCCAGCCTCTGACTTATTTACTATTCCTTCCATCCAGGAAGAGTACACACCAACTGCAGATGCTTCCTTAGCCTGACAAAGGGTTTTTAAACCATGAAAGCTTGCTAAGATATATTTCTTCAACTACTCAGTTGGTATAATAAAAGATATCAGATTGACCCAAAGAACTTTGTCTACCTATGTCCTTAGACCAACACCGCTACAACCTACACACCCCTTAACACACACAAGTGTCACAAGTTTTGCTTTGAACAGTTTGAGGTGCAGTTTCACAGAAACCCCTGCACCTATCTCCTTGAAACTTGGCAGGCTTCATGCCCTCAGAAGGGGTTACCATTCATGCTATTTTCATCCAAATCAGCCAAAAATGATTAAGTTATAGGTATTTTAGTGATTCCCTATTATAGTCTATGGCCAAATCTCCCAATCAGTGTTGAAATTCTGAAACAGATTTGGACGATTCAAATTGGGACAGTGATCTGAAACACTGAATCAAATTGCTGTCCCTCTGAAATGGCCAAATTTGAATTCAAATCAGAACAGAACCATTTTTCACAGCCCTACTTAGCAGCCCTGATATGCCAGTGCCCTGCCCATGCCATTCCCGACCCACAGACCTCCAGACCTACTAGTGCCACTCACCCACAGCCCCTCACCCCTCCCCAGCCCTGCCAAAGGGGGGCCCCAGCTGCTAGGGCTGCAGGGCCAGGTACCCATGTTTGCAGGCCCCTGCCCCTCACAGCAGCACCCAAATCCCAGCTGCTGCCTGTAGGAGGTGATGTCTGCTGTGGTGGAGAGGAGCACAGAGCTCGGCTCCCCCTTCTCCACAGGTGGCATGGCCAGAGTGGAGGTCACTGTGGGGGTGGGGCAGATGTGGGCTGCTCACTGTGGGCTTGGGCTCCCCAACCTTCTGTCCTCCATGGGGCCTCTGCAGCCCAGCAGGCAGGATTCACCTCAGTAGGGCACAGTGGAGTTGGGAAGCTTGTTTCCACCATCACAAGCCCTGTGCTATGATGACAAGGTGTTCCCTGCCTGCCCGGTAGCAGAAGTAGTGGTGGCACAGAGTTGTGCCCCTTGCTGCTTCCAGGCAGGCAAGGGGTGCCTTGTCATGGTGGCACGGAGCTCCCAGCAGCAGCAATGAGCTTTCCTGCCCGGCCCAGTTCTACCCTGCCACTCTTGACCCCACCCTCTGGGCCACAGAGGCCCCTGAAGGAGGGCAGCAGGGCAGGGAGCCTGAGCCTGCAGAGAGTAGCCCATCCCCATCCTACACACAAACCTGGGTGGCACGTGGCCTGTACGCAGCAGTGGAGACCTAGGTCCCTCCCACTCCCTGGATGGGCAACGCTTTCCCACTCCCCACCCAGGCCTGCAACCACATATTCCAGCCCTGGGCCCCAAGCCCCACACAACTCCCAACTGGGCAGTAGCCCAGCCCTGCCCAAGTCCCTCCCTCCTTGACTATGGGGGCCTCAATTCTACCCCCCCATCAGACTTACCTCCAGGGAGCTGTTCTCCAGGCTGCCTGGCGGCCATGTACATATGTACATGTGCACATGCACATGGCGCCCCTGCTGTTTGCCCTTTTCTTGCTCCCCCCAGCACCTTGCAGGCTGGAACTCTTCCAGCCTGCAAGGAGAAACTCATCATTTCCTGGATTTTTCTCTTTAAAAGAGAAAATCCAGATTTTACCACATTTTTTCCATGGTAAATGGAAAACCCAGATCCCTAGTAATGATATATGGCAGAAAAAAGGTCAATTCAGTTGTGGGCTCCATCTATAAAGGCACCATATTAAAAAGCAGGAAGGTCATAAGCCCCTTCTATATTGCTTTACTACACCCAAACTTGGAATATTGTATTCAGTCTTGGACACCCCATTATTGGAGCAACCAAACAAGTGTTGAACAACCAAACAAAAATATAGAACTGGAAGAGACCTTCTAGTTCATCAAGTCCAGTCAAGTCCAGTTTTCAGTGCTACTGCAGGCAACTATAATCATATTCATAAACTGATCAAGTTAAATCTTAAAGCCATGTTTGGTCCCACAACTTCTACTGGAACGCTGTTCCAGAATCATATTGCCCTAATGGTTAGAAATCTCTCTAATTTTCATTATTTAACTTTATTCATAGAATCACATATAAGTAAAGCGGGAAGGGACCTCCAGAGGTCATCTAATGCAATCCCTTGCTTGAGGTAGGGTCATTCCTATCCAAACCATCCTATACAACCTCTTAACAAAACTATACACTCAACCCTGACACAACCATGGGACAGAACACTCTAATTTGCCATAGGACAAGCAGGGGGACCACAACAACTTTAAGCAAATTGTCCGTGTACTACTCTCTGCAATTAAAGAGAAAAGGTACTTTCCCTCTTCTTTATGGCAGCCTATCAGGTACTATTTTATATCCACTTGTTCCTATTGTCAAGGAAAATTTTGATTGAATGCTGCCAATGCAGAGAGAATTAAAGCTGACATGTGCAAGACAGGCTCATGGAATTTTCCATTGGGCTCACCCAGCATGTGTCCCCTGGGCGACCCCAAGAGCTGTCAGTCAGGCTGACCTACTTTTCAGCCCTGCGCATGCTTGGTAACAG
>NW_017729024.1:159109470-159109968 GCF_001723915.1 Gavialis gangeticus | reverse complement strand
ACCACGTAGCGTTCCACCAGGCCGCAAACCAAGCCTCAGCCGCGATTCATGGCTATTTGTCCCTGGACGGGATGTGTGGGAAGGAAAGGGCCGTCCGGCTCAGTCCAGGAGCCCTGGGCTGCATATTAAGAGACGCCCAGGCCGTTTATCGCCCGCAGGAGGAGAGCGGGACCGCATCCCAGACCCGAGCGAAATCTCCGGCCGCGGCAAGCCTCAGCCCGGCTCAGGAGTTCGCCCGGTGCGTTAAATATATAACAGAGGGAGGAAAGAAGACCCCTCCGGATCGGTTCCAGTGTCCGAGCCTCACAGCCGGATCAAGGGGACATGAGCTCCTGACAAGGCTCCGTGAAGCTTTGGAGAGAGACGGCAAGAAGGTCAAGTGGAGTGGCCTCCGCAAGTGGAAGAAGGGCTGCATAATAAATGTATTATTTTATGAATATGCTTTCTTACTGCGGGAGTTTGCAGATCAGGGGAAACAGCTAAAGGCCGCTATTAAAG
>NW_017729024.1:159107675-159109459 GCF_001723915.1 Gavialis gangeticus | reverse complement strand
CGACCGTGAGCTTGGCTCGCCAGCTCTGGGGCTGTGACACCTATAACAACTTTGTTTTTTGATAGCTTTTTTTCTTTCTTGGATCTCATCCTCCTGATGTCTTTAATGAGCACAGGTATATTCTTTCTCATCCTTTGTTTTGCTGGGTTGAGCAAACCTAGTTCTTCTAGTCTATTCTTGTAAAGGAGGCACTCTATACCCACAGTCCTCTCTGCATCTGATCAAGTTTGACTTCATTTTGCTTGAAAATAGGTGGCCAGAACTGTACACAGTGGGATGTCTACATGTGAAATTAACATGGATAAACTCAAGTGTCGTTTGTGCCAGAGTATATTGTTTCTGGGCACAGAGTTTACACATGTGCCCTGGACCGCATCATGTAGAGCCAGGATGGTGCAGCCACAGCTGGCACAGAGCCCCAGGGGTTGGAGGGACTGGCTAAGGTGCAAGGGTTTGCAGGGTTTTCAGTGCAGGCTTAGCCAGCAGGCACCCTCATGCCCAAGCCAACTCCATGCATTGTGGCAGAGTAAATAACTCTGCCATATGTAGCAGGCTTACCTTTCAGAGCTTGGGTTGAGTCCCAAGCTTGAGATTCTTCTGTTTTGATTGGTGGAGCCCATCCGTGAATCATGAGGCAGCAAGAGAAAGAAGGCATGCCCCTTTCCTGAGGGGAGATGGAGAAGATCTCCCCCAGACCTGATTGAAGACTGCAACACTGTCAGGTCTAGAAGACTTCAGGGGTGGAGCCCTGGAGAGTATAAAAGAATTTGTGTGCCCAGCATGAGGGAGATGCACTGGGGACAGAGAAGAGAGAAGAGCGGGGCTTAGAAGAGCTGAAGAGAGCTGCTCAGCAGGGCAAAGCAGTAGCCTAGAAGAGCCCATGAAGACTTCCATTGGCAGGGAGCTGTGGAAGGTTCCAGTGGTTAGGCTCTTGGTGCGCAGCATGGTGCACAGCATCCAGAAGCTGAGTGAGGTGGCTCAGGTCTGCAACCTTTGGCGTGCAGCCAGAGACACGGTGCACAGGCTGGTGTATGAACCAGGATCTTTGCAGCCACTTGGGTGGCTCAGGTTCCCAACCTCTGCACGAGGCTGTGAGCTTGGTGCAGGAGACACTACACAGAAGGTGAGGGACCGTGGAAGCTGCTTGGGGTGGCTCAGGTCTACAGCAGCTGACATGGCGCTGTAGCTCAGTGCAGATGATGCTGCACTGAAGGTCTGGGAGCAGTGCTGCACAAGGCTGCCTGGGCCTCCAACCCCTAGCACAAGACGAAGTGCCCGCTACACACAGCAGTGCATGTGGCCCTAAGCCAGGTTGGCGGCAGCAGAGTCAGGAAGCATGAAAGCCCGGTGGGGAACAGAGCTCGACCTGGAGAATGGGAGGCAACCCTTTGGAACTGTGGAGTAGTAAGTAAACCTGGAGAGAGGGTCCCCACAGGGGAGAGACCACCAGGGTTGTGAAGGGGCACCATGTGGGCCACTCCTGGGTGATAGTGGGGGCTTAGGAGTCTTTGGGTCTCCCTCTCCTTTTCTTTCCCTCCACTTCCTTTCCTGTAGTGGTACCTTGGGAGTAGGGCCCCTGCCCTGGAAGGCCCCCAGGTAGTCTAAGAACTGCTGATTATATTTGTGGACTGTGCCTTATAGTTTATGTGAATAAGCTGAATAGTTTGTATATTAATAGAGTTATAAGGTTGCCCAATCAATATCCTTTGTTCTGGGTTGTTCTATTGTTCATTTGTATTTTTGAATAATAATTGGGTGTTTTTTATATATATATATATATATAT
>NW_017729024.1:159106253-159107347 GCF_001723915.1 Gavialis gangeticus | reverse complement strand
ATACATACATACATACATACATACATACATATATATATATATATATAGATTCACTGGGTCTGACTCTACAGGGGATGGAGGTGGCCACTGGGCTGCTGTGTCCCTCCACAGCACACTGCCCTACCAATAATTCCCTCAATTGGAGTGGGGAGTACAAATCTGTGTACACCCGGGCTACACATAGGATAGTACTTGTGTCTGGCAGTACTATCCTATGGCAGAGTTAATTCGTTTACTAATTAAAACATCTGTAGTTTACTCCTGATGTTGTGCTGCAGAGCTAATTAGTCAACTCCACAGTAAATATCTCATGTAGACACTCCCAGTATGTCGGATAACACCTGCTACATTTACAATAATATTTCCCTGTCCCTACTAAGAATAGAATACATTAGTGACGCTTTTCAAGGCTGCATCATATTGGTGGCTTATAAGCATGCTATGATCAACTAAGAACCCTAGATCTTCCTTTTGGTCTCCTTGAGTTTCCAGTTTGCAGCAGAAATTTTTGTTGTTAGTCCCTAAGCATGTGATCTTGTGCTTTGTGCATTACTTTTCGTTCCATTTCTGTTACTCCAGTCCTCAAAGTCATCCAGTTCTTCCTGTATGATAGTCTGATCCTTTTCTGTATTAACAATGGCTCTCAACCTGAGTTAGCACAATCCCATTTTTAAACAAAGGCCATTAATGAGAATATGAAATAAGGTTGGTTCTAAAACCTGCAAGTTAGAGCCTTTCAGGGTGCTTGTACACATGACAAAAATTGGCCCTTTTTGCAGTTTAATTGCATTCCGCTGTACATGTGTGGGGGTTATTTATGATTTAAATGAGCTTGCTATGTTGCAAACTAAACCACATCTGAATTAGGGTTGTGCGAAACTTTGAGTGGTGATTCAGCCCGATTCGGTGGCCAAATCTCTGAATCCGAATTGACTCGGGGACCAATTTAATGGTCCAAATTGATTCAAAGCTCTTTGAATCTTTGGAAAAGATTTGGAGCACTTTGATGATTCAGGCAGTCCCCGGTGGCTGCAGCAGAGAGCTGCAGCTGACTCGGAGCTGGTAAGTACTAGGGGCAGGGGAGTGGAGTCTGG
>NW_017729024.1:159099801-159105893 GCF_001723915.1 Gavialis gangeticus | reverse complement strand
GGCAGTGGGGATTGCCCCCACCAGCAGAAGCAATGAGTCCTAGGTTTTTGGGGGGGGTTCTTAAAGGGCCAGAGCTGGCCTGGGTGGGGCATCTGTGGGAGGGCTGGGGGAGCGGGGGTGGCTTGGGGGGGCTCATGGCAGAACCCCCCATGCAGTGTGGGGCAGGGGGGGCAGCAGGGATCGCCCCCTGCCCGGTAGCACCCGGTGAGCTGGGCCTTTTGTTTTCCAAGTGCTAGGAGCTGGGGCAGGTGGGGCAGCCATTGCCAGGCTGGGAAAGGGGTGGAGGATGGGCCTAGCCTGGCTGATTCAGAAATTTGGAGATTTGGCTGCTTCCGAATCTCTGAATCAGATTCAGCCGAATCGAATCAGGACAGTGTCCTGAATCGGCTGAATCCAAATCTGAAGAGAATAGTAGCCACTTTGCACAGGTCTAGTAGCTATTTGTTACATTGCAGCCTTTGACAGCTCACCCCCCTGCCTCAGGAGAGGCGGGCTGAAGGCAGAAGCAGATAGGGGCCCGATCATTTTTTTTTTCATGGAGCCTGCCCACATCTTCCGCAGCTGGAGGTGGGGAGGGGCTGAGCTGCTGGTGGCCAAGCAGTCCTTGAACTGCAGAGGGCCCCAGTCCTTGTTTCCATGGTGGCAGTGCCCCCTGGGGTCATCCAGGTGGGTGGTTAGTGGGCAGGTGCTGCCCCAGCTCGGGCTCAGGGAATTTGGATCAGACTGGGTGCTACATCCAAGCTGGGGCAACACCTGCCTGCTAGCCGCCTGCCTGGGTGGCCCTGGGGGCGCTGCCTCTGTGGAGGGAAGGTCCGGGCCCTGCCACAGCTCAGGGCCCACCAGCAGCTTGCCCCCCTCCAAGGGAAAAAAAAATGGATCAGGGCCCTCACTGCTTCTTTTTCCCCTCAGTGGAGCCTGCTTGGGTGAGCTGCTGCCAGGCCATGCAGCCCCTGAGCTGCAGAGAGGCCCAGTCATTCCCTCCGTGGCAGCAGCACACCCAGGGGCCACCCGGGCAGGGTTCCAGCTGTGCAGGCACTGCCCCAGCTTGCAGGGAGCAGCTGCCACATCCAACTCTCCCCCCAACAGGCTTCTAGTGCATGGGCTCAGGAAAGAGTTGGATCTGGCAGGTGCTGCTTGCAAGCTGGGGCAGCATCTGCACAGCTAGCACTCCGCCTGCATGGCCCCAGGGGGTGCCACCACCATGGAGGGAAGGACCAGGCCCCCTGCAGCTCAGGGGCTGCATGGCCTGGCAGCAGCTTGCACAAGCATGCTCCACTGAGAAAAAGAAAAGGGGGGGGGGTCTGATCCTTCCCCCGCCTCACCGCCTGCGGAGCCTACCTGTGTCTCCCATAGCCAGGGGGTGAGCTGCCAGCAGGCCCTGAGCTGCAGGGGGCCCCAGACCTTTGCTCCACAGTGACAGCACCCCCCAGGTGGCAGCCCCAGGAGGTGCCACCACTGTGCAGGGAAGCACCAGGGCCCCTGCAGCTCATGGGCCACTCGGCCCACCAGCAGCTCATCCCCTGGCTGCAGCAGACACGGGCAGGCTCCAAAGGAAAAAAAAAAGGATCAGGTCCCTCACTGTAAGACTAACAGAAACCCCTAAACTGAAACAGTGGTTTTTTAATCGTCACAATTAAAAACCCACCATTTCAACTTAGGGGACAAAACCCTCATCACGTGAACAAGCAGCCTTAGTTCTCTTCTCAGTACAATCTGTTTTCATCCCCTTTTGAGCCATTACAGTTCTTGCCCATCTTCTCCAGTTCAACTATTCCCTATGTCAGGGGTTGGAAACCTATACCCCTGGAGCCAGGGCTTAACCCATTGAGCCATTTGATCCAGCCTGCCGACATGGCAGCAGCGGGTTTTGGCAGCAGGCACCATCTTCTTGCCACTGCTGGAAAAAGTGTCACCTGTGGGCACTTTCCCCATGCTGCCACTTGGAAAAGTGGTGATGGCATCTGTGTCCTAGGGCCTGCCTGCCATCTGCCTCTGACGCAAACTGGGTCAGACTCGCCCACAGCCTTAAACGTTGCCAACTGCTGCCCTCTACTGTAGCATATCAGACGATTTATTGATAACTAAGACTAGACTGCTGGCATAAGATTAGATTAACTGCATTTACCTCCTCTACAAATGAGTTATCTTATCAGAGAAAGATGTGTGGTTTATTTGGAGGGAGTTCAAAGAAAAGCAGCAAAAATGGTCAGGAGCACAGACATAATGATAATGGAGAGACTTTGTGAAAGATGAAGGAGCTAAATATTCCAGGGGGTTAAGGGCCAGATTCAGATTGTTCTCAGAGGTGCCTCTGCAGGCTTTACTATGCCTAAAAATGGATACCTTACCCATAACTATGATCCAGATCAACAGGGTCAGGTGCCTAGGCTCCCTATGCAGTTAGCGGGGAGAGCTAAGTGCCCCCAAAGAATGATCCAGTGTCTAGGTGTGAACCAGGGAGGCACCTAGAGGCAGCCAACAGGAAACCTAGGCAAAGGGATGTGCCTGAAGGCCTGCACTTCCTCAGAGCTCACCCTCATCTACCCATCTTAGGTCTTTGCTTCAAAACCGTGATTGTGGGAATTTTCTAGGTTTACAGCTTCACCTGATATCTGGATGCATGGTATTTAGTTTGATATTGTATAGAAAAACCATAGCTAATCACCTTAATTTAAATCCTTAAAAGTGATGGCTCTGCTTTACCCTCTTCTACCTTTGGGTGGTGTGCAGCATCAATACAAAGGGAAAAAAGACCAGCAGAGCAGGTATCTTCCTTCAGACAGCCAGGATACTGCAACCCACTCAGAGTTGTTTGTAAAGAAGAGAGGGGAGGTTACCTTTAAAATGCCACTGCTCATAAATTAATCACCTCAAAGATACCCCTATTTTATTTGGTTAAAATGATTAAGTATGTTTAAACATTAATACTTCCAGTTTAGGCAATAGCCAGTGTTTGGAGGGTAGTGGGTTTGGAGGGTAGGAAGAAAAATGAGGATGGAGTCAACTGGTTTATTTGCTGTAATTCTGTTCATTTTTAAAAATGGAGGTACACAAAGCGCTGTTTCTTTGGTCACAATAAGATCAAACAACAGGAGACAGTTTATTTGCTTAAAATACTCTGTCTTTCCAGCCAGTACTCTGCTCAAAACCCCCTCTTACTCTACCTCACTCTTGACTTTCTTACAGGGCAATAGTTTGAATGCATCTCTTGCTTTCTTCTGGTTTGTTACTTCACACTGCCTGCTCTATTGTTTCTTTTTTAACCACAGACATAAAGGTATCTGCAACCAAGTTGCTCCATACCTCGTGCATGTGCATGCTGTCTAGTGGTCACTTATATTGTTTCAGCTCTTACTGCACAAAAAAGAACTAAATTATTTCCTTATTTAACCTAAATGGAAGACAGCTAGCACAGCCACGAGTTTCAACAAGGTCTCTGACTGCTCAAAAATCAAAGTCATACTTGCTAGGAACCACAATCTTCAGCATAACAGTATTTTAGAAGCATATTTCCACTCACAAGCTTCAGTCTTTTATGGTCTTCAGATGGTTGAACCGATAGAAATGGCATGAAATGCTTGATGGAAACCTGAACAGTCATGTTTACCTAAACATTTCCTGCCCAGGCAAAAGAACCTGCTCTGGGATGGCAGGTTGCTTATGGGGATGTTTTTACAATGTTTTTTGGCAGAGAAGTGCTGTAACTTTTGAAAAGATAGCAACTAAGCCTGTTCAAGCACTTTTTGCTTATCAGAAAGATTTCTCCTTTGTGAATAGACAACATTTTATTAAATTTAGTAGTCCAAAGAACAGTGAATATATCAGTGTGTAATAATAACGTTAAATGTGTTTCTATCCCTCACTCCATGGATCTCTATCTTTTTACAAGAATGGTACAAACGGGAAATAATCTCCCTAGATGATGAAATGTATTCATATATTTTCATATGATATCATGCAAGCCTTGGATGATTATTTTATAATTCCTTTTAATAATAATTAAAATAATACTGACAGTGATTTTTCTCACATGCCCGTGATTGGAAAGGCAAACTTACATAGAGCCTAATGACACTGAAAGCGTTTTTCATAGATCACACACTATATTAAAGTTCAAGATGTTCAGTATGTGTAGTATATGCCTTGTGCATGATATCCATTTTCCCTGAAAGAGCAGAAATGAACTATAACCTCATATCTGATACTTGCAAATTTTGTAAGGTTTAGAAAATTGAACCAAGATCCACATTTTGTGCCAATTTTCTGTGCACAAGACTAGAACACAGACTGCATTAATCAACAGATGATTTATATGAGACTATGTAATTAACAAGGAATTGTACAGATTTTATACATTTTGACTTTGAGAGAAAGCCAAGTGTCTTTCTGTCCCTACTGGATCTTGCATCATGAATTTCCTCCTAGTCTTCAACCCAAGAAACAGACAAATCAGGGACATATGCTTTGAAGTGCTGTATATCAAAAACAGCACAATTGCTCTATACCTGATAACAGCTGAGGTCTGCTTTTAAAATAAGTAATCTTTGTCATGACTCTGGAGGAGGTCCCCCTGCTGGAAACACATCAGACTGCTATACTGTACTGTGCTGTACTGTATTCAAATGGCTGTGGCTTATTCATTTTCGCTATATTTCTGAACTTCCAGGTGCACACTCCAGGTGCAGATCCATATCTGATACATCTCTGGGAAGTGGGGACTTCATTTTCTAATTACCTCATTTCTAAAATGAGTGTTGGCTCTCAGTAGCTCTTGTACAATATCTGAGTTCCACTAAGCCATACCTCTTTTGGTTTACAGTTGTCCTCTTTTGATGACTGCATGGCAGTGAAAGCAAATAATATATATACTTTGCAAAGTACTTTTTAATTATGCATGTGTGTGCACATATGCATTATTCTTAGCACAGAAGATACATAGACCTATGGAAAACAAAACTCATGGTGATTCGGGGTGGTCCTGGATGATTGGAAAAGGGCAGATATAATGTTCATCTTTAAGAAAGGGAAGAAGGAACAGCCAGAAAACTACAGATGAGTCAACCTCACCTTAGTCCTGGAAAAGTCATGGAACAGGGCCTCAAGGGATCCATTTGTAAGCTTTTTGGAGAAACAGTCAGTCTGGATTCACCATGCTTGACCAACCTGATTGCCTTCTCATAGTTTTCATAGATTTTTAGGGTTGGAAGGGAACTCAGTAGATCATCGATTCTGACCTTTGCAGGAAAGAGTGCTTGGGATCAGATGACCCCAAGTAGCTGCTTGTCTAGTCTCCTCTTAAAGACCTCCAAGGTAGGGGAGAGCACCACCTCCCTTGGAAGCCCATTCCAGATTTTGGCAACCCTCCCTTCTATGATGAGATGACTGGCTCTGTGGATGTGGGGAATGCAGTGGACATGATATACCTTGTCTTAAACAAGGGTTTCGATATGGTCTCCCACAGCATTCTTGCAAGCCAGCTAAGGAAGTATGGGTTGGATGAATGGACTATAAGGTGGATAGAAACCTGGCTGAATTGTCAGGCTCAGTGGATAGTGATCAATGTCTTGAGGTCTAGTTGGCAGATGGTATCAAGTGGAGTGCCCTAGGAGTCATTCTGGGGGCTGGTTTTGTTCAATATCTTCATCAACAAGCTGGAAGATGGGATGGAGTGCACTCTCATTGAGTCTGTGAATGACAACAAGCTTGGGGAAGTAATAGATAGACTGGAGGGCAGGGCTAGGATTCAGGATGACCTAAACACATTGGAGGATTGGGCCAAAAGAAATTGCATGAGATACAACAAGGACAAGTGCAAAGTCCTGCACTTAGGATGGAAGAATCCCATGCACTGCTACAGGCTTGGGACCACCTGGCTAAGCAGCAGCTCTCCAGAAAAGGACCTGGGGATTACAGTGGAAAATAAGTTGAATATAAATTAAAAGCGTGCCCTTGTTGCCCAGAAGGCTAACAGCATACTGGGCTACATTGTAGAAGCATTGCCAGCAGATCAAGGAAAGTAATTATTCCCCTTTATTCTGCACTGGTGAGGCCACACCTGGGCTTAGAGATGTGAAGCCCTGGAAAAAAAAAAA
>NW_017729024.1:159074513-159099447 GCF_001723915.1 Gavialis gangeticus | reverse complement strand
TCCCTTCTATGATGAGATGACTGGCTCTGTGGATGTGGGGAATGCAGTGGACATGATATACCTTGTCTTAAACAAGGGTTTCGATATGGTCTCCCACAGCATTCTTGCAAGCCAGCTAAGGAAGTATGGGTTGGATGAATGGACTATAAGGTGGATAGAAACCTGGCTGAATTGTCAGGCTCAGTGGATAGTGATCAATGTCTTGAGGTCTAGTTGGCAGATGGTATCAAGTGGAGTGCCCTAGGAGTCATTCTGGGGGCTGGTTTTGTTCAATATCTTCATCAACAAGCTGGAAGATGGGATGGAGTGCACTCTCATTGAGTCTGTGAATGACAACAAGCTTGGGGAAGTAATAGATAGACTGGAGGGCAGGGCTAGGATTCAGGATGACCTAAACACATTGGAGGATTGGGCCAAAAGAAATTGCATGAGATACAACAAGGACAAGTGCAAAGTCCTGCACTTAGGATGGAAGAATCCCATGCACTGCTACAGGCTTGGGACCACCTGGCTAAGCAGCAGCTCTCCAGAAAAGGACCTGGGGATTACAGTGGAAAATAAGTTGAATATAAATTAAAAGCGTGCCCTTGTTGCCCAGAAGGCTAACAGCATACTGGGCTACATTGTAGAAGCATTGCCAGCAGATCAAGGAAAGTAATTATTCCCCTTTATTCTGCACTGGTGAGGCCACACCTGGGCTTAGAGATGTGAAGCCCTGGAAAAAAAAAAACAGAAAAAATCATAAAAATACTGGGTTTTTTCTGTTTTTTTTCTGAGGACTTTTTTTGTTTTTTTCTGAAAAAATTGGAAAAGTGGAAAATTTTTGGAAAAATTAAAAAACCTCTTATGAAATATTTTCTTTTAGAATGATTAATAAAATGTTTAAGACAAGGTGTTCATATACTGCTACACTTTACTCCCCCAAAATGCTTTCTAATAACTATGTAATAGGAAGGCTTTTATGTAAGACTATCTACAGTACCAGATCATTACAATTCCTGTACACCGAGGACAAGCAGTACAGTTCAACTCTCAAATGCAAAAGCAAAATGCATTTCTCCCCCAGGGGGCACTGCCATTTTCACAAGAGAAGGAAGAAGGATTCAGTGCCGCCTTTGCTTGTGGACTTCCTCTATTGGTGACTTTTGATCTAAAGGTTGGTGGATCTGCTCTGTCCTCCTAACTAGGCCTCAAAGCATAGGTGACGCATAGGAGGGAAATGGGCAGCATATACCCCCCAAATTAGCCCTCGATGGCTAGGGAGTGGGGAGCGCTGGCAAGTGCCCCCAGGAAGTGCCGGAAGCACCTCCAGTTTTTCTGGTGGCACTTCCGGTTTGCCACGATCGCTTCTGGGGCCAGCGATTGGCCGCTGGGGGACCCCCCCCACCCTGATCGGCAATCAGCCACTGGTGCCCTGCCAGAGCCAGGAGGCACCAGTCACCCATGCCTCAAAGGACTGGGAGTAGACACTGGCAGCAGCATCCATTCATTCCTGTAGAGATCAAAAACAAGGAGCTTACTGCCCTCCTTGCTCAAAAGCCTCAGGAGAGGAGACAGAGCAAATCTAAAGGTTTTGGAGTTGGAAGAAACCTGCCTCCTTCTGGCCCTGTGACACTGAGATCTACAGAAGTACAGAAACAGCACAAAGGAGCTGAAAGAAAGTATACTTCTTTATTGAAAGGGAAGAGTTTAGAGTTCTCTGAATTTAGTATTCTAATATTATAAAAGCCTAAGTCTGTCTGTCTGTCTGTAACGCTTTATTCATGCTCTGATTGACTGACAAATACCCAATCAGGGCACGAAGAAGCATTCTGACAGAAGGCAGCCCACTGCCATGATAGTGGAGACACAGGGAACAGAGCAGGGGGGGCAAGGCCAGCACAGCCTAACCCTAACCCCCCCGCACTGATCCCTGAAGGCAGCAGCAACCGAGCGGATGGAGGGGGGGAAAGCCAGTAGGGCTGGCTTTGCCCCCCCCGCCCTGCTCCCTGCAGGTAATATGGGGGGTTGGAGTGGGCCCGAGTCCAATGTGGGGAGGAAGCAGGCCCGAGCAGGGGAAAAGCCAGCCCCCCACAGTGGAGGGGGAGGGGAACAGCAGTCCCAGCTTGATACGGCTGCAGCACTAGCTGGGGGAGGAAAGGAGCAGGCCTCCTCCCCCACATCAGACCCAGACCCACTCCTCCTTCCCCGCATCGGCCCTGAGCCTGCTCTTCCTGTCCCCAAGTGGACCCAAAATGTGGGGGGAGGAGCAGGCGCACCATGGTGTCAGTGGTGATGGTGGAGCCAGGGAAGGACTGGGCCCAGTCCCAGGCCCAACACACGGGGGGAGTGAGCCCAAGCCAGGGGAAAAGCCAGCCCACTGTGGCAGTGGGAGGGGGGGATGGACAGCAGGCCCAGCCCAGCCTGGCTTAGCCCAACACAGCAGCTGCAGCGGGGGGAAGAGTGAGCATCCTCCCCCCATCAGGCCCAGGCTCACTCCTCCCCCACCCCTGGTCCCCCGTGTCTGCCCTGAGCCCTCTCCTCCCATCCCCCCTCCAGGTCGGCCCAGGCCCACTGCTTTCCCTCTGCACCTCTGTTGTAGCAGCCTGGCTTCTCCCCACCCTCAGGCCCGGTCCTCCCCTGCATCCAGCCTGGGCCCGCTCCTCCCTTCCCCCCACCGCTGCAGGCCCCCAAGCAGCAGGAGGGAAGGGAGAGTGAGTTCAGAGGTGGGGGGCCCAGGGCTCTGTCCCCGCTCACTCCCCGCCGCATCATTCTTGATGGGTAATTGGCTTGTATTACTATATTTTAGCTACATTAGTGTATTTTCATAACCTGTGTAATTCATAATTGAATTCCTGCTAATCTGATGTTTTGTGACAAATCACCCAAGCTTAGCAGTGAGAGCAGGGAAGTTGTTTACAGTTATCTCTGAGTTTACAGTTAACTCTGAGGACGCCTCTCCTCCATCCATTAGTAAATTTGTGCATGCTGTAGCTTAGTGTGTATATATGCAAGCTAGCCACTAAATTACATTTTTCTTTTTTCTCCCTCAGCAAAATGGTGTGACCAACTTCTAGCATATGGAAACATTTCCTCACTGCAAGTAATTCTGAGAAAAAAATGTGATTTGCAAATACTGTTGAATGAAATATGCGTTTCCAAATGCTACTAGGATAACCAAATACATCCTTGTAAGTAAGAAGTGTCCTGCAGACTTTAAAAATTCCTCATGGGTGTAAGTAAGGAGGAGGTAGATCATGATGATGAAAGTCCAAGTAGCTCTTTCCAATGTTTTCAATTCAGAAGTCTTCCTACTCCTGCTGCTGCTGCTGCTTCTATAATATCAGTATCACAAAGGGTTCCCCAATCAACATCTTCAAGTAACCAAATATTGCAACCAAATGTATACAAAAAAACTTACACACAGATGGACAAATGTGCGGAGAGAAGGAATCATAAACTTTGTGATAACAACACCTCAACCAGTTTTTTACCAAAGCACAGAAACAGGGGAGAACAGGCATACTGCAAAGTATATCAGTAGTAAAATATGTGAAGTACTACAGAAGATTGGGAATGGTAAAGTATATGTTTTGCTGACTGACAATGCAAGTAACATAAAAGTAACATAAAAGCAGCATGGGAGATCACAAATTACTGCAATAAGATGTGCAGCCCATGGGCTAAATTTGCTTCTTAATGACATCATGAAGTTTGACACTCCCTGCAAAAGATCTATAGAAGAGCAAAATAAGTTATAAAACAAGTAAAAGCTACTCATATTGTAGCTGCAGTCTTTAAGAAGAAGCAGAAAGAAAAGAATGCAAAGAATCAAATAGCGACACTCAAACTCTGTAGTAAAACTAGATGGAGTGAAGTGGTGATCTCATTTGAAAGTTTACTAAAAAACAAAGAAGCTTTTCAAGAAACAGTAATAATTGAGGATGTTAAAGTACAGAGGAGTGTAAGGAACACTGTACTTGATGAAGATGACTTCTGGGTTCAGCTGCAGAACTCCCTGAAGATTCTAAGCCAATTTCTTCAGCAATCACTGCATCCATGAACACTGTATGCCCCCAGAGGCTGGGGCAGGGCCACAGTGAGCTCTCACAGGAGCGGCAGCGCTGTCGGCAGCAGGAGCGTAGTGGCAGCAAGTGGGGAGCTCCCACAGGCAGCCACGGCGCTATTGGCGGCAGGGGGGAGGGGAAGGGGAGGACTGCAGGTGCCAGTCAGCAACCACCTGCAGACACCACCAGCGGCATTGGCCAGCAGCAATCACAGACCAGCAATGACGGCGGTGCCTTTTCGCAGGGAGTGCACCACCATGCTCACGGGGTGCACGTGCACCCCTACGTGTCACCAATGACTGCATCTGAATCAGACAGTGCATCTTTGTAAGACATTCCTTACCAAATGGCCCAGATAAAATCAAATGGTTTTGAGAATCTAAGTGTATCTCTGCTTACAAATACAGAAGAAAGAAAAGTGAAAGACTGTATTAACAGACAGAAAGAATTTTGTCACCATTCGATTCATGGTGCTGCAAATCTCTTGGATCTAAGATTCAAAGGCAGAAATGTTAGTGATGATAGCACAGCTACTGCATTTGACTGGACTACAAAACATGCAACACACTTAGGACTTGATGTTGGAAAGGTATTTTCATATGTTGCAGAATACAGAACATCTTCACGTATTTGGTCCAGGAATGCAGTCTGGGACTCTGTCAAGCATTTCCCTCCCGCAACATGGTGGCAAGGCCTCTGCACAACACAGTCTCTGACTCCTCTTGCTTCTTGCCTGCTTCAGCTTCCTCCATCTTCTGCAGCATGTGAAAGAAACTGGTGTATGTTTGGAAATACTCACTCCAAAACAAGAAATAAGCTAACGTGAAAGAGTACAGAAGCTTGTCTCAATCTGGGCGACCCTTCAGTTTTCAGAAGTCCGTGAAGATAATAAAAATAAAGGATCAGAAGAAGCATAAACTGATTAAAGTTATAGCTCAGAAAATGAGACTGATTAGACAAAGTTTCATGTAGCAAAATTTGTATTCAATAAGTCTGGTGGGGGTTCCTTTTTTCTCAGCTCTTTTTCTAAAAATGAGTGCTTTCTGTATCTACTTGACACTGTGGAGGAGACTAAGTCCAGAATACATAATAAGTTTCTTTTACTATAATGTTGATGGCTTTACTATAATGTTTATAACGTTTTACTATAACGTTGATGGTTTCTTCTATTTTCAACTTTAATTTTTGCCTGCTTCTCATAAACTGGCAAAAACTAAGAGATGCTAGGTTCCTTAGAGTTCATCAAATTATAGCTCCATTTGTAACACAAATTAAAAGCATTTTACAGTAAATTCAATTAATACATTTGTAATTATTGTCTGAATAAACTATACTTTTAAATTTAATAAATATACCAAACATGATAATTTTATGAGCAATACATAATATATTTTATGTTCTTAAAGTAGCAAAGTGAATTTAGATTTGTAAAGGGTTCTAAGAAAATAAGTATTGCATATATTTCAATTTTTCCCAAAATTTCCAGGTTCTTTTGAAAAAATAAAGTTTTTCCCCATGGCTTCAAAATTTCCAGAAATGTTACATTTCTAGGAGTACTGTGTCCAGTTCTGGGGCCCCCACTACAGACAAGATGTGGACAAGTCGGAAAGAGTCCAGTGAAGGGCAATGAAAATAGTGAGGGGTCTGGAGAACATGACTTATAAGTAGAGACTGGGGGAACTGGGCTTATTTAGTCTAGAGAAGAGGAGACTGAGTGGGTATTTGATGGCAGCCTTTAACTACCTAAATGGTGGTTCCAAAGAGGATGGAGCTAGACTTACCATATTTACTCAAATACAAGATGACCTGAGTATAAGATTACTCCACTATAATTAGATTCTACACACAGAAAAATTATAAGTATATTATAATTTTCCATGTATGGAATCTAATTATTGAAGGACCATCTAAAATTTGTCCAACCCCCTGCCTCCCACTACTGCAGGTATTGAGGGGAAAGGTGATGAAATGGGCAGTAATGGGGCAGGTAGTGTGGGACAGACAGTGGGTGAGGCAGTAGTGGGGGCATGTGGTAGAGCAGGCAGAGGGCAGTAATGGGGCAAGCAGTGTGGAGGCGGTGGGCCAGGCAGTAAGAGAGGCAGGCAGCTTGTCCTCTGCTGTCTGTCCCTCACCACTTACCCCTCATTGTACCTGCCCCACCCACCACAGACTCATGTTGCCCTGATTGCCCTTTCCCCTGTTCCTTCCTCCTTCCCTCTCTACACCACTTCTCCCATCTGCAGCCTGAGATCCCCACTCTGCTTCTTCCCATCTCCCCTCAGAAAGTTTTTCCCTACCTGCCTCCCCTTCACCTCCCCTCTTATCATTTCAGGAAGCCAGCACCACTGCTAGGGATGGACTGGAGCCATGCTCCATGGTCCAGGCTACAGCAGGGATAGAGCCTGCCAGCATGGAGCAAAGGTAAGGAGAAGTGCAGCAGAGGAGGAGAGAGATACGGAAGTAGCATGGGGGGGTGGAAACTGAGGGCTATGGGGTAGGAGTAGCAGGTTGTGCAGAGGCAGCAGGGGGGGAGGTTGGGGCTGAAGCTGTAGCAGCTGCCTGTCCCCTGCCCCTCCCCACACTGCCTTGTGCTCAATTGTAAGGTACAGGGCTTCCTACTAGGGCTGTCCAAAGCTTTGGTCACTGATTTGATTTGGCAGAGATTTGGCCCAATTTGATGTGAATCTCCACATCTGAATTGAATCAGGAGGCCCTTTAATCTCTCTGAATCAAATCAGAACTTCTAAATCGATTTGGAGAGATTCAGAGAGATTCGATGATTTGGACATAGACACAGTTTTATACCTTTTTTTCTACATACCTCAAGGTACCAGGCGGCTCATGAATGCTGAGATGGTAGGGCAGATGGAGCATCCCACGGGAGTGCAGGGGGGTTCCCAGCGCTCTCGGCGGGAGACCCAGATGTGGACTAGAACCACTTCTGGTCCACTAACGGGCCCACTGCAGAGTGCGCAGGGTACACCCCCCTGCCCCACTTGGCAATTGGTGCCTCCTGGGTCTGGGAGAGGACACCCAGGGTCCCCCCGTGGCTGATCACTGAGCTGGAATATCGAGGTATGTAGAAAAAACATTTAAAGCTGTGTCTATGGCTGAATCACTGATTCTCTGAATCAGAATTGAATCTTCAGATTCAGATTTGGCTGAATCGAATCAGGATGGTGATCCAAATCAACAAATCAAATCACTGCCCCCAAAACAGGCCAAATCCGAATCAAACATGGCCCGCTTCACCCACTCCTACTTCCTACCCTATGTTAAATGTGAAGAAAAAGTGCATCTTCTAATCAAGTAAATACAGTATATAGATCACAAGCTTTCATTACACACACACCCATACATACACATATATATTTATGTATGCATATCTACATATATACATACTTAGTTTGGTTATTCTATAAGGTGCAAATCTACCCTGCCTTCTAAAAAGAAGTTGTCAGATGGCAGCATGTTTCCTTGAAGCACCTGATAACCTGGAACTGGCTCTCTATCAAGATTTGTGGTTGATTAAGATAAACTCCAAAGTTTATCTTAGTGAGTGCACATCCTTGTATAATTAGGAAATGCCCTGTAATAAAGTCATAGAAAAGTAGGGTTGGAAGGGACCTCCAGAGTTCATTTAGTCCAACCCCCTGCCTAAGGCAGAATCGCCCCTATCCAAACCATCCCATACAACCATAATCTAAATTCTGCATAAGACTACCCTCAACCCTGAAACAACACAGACCTAATACCTTAATCTATGACAGGTAAAGCAGGAGAACCATGGCAGCCAATAAAATTTTGTCAATACATGCTCAAGAGGTAGAGGGCCATTCCCCCTGCTGAAGAGGAAGGCAAAACCCCCCAGAATCCGCACCAATCTGACCGTGGTATAAAATTCCTTCCTCACCCCAAATATGGCAATTGATAGTCAGGGATAGTCAACTTTGCTCCTAGCAGGAGAATGGGCACAATCCAATTGAAGTCTCCAACTTTAGCTGTAGCCAACACCCAGTGCCTCTGGAGAGGTGTAAAAACACCCTGACACATATAGCAGAAAAAGCAGGGGGAGGCAGGGAGTGATGGTAACCAGCAACACCTAGAAGCATGGGAAATATCCATGGTAGAACACAGGCATAGCTATGCCTCGATCATCCCTGACCAGTGTCTGTCCAACCTCTTCTCAAACACCTCCAGTGATGTAGAGTCCAACTTTCCTAGGCAGTCTATTTCATTGCCTCATTATTCTCACAGTGAAGAAGTTTTGCCAAATAGCCAATCTAAATTTACTTTGCTGCAACTTCAAACCACTGATTCACATCCTCCTTTCTGTGGCAAGAGAGAGAAGGTGCTTTCCCCCTTTTTTATGGCAGCCCTTCAAGTATTTAATGACTTCTATTTTGTTCCCTCTTAAGCACCTTTTTTGCAAGCTGAACATACCTAGCTCCTTCAGCCTCTCCTCATATGCTTGCCTTCCAAGCCCTTGATCATCTTTGTTGCCCACTGTGAGGGTGTGTATCCAGGAGACATGTCATTCACTCCATTACTCCGCTACTTTGAATTCTCCCTTGTTACTCTCCCACCAAGCCTTGATGTTTAGAGGGAAAAAAGAGAAAAGAAGGGAAGTGAGATATTCAACACAGTCAGTGGTAGGACTTGAGGGCAAGCTGTTTCTTCACAGAGCTTCACCTCCCTTACATACTGCCCTTACTACTGCTATCTTGGCTCAGGCCCATGATCTTTCTTGACGTCTCATCTTCTTGTTAAATGCTAGGTGGTAATAGGCTACTGATCAGTCATTCCAATTGCTTGCCTGCAGGGGTTGTCGGTTAGCAGTCCAACCCTTGCTGACTCATTCAACGAATCAATTATTTTCGAACCCATCCATTTGCAAATCCCTCCTTGCTACTTCACTCCTTTGATCTTTACTTATACTTCCTCGATCAATGGGTTTATCATCACTGGAGGAATCCTTATTTAGACACTATCAATTAACAAGTCCATTATTGCTCGATTATTCCCAGCCTTACAGTTCCTCATTTAATGAGTTTGCCATACATCAGCTTAGCCCCTTCACAAAACACATCTAAGATGGGTTGTTTCATGGGTCACCCCTTTCCTGGTTCCCAGACCAATTAGTCAAATTTATCCCATCTCTAACACCATCACTGAACCCTTCTTTTTTGACTCACCAGTTCCGGTCCTGCTCTCTCTGCAATGGCTCTTGGTGCCATCTCTCCTGTTGAGGGGTTTATCCTCTCCCTGTCCATCTATGTCCTTGACACAGGCTCCCTGCTCTGCCTTGGTCCCCAACCCTGGCTTCCAGCTACGGCTTGGTCCCCAGCTCCAGCCTCTGGCTCTGACTAGTAGCTCTGTCTCTGCATTTCCATGCGGAGCACATGAGCTCTGAGGATCCTGTGCCTTCCCCTCACCAAGAAAACTCTAAGTATGCTGGCTTCCTCTCTCGGCTTCCAGTGGAACTCCTGGCAGCCAACAGGAGCCTGCCCTGGCTGCATGTGGCAGCAAACCACCCAGGCTAACCATGCCAGGCATGGCCTGTCTTCAGACAGGCAGCCATGCATTTCCGACAGCTGCACTGCAACCCCTGGGTCCAGAGGTAAGTTTCTGTGTGGGTTCCGATCCAGAAGGCCAGTGTGTGGTCTGAACCCAGTGCCCTTTTACACCCACTTCTGGAACCTCTCTAACTTCTCCATGGCCTTTTTACAATGTAGAGACCAGAACTGCACACAGTACTCCAAATGAGGTCTACCAGTGCTGAGTAGAGAGGCACTATCACGCCGTGTCTTGCTTCTGTTGATGCAGCCTAAAACTGCATTTGCCTTTTGAGCCTGTGGTCTTCCAAGACTCCCAAGTCCTTTTCCATAGTGCTGCCATTCAGCCAGGTGTCCCCCATTTTGTACTTGTGTTTTTTACTATTCCTCCTGAGGTGTAGCACTGTGAATTTGTCCACACTAAATTAAGAAAAACTCCTGTTAGCTCTAACCCAATTTCCCAATCTGTTGACATCCTTCTGAATTGTGCTTGCATCCTCCAACATGGTCACAAACTTTCCTAGTTTCATGTCATCCACAAACTTGCTCAAGGAAGTTTCATTGCCAGCATCCAAATCATTAATAAACATATTGAACAGCACCAGGTCCCCCTGTGGGACTTCACTCACAAGTTCCTGCCATTCTGACATGGACCTGTTAATAATTATCTTTTGCTAATGGTTATTGAGCCAGTTATCTATCCACCTTGCAGTAGTTTTATCCAGCCCACGTTTCTCCAATTTGCTTATGAGAAGGTCATGTGGAACCTTGTCAAAAGCCTTTATGAAGTCCAGATTCACTATATCCACAGCATTCCCTTCATCCACCCAAGCAGTTACTTTGTAAAAGAGGGATATCATGTGACATGATGTGTTTTTCATAAACCTATGATGACTTCTTGTGTTCAGCCTTTCTTCCTCCAGATGCTTGCAAATGGCCTTCCTTAGGATATGCTCTAGTAACTTCCTAGGTATTGAAGTGAGACTAACTGGTCTGTAGTTTCCTGGATCTTCCCCTTTTTGCCTTTTTAAAAGAAGGGCATTACATTGGCTCTTTTCCAGTCTTCTGGTAGCTGGTCTGTCTCCCATGACTTCATTAAAGTCATTTCTAAGTACCCTGCCTCAAAACCATGCTGGTGCCCCTCTGTGGCAGTGCACCTTTGGTGCCTATCACTTAAAGGGCCAGAACAGGCAGCACATCAGCCTGCAGGTGGTTGTACTCCCAATCAAGAGTCATATGGCCAGCAGAAGGCTGCATGATTGGAAAGTGGGACCAGCTGCCTGATATAAAAATAGGCCCTGAGCAGTAGGGCCAGCAGTTTGCTGCAAGCAGCTGGAGCAGAACATTGCCCAGCTGGAGCGGCTGGTCACATAACATCTTGGAGGTACAGGGCAGGAACTATGGGGATGACGGGAGGTTCCTGGTCCTGGGGCATGACCTAAAACTACATCCTGCTGGGGCTGGATGGAGTGGCAGGGCTGCTGGTGGCGGGGCAGTCTCCAGAAAATGCCACACCTGTGCCTCCTCAGTGAAGGGTGAGTATGGGGCACCAGAAAGCGTGGAAGGGAAAGGCTAGGGAAGCAAACCCTGACAGAAAAACACAGGGGCCCGGGCCCAGGCCCATTGAGTGGGGCCTGAGGCAGGACCCAGGCCCATAGTGTGGGGCCTGGAGATGGGTCCAGGTTGTATGCATGCACCTGAGACCTGAATGGGCTATTAGGTCATGAATGGGGTACACGCATGTCTGCGGACACCTGAGACCTGTGGAGTGCAAGGCCCCATAGCCTCAGTGAGGAGTCAGTGTAGGATCTGGCAGCCATGTAGAGTAGGGCCTTATGGGACCTGAAGGACTGCACGTGGGCCAATGTGGGTTGACCAGAGTAGCCGAAGTGGAGGCCCTAGTGAGAGGGCAGAGGCTCAGGCATGTCAGGGTTCACCTGAGACAGAGTTTATATTTTGGATGCCATCTCCAAGGCATGGGACAGACATGGTATAGGGTAGGTCAGAGCTGTGTATAACAGCCTAGGCATCAGGGCATAAAATGGGCAGCCTCCAACATTATTACATCTTCTCTTATATGTCCAGTCATGGCAGGCAAGACAGGGCAGACTGCCCTAGATGGTCAACCTGGGCAGGCTGACTTTGGGACCAGCCTTGTAAATTCCCCCGTCACACGCTCACTTCCAGCCAGCAGGCCCTCCATTCCTGCTGAAACTTCTCACTCCTGACCCATAGCCCCCTGCCCCACCAACTCTGCTGCCCATGCAGCTCCCTGCTGCCCCCAAAGAACCCCCCAGCCCCTTCCCCTGTCTCCCCACCCTGCTGGCAGGTGTCCCAGCAGGTGTGCACACATGCATGTACACACATACACACTTACCTGCCTGCAGCTGCTGGGGCCCACACACAAAGTCTTTAAGAGGAGGCTAGATAAACACCTTGCTGGGGTTGTTTGACCCCAGTACTCTTTCCTGCCATGGCAGGGGGTCGGACTTGATGATCTGCTCAGGTCCCTTCCGACCGTACAAACTATGAAACTATGAAACTATGAAAGCACATGATACCTTGGCTTACAATCACCTCCTCCGCAACCCCCAGCCCCAAGCAGCTCCTTGCTGGGGCAAGCTGGGAAATTCCAGGAAAGCAGAGGCAGAGCAAAATCCCAGACATTTGCTGATATTTTGAAAAAACGCCCAGCCAGAGATGGGAGGACCCAAAAAGACAACATGTCTGGGAAAACCCAGACTTATGGTAACCCTACTTAAAGTCATAATTTTGTTAATTATTATTAAGTAGAAATGGAAAAAATGTGAGTTTGCAACTCTATGATTTTACTGTGTGAAATTTACGACTGACAAGTTATTTTAGTGTAGAATTCTAAGTTAAAAAAATACCAGGTGGTATTTTATATTTAAATCTTGAGACAAGCCTTAACTCAGTCACTCAAAATGTTTGTTTCCTTTGCAGGAGAGAGGCTATAAACAATTGGACAGTTTGGCCTAGAAGGACTTTCCAACCCATCTAGACTATCACCAAAGATCCTGCCATTTCTCTATCTAAAGTGGAAAAGACAGTGACAATTTTCCATTGAGTGAAATCAATAGCTTACCATCAGGGAAAATTCATGAGAGAGCTCTAAGTATTCAAAGTAACTAGAACTATTGCTGTAGAGTGAAACATGATGGCTATTAGTATTTTGAAAAGGATTTTAATCAATGAACTCACTGTTTGGTAACCTAACCATGTAACTTCTTAAACTTTAATAAATGCTTTATGGCCTTCTCTGACTACAAACCCTTATCTTCTTCTTTATCACCGTCTTCTTCCTGCTTGCTTCTTCACCACTTTCAGAAGTGTTGAAACTATCATACATTTCTTTCCAAGTCAGCGCCCTTTGTTGTTTTTAAGTACTATCAATTAGAGCTTGCCAAGCTTCTGAGCCCTGAATGTACAAAGTACAATCAAGGGGTGAGGGGAGAATGGTCATGCAGTCAAGTCACAGGACTGAGAGTCAGGAAACCTCTCCATTTGCAGTGACCTTGGACAGTCACTCAAGCTAAAATATTCACATGTGTGCATATATAATGCAAATTGTGATTTGCACACCCACTTTGGAAGCCAGCAAAGTTTTGCAGATGACCACTGTACAGTATGGATTGGCATCATCTGCAGACATTCAGTGGTAAAAAAATTTTACTTTTGCAGATGCATATATCTGCTGATTCATTTACTGTAATTAATTCATTGCTTAAAAACTGTGAAATTACTTAATTTCACATGCATATCTTCATAATATTACTATCTCACTATTAACCATAACTCCAAGAGAAAGCAAGCAACACCTGCTTATTGTTCTGCTTCTGTGCTAGAAAACTCAACAGAAAGCCATGGCCCCTTAATAGTTTTATGCTTCTTATTTAATATATCCATACTCATAAATTATTAATATATGTGTCTCAAAAGATTAAGATCATGCAAAAATGAGGTGAAGTTAGAACAATAGTTTTGAAATATACTACTCGAGTAATAATTTTCAAGTAAATTATTTGATTAATTTCATTATGCTTTTAAAATAATTGATAATTCCTCATCATTCATTAAATGGATGTGCATATACATGAATTATTCACACTGACCTATTTTTAACTGTGGAAAAATATCACAAGCAAAGCTTGAATTGTTTTATTTCTATTACCTTGTTATGTTATTGTAAGATGTATGAAAACCTTGCACTGAAAGCTACAAAAAATACTTGGTAATAAATTGTGCTTCTTGTCTCAGAAAGATTAACAGGAAAATATCTAAAGACTAAAATTCAAAGCCTGGCTCTGTACTTCCTGTCTTTTAGATCTTCTAACATGTAAATCGACCGTTACAAAGAGGATTAACTATTAGAATTGTACAGCTGAACTCCAACATTCAACCCTGTTCTTTATCCACAGCCAAGGAAGACCAGGTGTCCAGAATCCTAATGCCCTTCTTTTCAGTTTAGGCTTATATGAGCTGAATACTAAGCACAAGTCACCATTGTTTTCTAACTTTAATTTATTGGTGGCCTTAAGAACTGGCTATTTTACTGCTAATTGTACTTTAAATTGTTAGAATAAAGCCCCACAGCAATTGGAACTCCAAACACGCACTTTCATGAAGTACAGTTATTCAAAAAGAATTAAGTTACTTTATTTGGTTTTATTTTCCTTGTGGACAGTTTATTTTATCATTAGGAAATTGGATTTATACAGAGACCATTTAGTTTATGAAAAAGGGAAGAGTTTGCCTATTAAATTATTTTATGGTATTTTAATTATCTTCATGGTTTAAGCTCATCATTACTTACTGAATAAAACGTCAGAGGCTGAAGTAGAAATGTATTTGTAGTGTGAGAATGCAGCTTCCAAAAATCACAGTATTTAACCCCAAATCACTGAATTATTACTGTGCAATTAAAAAATAAGTTAGCATATAATGAAATATGCACTCAGACCCTTATGGGATATTTTATGCACATTACTCTAATTGTTTTCTTTAAGTATGCTTTCATCAGACCTTGAATGCAATGTAAGGACAACCTTGTTCAGCAGCTGGGTGGAATTTACTTCCCGAAAAACTCAAGTATTGCTGGAGTGATATACGTGACTCAGTGAACAGCTCTCTTCTCCTTGAGTCAATACTGAAATAGTGTCCCAATATGAAACAGAGATTTAAAGATGTAAATGGTAAATTCTTCTACAGATGATGGGGTTTTAGAGGGTGACATAACACTGAAATCCTGGGTGTATCTACAGGTGAAATTGCAACACAATACATTCTGACTAGTTCATGCCAGAGTTTATTGTTCCTGGGCACAGTGTTTACATGTGCTCTCAGGACCATAGCACATTCAGCCTGGGCAGCGCAACTCGAGCTGGCAGGAGGTCTGGTGGGTCAGCCTACCAGCCTGGAGCTGCTGCCCCCTGGCTCAGTGTGCTGCAGAGGGGCTGGCTAAGGCACAAGGGTGCTACAGACCTCCATCAGGGGTCTAGCCATCAGGCAACTCCCGCACTGTAGCATCCTTGGGCCCCAGCCAGCACCGATCACCATCTACATGTGCATTGCAGCTAAATAAATAACTCCACCATTGGATAGTACTTGTGTCAAGCAATACTAACCTACAGTGGGGTTAATTAATTTGCTCTGGCCTAATAGTGCTGCATGTGTAGATAGAGATCCTTTACTGTGGATCCCCTTTCCTTGGGCTGTAACCTTGTCATAGTGGAGAGGCTTGTGTGTTCCCATGACCTTCGGAGCTATGTCATTTGGAGTCTTGTACTCTTGGTAGGTTCTTCCTTGGCAAAGAGATCTGAGGTGAGGTTCCAGACTAAACATGGTCCAAACTCCTGAAGACCCCAATGGAGGAACAGACATACTTGAGGACCCACTGGTTCTCCGTGGCTGTGAAGGTGGATGAGGGCTGCAGTGGGTTGGAGGTCTCTGGTTATCTTGGACATCCTTACCACTGGGTTCAGGGTTCCCTCCTGTCAAGCTCATGTGGTTTTCATTTGTGCACCAGCTTGCCCATATTAAAAGACGTCATGCACAGGCCTCTGCCAAGGAAGTTAACATCTCCCACAAACCAAGTCCTCTGGCAATGGATGACTGGTGGTGGGGACAGGGACAGTGATTTCTGGGAGTCCCTAGTCACAAATCTGGATGTAGGGGTCAGTCATGTGATGGTCATTTTGCACTTACCAAGACAGAAATACAATTAAGCAGCTGCAGCCATGACTGAACAGTCCTCTTTAAAATCCCCTCTGTTCACCCTGAATGGAGAAGGAGCTAAAAAAGGTGCCCTAAACATAAGCTGTCTCAAACTCCCCTTCCTGGGTTGCCGCATCCAGTGAGATCACTCTACTTATGACTGAAACCAACAAAATAAAGTTCTGAAGCTCACCACATGGAATGTCCGCACTACGGGACATCAAGAAACAGTGGTAGCAAGTGAAGGCCATGGAGATCCAAAGTTTCACTGACAAACATGACATAAGCAACGCTGGAAGGAGCACTTCAAGATTCTTCTCAACTGTGAATCTGAGGTCTCAGCTGCCACCATCAAGTCCATTCTTCAACACCCAGTAATAGAACCTTTTGCTGATCTCCCATCCTTCAAGGAGGTCTGGCATGTCATCACACAGACCAAGAAAAATAAGGTGCCAGGCTAAGATGGCATTCCCACAGAGTTAAGTTCCACCTGACTTAAAGAATGCCAATATTGTGACCCTCTTCAAGAAAGGGGACAAGTCAGTGTGTGGGAACTACTGAGGCATTGCCCTCCTCTCCATTACTGGGAAGATTCTTACTCGCATCCTTCTGAATCACCTCCTCCCCCTTGCCAAACATGTCCTTTCAGAATCCCACTGTGGCTTTAGATCATCTCAGGGTACCACCAACATGATTTTTGTTGCACAACAGATCCAGGAGAAATGTAGAGAGCAACACCAGGAGCTGTTTATGGCATTCATTGTCCTAACTAAGGCCTTCAACTCCGTTAATCATGAAGCCTTATGGAAGGTGCTGCCTAGGTTTGGTTGTCTACTGAACTTCATCAGCATCCTCAAGCTACTCCATGATGGGATAATGGCTACAGTCCTTTACAATGGACCAGAGACAGACCCATTTACCATCTGTACTAGCATCAATCAGAGCTGTGTCATCGCCTGACCCCATTTTTCCATCTACCTTGCTGTGATTTTTATTTTTATCTGTAACTCATCCGTGGCTGCCTTCCTCCCAGAATTTGGGTTGAATATCGAATGGACAGTCAGCTTTTCAACCTGTGGTGCCTTCACAGCAATACAACAGTTACCAAAACAGGCATCTCCAACCTTCACTACACTGATGACTGTGTTATCCTCATGCACACTGAGACCTATCTGCCATCCAACCTTAACTTTTTCTCAGATACTTATCACAGCCTGGGACTCTTCCTTAACATTAGGAAAACCAAGATGCTCCATCAGCTGGCACCAGAACAAGCAGCTCCCCCTCCCCTCCACAATTACCATTGGTGAATAACCCCTGGAAAATATTGAGCACTTCCTATACCTTGGCAGTCACCTCTCCGTCAGTCAGTCTTGATGTAGAAATCAAACATAGGATTTGCTGTGCCAGCATATCCTTCAGAAAGCTACTTTGCCATGTCTTTGCTGACTGAGATTTGCAGATGGAAACTAAGAACCTGATCTACAATGCAGTGTTTATCCTCACGTTCCTCTATGGATGTCATATCAAAGATGTGGGTGACATATTGAAGCCACCTTACACACCTGGCATGGTTCCATCAGTTTTGCATCAGGAAGATCCTTCACAGTAGATGGGAAGACCACTGCACCAATGCCAGCATCCCCTTTGCAGCTAACATAACCAGCATTCAGGCAAAGATCATGAAACATCAACTCCTCTGGAGTGGCCACTGTGTGCAGATTTCTGACGCTCGTCTCCCAAAGCAAGTCCTCTTCTCTCAACTTAGTCATGGTTGAGAGAAGGGTTGCCTGTGCAGTTCATCAGCTGCTTTTATTGCTGGCTGGTGGTGTCGCCAACAGATGATGTCAGAAAAGACTGCTGCCCGGCAGATTCAAAAGCTGGCGGCAGAGGAAAGGCTGGGGAGATGGCAGGGATGCCTGAGGATGAAGTTGCTCCCTGGGCAGCATCCCAGGAAGGTCTGCAGCCCTGGTAGGGGCAGGACAGAGATCCTCTGAAAGGGTCTCACACACATTAAACAGCAGGACAACTGGGATAAAGAGGGATGATGTCAAGGGATTGTAAAGACCTTAAACATCAGACTTGTGAATGGGGTGGGCAGAGACCCGCACCCAGATCTTTTCATTATTTCTTTTCTTTTCTTTGTTCCACTTTATTTTGGAGGACACCTGGAGTTCTGACCAAAGAAAGACCCTCCATGGGTCCAGGGTTACAAAGGAAGATCAAGGCAGGATTGGCAGGAGCCTCGGAGGAAGGCAGGGACAATCATACACCTCGCGGTCATCCGGGATAGGCAAGTCAAGAGACAGGCCGACGATCCACCATCCGGCAGTCCTGAGGGTTAGCGCATGGCTGGGGTGTAGGGGAGGTGGAGCCCCAAGAATGCCTCTGGCAGGTAGTACCTGGTCAGCAAGAATCCCTGGGAAGGACCCTCACCACTGAAGAAGAGAAGACCAAGTCGTGACAGGCAAGTGTCGGGGCTTCCCTCAGGGTGGAATGCGACCTAACACCTAGGTCCTGGGGACATACCCGTCAGGCGGAGTCGAGTGAATGCTCAAAGGCTGCCCAAGAGCACCTATACAAGGTCAGATGGGGCAATGTCTTCTTAAAAAAGAGTAGTTTATCAGGAGTATAGGATGTAGCCGTGTTGGTTTAAGGGTATAGGCAGACAAGGTTCTTTGGGCAAATCTGATATCTTTTATTAGACCAGCTTAAATCGTTGGAAAAATTCTTCTTTGCAAACTTTCACATACAAATACAAATACCTGTCATCATGAGGATGCTTCCTCATCCTGATGACGGGTATTTGTATCCAAAAGCTTGCAAAGAAGAATTTTTCTAACTATTTCAGTTGGTCTAATAAAAAGATATCAAATTTACCCAAATAGTTTATCAGCATATTTTAACATAAACCTTTTAAGTGTATTTCCAGTCACATACAACACTAAAAAGAAAAAATCTATCAAGGAATGGAAAAATCTATCCTTTTACCTCATAAGGCAAGAAAGGAGCTAACTTGGTTCTTTCAGTTATATTGGTCCAAATCCTTGGATGATGTAAATCCTGCCTATATCATTTGCCAACCTGACCCTATAAGTCTTGATGCTGATTCATTGCCTATCCCATCAAAACACAGCTCCTAAAAGTGGCTTCTGTTAAACACTAAAATATGTACATTTCATATACACACATTTATACACATACATATACACAACCCCCATATATATATATATGAAAGTGTGCATATGAAATGTACATATTTTAGTGTTTAACAGAAGCTGCTTTTAGGAGCTTTGTTTTGATTTTGATATAGACATTCCTATATACAATTTATTTATAAAGAATTGTAAATAAAAATTAAGAAAAAAATGAGGTATACACTTGATAATAGGATGGAATTAATTTTACATGTTACTTGTAAAATGATATTTTATAAAACGTAATATCAGAGTAGATTTCATTTTTAATTAAACATTCTAATGCATTATATTTGTCTTGGGAGCTCTTAAATATGTCACTGAATGTTAATATGTAACTTACAGCATTTTTCATATACTTTTCCATTGAGCATAAGCGATCCCAAAGCATTACAGCTACAGAATGCAGATTTGCAGATCTGTATGAACTAGCTTATTTGTCACTGAAATGCAGCCACTTCTTAAGAGGAGCATAGAAGGTTTTTAATGGATGCAAAAATGTTAAGTGAAAAAATGTTGTTCAAAGAAAACAGTAGGGTAACTTCAGTGGGCAGAATATAATTATGTGACTTTGGTCAAGAACCTTAAATAACAGCCCTGCTTTTGACAATACTGCTGCAAGAATCTCTAATATGTGTCCAGCAATTTAACTTTATATCTAATGCAAATAAAGCTAGCACAGGGGTGGGCAAAATATAGCCTGTGAGCCAGATCTGCCCCTTGCAGGGTTTTTTTTCCAGCCCACAGTGGGTCCTTCAGTCCCACCTGGCCCGGACACCATCCCACCATGGCACATCCTGCTACCCCCTTGGCACGCAGTGGCGCTGGAGTGGTTCTGCAACTGGACTGCCTTTCTAGGGAGCCCAGGTGGTGGCAGCAACTTCCAGCTGCTGTCACCTCTGGTCCCACCCCATGGTATCAGTGGGGACCTTTGTACAGCCCTGTCCCACCCCGTGTCTGCTGCGAACTCACCTACTCATACTGAACAACTGTGGAGCACAAGTGTGCTTGGCATGGGGAGAAAAGCAGCCCCTCCCCATCACCACTGCCCAGCACTTCCTGCAGCAGCTGCCCAGAGCCCACACTGGACTGCCATGTGTCTCCATTGCTGTCACCGCTGCCTCCAAGCTGTTCAGTAGGACAGTAGAGGTGACACAGAGGAGACACAGGGCAGCCTAGCATGGGCTCTGGGAGGCTGCTTCAGGAAGCGCTGGGCAGTGGCGAGGGAGAGGGGCTGCTTTTTCCCCCACACTCAGCACACTTCTGCCCTGCTGGCACTGGTGCTGCTGCACCTGTTCAGTGTGAGCCAGTGAGTCCACAGCAGGTGTGGGGAGGTTGGGGTTGCACGTGGGTCCCTGCCAGTACCATGGGCCTGGGGCCAGCAGCTGCTGCCCCATCTCAGCTGCATGCCCAGGCGGCATCAGGAAGCACCACAGCCGGGGCTGGGTTGGGGCTGTGGGCATGTCTGTCTGATCCACTCTTGCTGGGGTCAGTCTAGAGCAGGTGTAGTGTGGGCTGAGGCTATGCACTGCTGACAGTGGCAGGCAGGCACCACAGGGCACACAGGCTCCAGGCTATTGTGGGGCACGGGTAGGGGCAGGGGCATGTGTTGACCAGCTCAGGGGGGTGCACACGAGGGGTCCCATGCACACGTCCACCACACCCACAAACCTTCCCCCACAAACCCCACAACCACACCCTCCCCACACACAATCACACACCCTACAAACACTGCACCCACCCACACCCTCCACAACCCTCCCCACACGCACCCTCTGACACACACACCTGCGTGCCTCTGGCAGAAGCCCCACTCACTGACCTACACATGCACCCCCTCCACACACACCCCATACCTACCCACACATCCCCACAAACACCCCCACAAGCTCCCATATCCACACACACACCCTCCCCCACACCCCACATATACATACATCCACACACACACCCACAACCCCCCACAAACCCCATACCCACTCACCCCTCCACACACTCTCAATATACAAGAGTAAGACCTCATTTTGAGCTATTATGCAATCATCTCTATATACACAACACAAACACACACAAATCAGGACAAAAATATATTTTTAAAATAAAATTAAAATATGTTATTGTGGAAGTTTCATTTTCAGTATATAATTTGGGCGGGGAGGGTTCAGTTCCAAGGTGGCAAACCCCCTTCCCAAAAAGAGTACTTCTGGTGCAACGGGAGGGACTTCCAATGGCAAAGGTCAGGAGGCAGGGAGCAGGACTTCCAGTCCCAAGATGGTGACCATGGGTCGGGGCACCTGTTAAGGGGCGAGGCTACCCTTATGGCCCTCGACAGCTCGCCAAAGCTCATTAAGCAGACCTCAAGCCAAAATAATTGCCTGCCCCTGGTCTAGCAACACAGAGAGCTTTTAACAAGATCCTGAGTAACTAGTGTAGTACTAACTCACCAATGCCAACTGCTTTTTATGAGTCCTGACACTAAGTGTGTATGACTTTATCATGCATATTTTGAGAGACCCATCAGGATTTTAGAATGAGCCACATTTTGATTCCTATAATTCCTACAGATATAATTCTCAAGAAAAATTTGCACCTTGCTGCAGCAAAGGATCTTGCTGGGATCCTTTGACCCTAGCTGACTTCCTGCCCCTTGGGCAGGGGGCTGGACCCAATGATCTTCCAAGGCCACTTCCAGCCCTAATGTCTATGAAATCTATTAATTCCTTCACTTGTATACAAAAGACCTGAGAAGATCTTTGTTTAAACTGTGTGGCTGAAAAATTAGTGTGTAACATCATCCCTGTGACATATATGTTTAATATATATATTTTTTAAACTGCATAACACTTTTAGTCCTTCTGAAAGTGAATAGGATAAAAGGGTCCATACTTCTACACTAACAGGAAGATAAAGAGAGTGCTAAAACTCTCCTAGGCACTTCAATTTTGAGACTGTATGTCTATCAGTACTTTCGAAATTTGATACTGTCATGTGATAGAGTTTTGGCAGGGTCATAGACTGTATACACTGGGTCCTTTGCTGTTATCTAGGGCTCAAATAAATTGTATTGGATCCACAAATCTACAGTTTTGTTCCCACGTATAGAAAGCTTATTGTATGTAAATAGAAATGAGACCAAACCTTCAGAACAGGACTACAATGAGTCAACCTGCTAGAAAAATATTTTATTCACGTGAGTGCTTAATTTTAAAGATCAATTGCTCCCAAAGTATGTCAATAATCGTATGTTTTGTTGGTTTATTTTAATGCTTGGGGGAATGCTATAAATTGCCAATCTGGCTGCAAATACACAGATATTTATGAAATGCTACTCCCTTATTCTGCCTATCCTATGGCTTTTTCTTTAATTTTGCAAACATCAGAGGCCAGCATGTTTGGTTAGCCCATTTGTTATTAATTCATGGATATAGCTCCTGCAGGAGTCTATCTGGCTATATCTGGACATAGGTCCTGTGGGGGTATAGATGTTAGAATATTCTATACGGATAACACTTCTCAAATCAGTGTTTGTTACCAGCAGTAATGAGCAGAGGTAGGGAAGTATTTTTTCCTGTAAATGGTGAAATTATAATTTAATGTAATGCTGACTATATCAGGACAGAGTTTTCTGATCCTCCTATAAAGAAATGCAACAGAAAGCAGTCATATCAAATACTGATGAAAAATACTATTTCTATAGCAAAGCAATTGCTGAACAAAAAGAAAATAAGTTTAGAATATAAGAGAACAATCTGAAACCCTATCTTTTATTCTCAACTTGTGTTTTGTATCAAGTAAACTCACTGGCCAGTGTGCTATAGTATCTGTAATACTTGGTCATTAAACATAGGGAAGAGATACTTCAATTCAGAGGTACAAGCAAAATTAGAATATTATTCTGCATATTATCAAATGTTCTGACTCTCAACAGTATTGCTTACCTAGAAGAACCAAATAAAAAGCTAAAGAATCACAGAATAGCTATTGCTGGCACCCCACAAATAGCAGAGTACCATTCACATTCCTGCAGTAGGGAAACTTACCCCTTCTCAGACTGGCCATAGTTCTCTGCCCCCTTGTTTAATAATGCATTAATTATCTGGCATCCTATCTCAGAGCACTTAATCAGCTATCAAAACTGATGCACCCATTGACATTGGAACCAGCTGAGACAGAGACAACTTTTATTACCAATCTGCAGCTATGATTAAAGTTTGTACTTCCTCATGAAATACTACTACTCTTAAGGGATCTGAATGCGTTTTACCATCTGAGATCATCTTGGTTATGAGCATGTTGTGGGACAGTTTGGATCAGGGTTATCAAATGAAAATACAGACTACCTCCTTTCTTTCTCTACTTCACAGTCCTACCTTCAGGATTCTTGATGCCTGTGTTTAGACATTCAGAAGTAAACTTGTCTATTGAATAATGGTTGCACAAGAAAGGACACTGATCACATTAGAGCTTTCATGTAAAGTTATCAAATCCTGTTACATCTTCCGTGGTACTAAAATTCCTTCAGATACAGACCAACATCTTCTTGTAGCCTATATTACTATTACTTTCATGCACTTAGCAAATGTAGAACATGCAAAGTCTACAACATAAAATAAGTGTGAGAATTCTGAAGTCACTCAACAATATGTCATAGACATTCAAACCAGATCATTAGAATATCTGCAGATGAAATCATCAGATGTTAAACAGCCGTGGTTGACTGAGAATACATACCATAAACGACAGGCAAAAACTGAGGCCCAACAGCTTAAAGCTGAATTCAAGAATCTACAAAAGATACTTAGGGCAAAGATGGACAAAAAGAGGCTTTCTATAAATGCTAAGAAAGGGCTAGCTCATAATAACCCCTGTATACCTCAAACAACATACAACTGTCATCAGTGGCTCCATCCCAATATGAAAAGGCAGATGTCACTTTCAGTTTTTGTGATGAGATGGACTGAATACTACATGTTCATACTCAATCACTCAGCAGGCACATCATGCTACTTTCTAGATGTTCAGGCTTTGAGTACGTAAGATCAGTGATAGCCAGCCTTTTTGGCAAGCATGTCACAAATGAGGCCTGCATCCTCCCAAGTGTCACCCTGGGCACTTGTACATGTGACACCATTAACATGTACATGGGATGAAAATGTCATTTCATGTGGCTTAAGGGCATCGCATTGTACATGTGCAAGATATTTGGGGGTTTAAAATGACTTTGTATCATTGTAAAATAAACTACATCTGGATGTAATTCAGTTTGCAATGTTGCAAATTACAACAATGCAGCTGGCAGCTCATCCCCCCACAGCCATGGGAGAGGCAGGCAGGCTCCCAGCCTCCACCGAAAAAAAAGGATCAGGCTCCTTACTGCTTGTGCCTTTAGCAGGCACCTGCTGAAAGCAGAAGCAGCGAGGGGCCCAATCCTGCTTTTCTTTTTTTTTTGGTAGAGTTTGCCTACCTCTCCCATGGCCAAAGTTGAACTGCCAGTGGGCCAAGCAGCCCCTGAGCTGTAAGGGTCCCCCAGTCCTTCCTTCCACAGCAGAGGCACCCCTGCAGGGCCACCTGGCTGGGCTGCTAGCGGGCCAGGTGCTGTCCCAGCTCAGAGACAGCATTTGGCCCAATCCAAGTGTTCCCTGATCCTGCCCAGGGAGCAGCACCCAGCAGGCTTCCAGTGGGCAGGCTCAGAGAACAATCGTTGCATTGGGCCAAGTGCTGCCTCTGAGCTGGGGTAGCACTCAGCCCACTAAAAGCCCACCTGGGTGGCCCTGGAGGGTGCAACCACCACAGAGGGAAGCACCGGGGACTCCCGCAGCTCTGGGGCTGCTCAGCCCACCGACCTCTCACCCCCCCAGCTATGGGCACACTCAGGCTCCCACAAAAAAAAAAAAAAAAGGGA
>NW_017729024.1:159055547-159074381 GCF_001723915.1 Gavialis gangeticus | reverse complement strand
GGAAAAATTCAAACAGTGGATTTCAATTAAAAACCCAGCACTTCAATTTAGGGGGCATAGAATAAAACCCTGAGGACTAAACCCCCATCACATGTACAAGCACCTTATGATCCCCTCCTGTGCCCAATCTGTTGCTCTGTCTTCTGCTTCTTGATATATCGGCCACTGTGTTGCCTTTCTCCTCCTCAGTCAGTCAGATGCCACACACAGAGACTGCCTGTTCCACTTGTAGCATGCATGCCATTGGTTAGCCACCCCTGCATTAAATAATCCAGACACATCTACTGAAGTTTTCTCACTGAACAATTGCAGGTAGCTATACAGAAGTTCCATTTTTAAAAAACACATTGATGTGACTTTATAAGCTGCTAAGGTCCACCATTGATCCAGTGGCTTTTGCACACCACAGGTTCTCTCAGAAGTCTGTGGGTATAACAGAGGTATTACAAAGATAAAGGTCAATAGCTGAATTACAGAAGCTATCATCCAATCACATAATTGCCAATTTGCAGAAAGGTATCCATACATATTCTCCTTGCTGGAATTCAGCTACTTATGAATTGCAAATGCTGCCCAGAGTAGTTTCACTGCTGGTTGCTCAATCATGGACAGTGTGTATATCCTATGTTTACTTACAGAGATTTGCCATGAATTCAATCTCCATTTAAATGTTACCTTAGTCAACTTGAAATTTGCTTATCATTAAATTGACAGATGCCTGATGGAAGGCTATGCTTGGCATCAATATACCAATTATCCTGCTTAGCTTGGCATATGGCCTTCACATGCATACAGAAGCCATGGGGAGAACGGTTCATTGCAATGGTTCAGAATCATGCTTGGGACCCAGCAAGGCTTCATCCACACCACAGCACTATTCTGTCATGCTACAGGTTGGATCAGAAATCACTGTAGGAAATACAGCCTGCATGGACCCTGGCTACATGGCTGAAGGCTTGCTTTTTGTTGAGTCAGTAGAACACTTGGAATCTGCACTGGAATGTTTTGAGAAACAAGCTGCCTCACTTGGGTCTCAATCTGCCCTGGACTAAAACCAAGGTTCAGAATCTGGCAGCTGGCTAAATCACACAGAACAAGTTAATGGTCAGTCCATTGAGAGAGTGAAGAATTTACTTACTATGGCTCCAAATTCTTTGGTAGATGTTAGCTGGACATGCTATGAAAGACTGCTCTAGTCACATCTCTGATGGTTCACTATGGAGCTCTAGACTTGCAACCTGGCACACAAATCAGGATCTCCCAAACCTGCCTGTGTTTTATCTGTGCTCTTATATTATATCACATATCAGTATTATGATTGTTACATACATTTATGCATGTCTATTCACATGTCTTTTATATAACAATATATATTATCATATCAATATATAGAATATACTGCCAGTACAACAATGACATAATTATAAAATTACAAAGCAAACAATTTTAGCATATACTGTCATTATTTTCTGGTTGACAAATTGTGTGTCTTCAACAAAGCCCTTGAGCTTTCATTACTTTAACATAACTGAATCATATGCTGAAATGCTTTGCTAAGATTGGGTCTAAATTTTTGTTAATTTTCATGGCTTTAAAAGGCAGGCCCTTGCCTGAAGAGTTTATGATACAGCCCAGACAAATCAAGGCTACAATAAGCAAGCTAGTAGAAGATGCATGAATGGAACAAGGATGGTGCCTCCTCATCCCCAGTTCTGGCTGTACTATGCATATGTGTTCTGCCTGAGCTCTGAGCTCTCTGCCTGGTGAGCATAGGCCCCTGATAGAGCTTCATGTGAAAACTGAGCTTTGAGATTACCATCTAATTGGGGCAGGGTCTGGCCACAGCCTCTCCTTTTGCAAGGCTCTGGAGCCCAGGGAGTGAGCACTGCTTCTATTTGCCCTTGCCCTCCCTACCTCTCTCTACCAAATTCATCAGCAGGGAAAGGAGGGGACAAGTGACGGCAGAGCCTGTGTAAAAGCAGGGCCTCCAACTAGACCCTGCACTGAGAACTCACCTAGGGCACAGACAAACAGGGGTACAACCACACTGCAACACCACTTCTGGATCTGCCCCTGGCTAGAAGATCAAGACCTCAGATTTGTGTCCACTAACTTGTCTGTCAGAGTTGATGATTACTTCCTCATCATCATCATTTCTGTGCTTTACAAGGGTTTTTAGGCTTTCTGATTCCTACAAACCATTTATCAAATATAGTCCTATGCAGAATTGATTATTTAGCAGGTGCAACATGTTCTCTAGTTTACCCAGTGACACTACACTTTGTGCAACAAAACAAGCAACTGAAGCTAAAGAAAAAGAGATAAGTAATCAATGGTGAGTCTCTTTACCACCCTTCACTTCAGTTACCCTATCTGTAAAATAAAAATAAGGATACTGACATCCTTTGTGAAAGATTTTGAGAGGTAAGGACAGGAATCATTGTATAAGAGCTTGGTATTATTATTATGTAATAATAAGACAAATAAAAACATTCTCACGTTTAGATCATGCTTAAAAGTTATGTTGACACAACCATGTTATGTAAGAGTATGAAAAAGAATTCAGAAATTCTCAGTCCAGAACCCTAAGGTTCACACAGTTACACTGAAAAAGTCCTTTAACCAATATAAATTGCACAGGAAACTTGTTCCACAGAACTTTTACTGGCAAATCTTCAGTTACGTGATTTAGCTTTACAACTGCCAGTGAGGCATAAAGTGACTTTAGAACCAACAAGAATGAAGCACATGCTCTTCAGAGCAGAGAAGCTTTTCAATTCTAATCCTAATTTTTGAAAATGACCTATGGTTCTGGATATTTAATGACAAATATTAGACTGCATGAAACATGCAACTGATCACTTACATTTAAAATATAATAGTAACATTTAAAATATCAAGGATAATTAATTTTCATATATGCAGACACTTTTCATTGTGAGTATAGATAGCATAATACTAGTATTTGCTTTAAGAAATAAAACTGAGAGTTCTGTCAACAGTAGAAGTTTTCTTTTGGCAACAGACTGTGCAATGAATGCAATGTTAATATTCGTATATCATTCTGGCAGTAATTCTTTTTCTTTCATGTTGCCCAAATATTAAAACACCAATATTTTGGCCATTGCCCTGTTTCTGCTTTCCAGAACTGAGCTGTTTCTGTTTGACCGAAAGAATGAAATACTAAATGCTGTCAGAATGAAATGAGTAAGTGGCTGTTTCTAGTAGAAAAACACAGCATGAAACAAAACAGTAGTTTGTCTTCACCTGAAAGTTAATACTGTATTCTCAATCACCCTGAAAGCTAAGTGTGTTTACCATACATGTCATGAAGCTTTCTTGGTATATGACACTACAGTGTTATTTTCACATTGGACAAACCAAAGTAATCATTGGGTTGAAAGTGAACTCTAGTGCATCTTGTTTGGCCATTTCTCCATTTCCCTGCATCAGAACAGTACTAAGCTTCAGACAACACTATTGAAAATACAGTGCTGCTGAATTTACAGAACAGTCAGTTCCATCAATCTTCTGAATGACAAGCTGCACATTGCATAATGTGGAAATTGCTATTTTACCACAAGTTCCAAGTAAGGACACCTGTGTAGTTACACTGTCCCAGGATCAGACTAGAAGTCATACCATGACCCAGAGCATCACGTCCTGGTCACTGAGTCTCCCTCTGGAAAGGGGTCCAGTGGTCTGAAAGCAGCTATGATGGTAGCGAGGGGTCCACTAGTGGTGGTGGTGAGGGATCTGATGGCTATGCCCAGTGGGGCAAAGAGCCTTGGATTCTGCAGCAGGCCATACCGTCTCAAATTCCAGTGCCATCAGTAGCCCAGTGGGCTGGATAAAGAGGTTTTGTGAGATGGATCCAGCCCATGGGCAGTATGTTTGACACCCTTGTCCTAACCAATCCCCATTTTGTTTGTCGGAGAAGGCATAGCAGAGTTTCTGCCATACAGCTGGCTAACACAGAAGAGAAATAGGGCACTTTTTATCCCTTACACTTATGCATGGGAGATTTTTACTTTGGCAATACATTTAATATCTTCATCTATAAGATGAGTTGGCTTTTAGGTGACAAACAATCCATCCTGCAGTATCCAAAGGCATGGATTTCAATAAAGAGATAAAAAAGATAATTGATAATAAGGTTTCTACAGGCAAGCGTGCACACATCCACATATATGTATACAACTTCAGATGAGTACGTTACCAATTCAAGTGATATTTTCCTCTTATCTAAGGCCTCAGCTCCATCATACTTGTCACAGGCATTTCCTGTACCATTTTGTAAGTTTGCGGGTCACATTTTTTACTTGGTTCAATTATACTGGTCTTCCTAAATTAGATGAGAAACTGTAATCAGCATGTACCTAATCCCATTTTAGATTTAATTGTTTTGGCTTAGTCAAATGAATTTGACTAATATCATGTTTTGTACTTTATTCTTTGGGAAGATGCTAATGATCCTTAGCCATTTAATATTATGACTGATTTCTTTGGCTACCTAAGGGAAAATATTTGCAACAAACAGTGCCTTTGTTACTTTCTGTTCACAGTTATCTGTGAATTGTCCATCATATTAATAGATTTGTTCATTATTTGAAGTTAGTTGATAAATTGTTTGCCATTTCAGTTTAGTGCAGGGATTCTCAAATAGGGTGCCATGCCATACTGGGGTGCCTTGAGATCCTTCCAAGGGTGACACACAATGGTAGCATTGTTAAGTTTGTAAACATGATTCACAAGACAAAACCAGAGATTTCAACCAGACATCCATACTTGTGGTCTTTGTGAGTTCTTTGCAACAGAAAATTTGCTCTATTATTTTTCTGTAGTCAAAAAAAGGTGAAAACAAAGAGGGGTACCTTGAGTCTATCCAGGAGTGCCTCACATCTAAAAATGTTGAGAACCATTGGTTTAGTGACTGCTTGCAAACTATTCCCACAGTTATTGCTTCACATATTATTTAGTCATAATTATTTTTACGTGTGATTGGTTACACACAAAAAGCCTCTGGGTATTGTTTCTATGGTCTTTCTATGCATGCCATAAAGAGCTATTGCAGTGGTTGGCTGAATGTTTTGGGCATGGATATTTGGACAAAAATACATTCAGTTGAGCATTTACAATACTTCCCCCTTTTCATGAAATCTGCAACACAAAAGTTTTCTCATGAGACTGTCTAAATGAACAGTATGTACTTATAAAATTGTTTGTAGAGATTTTGTAGTAATTGCTCAGTGCTAGACCTCCTAAGACAATATCATTTTACTCTTACCTTATCAAGGAATTGAAAAAAAATCCAAGAAATGTAAAACATCCCAGCAATGTTATAGTACACTTCTTCAGTATTCCCTTGTAACAGATCAAAGTATATTAACAAAAACTATTACAGACATTCAGCTGATGAAGCTGGGTTGCCTGCAGATCTTTAACATGAATTGTAATGGCAAGGGAGTAAATAGAAAGAAAAGGAAAAATGAAATGAGTACCTAACTTTCCTATGCGCTCTCAGGTACAACATGTACCAACAGAAGGGTGGGCATGTTTGCTAATGCATTTCAGTTTACAGAAGTTTCAGTGAATTAATAGCATCCCTGGTATGAGCAACAACACTCCTTTCTTTATGCAATGCAGAATAATTTCAATTTTTTACAGCTAGTATTTCTTATCCATTCCAAAATGTTAATCATGGATGAACATCTCTCCTAGAAGAAAGTTAAAACTATAAAAACTATAAAAAGTCTATTGACCTCTATTAATTCATATAAGGTTTTTTAAAATAATTTCTTTAAAACTTCATGTTTTTTCATCAATTAATTTCTATAGGTTCTTTCCATAAGAAATTCTCTCTTGACCAAATCCTGAATTCATGAGCTATTTCAGGAATTTTGATTTCAAAATTAACTCTCCCTCCCTCTACCCCTCAATAAAGTAAAACATCTGAATACTTTTTCAGCCCTTCAGATTTTCCACACAATGAAAGAATTAACTTCATAAACATGTGTGCTTATTTCTCCAAGTCAGAATTCAATGCTTTTGCTCTCATTGATTTCACTGTACTGTCAGTCTTGCAATTTATTTCCTTAACTATTACACCTTTTAGTCTAATTATGACAACAGGAAGGAAAATAACTGGTACAAAATGACCGAGATAAACTCCATATTCTAACACTTCACAGCAAGGGTTCAGATGAATGGCAAGAGATACATTGCTCTTTCCTATGTTTGGTCATCTGAGTGTTGCTGAAACATCTCTGTCATGGACAGCTCTTGTTCCTGGCTCACAGAAATAAGGATATGTAGTCAGCCACGTTAGTCTGAAGTCAAGTGGAACGAAGAATAGATTTGCTCCTTATGGACCAACTATAGTTATAAATATATATATATAGCACATGTTTTCATGAGCAAAAGCTCACTTCATCAGATGCTGTGAAAGGACATTTTTCTGCATGCTCATGAAAGTTTGTACTATATATGTATATTGTGTGTGTGTGTGTGCTATATATATATACACATATATATGTGTGTGTGTGTATATATATGTGTGTGTATATATATATTCATGTGTGTGCTGTGCACACACACATATGTATATATACGCGTGTCTCTATATATAGCTATATCTATCTACACACACAAATACACACATATCCATATCCATATACACACATCACACACTTTGGTTAGTCTGTAAGGTGCAAATCTACCCTGCCTTCATAGAAACAAGTTAATACTTTCCCTTTTAGACAGCACCTCAATGCACAGATTAGGCAAACTGCAGCTCCTTGCATTGTTTAAGCAAGCACAAGGATCCCCAGCATAGGAAGAAGGATAAATCCTTCCTTTCCTCCACCCCAGGTCACCAAGTGGGCTAAGTGCAGAAATATCTTGCTGCCCCTGCAAGGCAAAAAGGTATATTGTGCCTATATGATTCAGGTGCAGTTGTAGCCCTGTCTTTTAGGTTGCATGGTTCAACACAAATGAACACTAATTCCACATGTCTCTGATAGACAGGATACTGACCCAAACTAGTTTTGTGTTATACAAATACACTATTCTAGCAAAATCAGTAAAAGTAAAATAAAGTACTGCTTTAAAAGTCCCCTGGAGTACAGTTAAACTTTAGGCATCATATGTAATCAATGCCGCTGAATCATCAAGATCAATAAAAATGTTCAGGGATGTTTTTCGAGTGAAAGTATTACAACATGCAAATTGTGGGTCTAAGGTCCCTCAGAAAATGATGAGAAGGAAGAAACATGCAAGGAAGTAACACAGGGGCATATTCTACCTAGCCCCCTGAGGGCAGAAGTTGTTTTGCCTCGGAGGTAGTTCGGGTTTCAGTGCACAGTGCTGTATTGTGCTGTGTGGACCCACTCCCAAGTGTGAGAGAGGGCAAAACTTGATTCACTGAATGGATTCCCTGAACAGCTTTTTTCCCTGTTCACTCATGCACAACTAATGAGCTTCAATAAAAATTCATTTCAGCAAACTAAAAATATTGGAAAGTAGGATTGGCTTTAAGATGACAGTGGGATTTTTAATATCTGCATCTAAATGACTCCAGCTGCACTTAACTAGGTCCCACTACTCCTTCTGCCCTGAAAAACCCCTATTTCTATTCATGTGCTGTTCATGGATGGAAAAGTGCTCATTTTTTAAAAACTTCTTTTGTTCTCCACTAATGACAGGAACTGCCTACAGGGCTGCTGTTTGTGTCTCCTGCCACCCCGAAGTTTCAATCACATAACTCATTTGTTTACAATTGCTATGGCAACAATGGGTACTACAGCAACCATTAATAAACTGCCACTTAGTTTAAAAATAAAAACAAGGAAAAAACAAAAAAGAGAGAAAGAAAGAGAGAGGAGCCAAGGAACAGCAATGACATTTTACAAGAAATCACAGAAGATAAAAAGTTTTAGATTTTCAGCCCAATTAATTTAGGGCCAGAGTCTGTTTTGCCTGCTCATATTGAAAACTACTTTACTCACTGAGTAGCCATGAACTGGATAACTTGCAGAGAAAAATGTTCCTAAGCTAGAATCAGAAGGCCACAGCATATCAGACTGCAACCCTTACATGCGTAGTTTCCTACTTTTACCAAGTTCTTTTCAATTCTTTTTTTTCTTGACTAAAAAAAAATGTATTAATTATCCATGTTTTACAATCCACCTTTCTCCTTTACTTACTGTTTATTTCCGGTAGTATAGGTTGTATTTACAGCTTTACAGTACGGCCAGCTTTACAATACTTGAACACCTTAACATTGTTTAAGCATTGTATTAAGCATTAACACTGTAGGCGAGAATTAATTCTCTGGATCACAGTGTACACGAGAGGTCTAGTCAGATGCTACTTGTATGGAGCCCTGCAACCATCACACCAAGACTTTTGACCTGCATTCCTAGGCAAGAGTATGGAGGAGTGGAGGCTGCCCAAGACCTACCATCCCCACTTTAGACCACTGAATCCAAAGTTAGACCAAGTCCAGACATTAAGGCCTCAATGGTTGTAACTTCTGCCAGAGAGCAACAGATAAGTACTACTGCTGACTACCTAATGCCTCAGCAAGGATTCATTTCTGTCAAGGCGAAGTCCCTTAGTCTTTCTCCAACCAAGGAGAACCCACAAGACAGTGGGAGCTAGGGCTTTGAGGTGCCCTATACTTGCTTTACTCTGGAGATTGCAACATTGTGGTATTTTATTGGAGCTACCCCACCACGAGTAGTCCCACCACGTTGCCAACAGGCCCTCCAGTAAATTTACAGTCATACCCAGAACCAATTATTAATGTATTTATTCTCAAAATACTCCTCTGAGGTGCACAAGTATTCTTATCTGCACTGTTACCTAGTGGGAACACAAACGTAGAAACCAGGGGCAATTTGAGCCTTCCAACAGTGAGAATCTGGGTGCTTTTCCCCAGGAAAGTGAGCTAAATCACCAGGCTGAGGTGGCTGGTGAACAGAAAGACCAGGTGCCTCCAAAGAGTAATCCTGAGCACTCAGCTCTTAAGTAGGTGCCTGGCAGCTAGTCAGTAGAAATGCCAGGCACAGAGCTGTCTGAGCTCCTACCCTCCTTCACAACTTAGGTATCTGTCCTACACCAGGAGCTTCTGTGACCTTGGGATCCAGATCAGCCAAGACAACTGTGTACCTGAACCAAGAAGCCAAACTGACATCAGCACCAAGTCCAATAAAAGCATCGCGCTTTATGTTCATTCTTGAATATGGCCAGTTCTGGTGATGCCAAGACCTGCCATAACCTATTGCAGGGGTAGGCAACCCCCAGCATGGGTGCCTGACCATGGCATGCAAAGGCATTTTGCTTGACACGCACTCCTTGGGGTGGACAGCAGGGAAGGGGCTGGGCCTGCACTGTCACAACAAGGATTGGGCCCCTTGCAGTTTCCCCACCATCCACCCCTGGTACACCAACATCTTACAAATCAAAGTTGTGGGTGTTTTTGGCACTCTGCCCAAAAACATTGCGGACCCATGACCTATGGGTTAGAGCACTTGCTGAGGGAATGGATGGCCTGAGGAAGCTCAAACTCACATTTCCCACTTCCCAAGACAGGGTCTTAGCTGTTAGGCTGCAGGCCACTTTGGGCACCTTCCACATTGCTTGTTGAAACTGGACCAATGCGCACCCAAGCATGAAAGCTTCTCTGGGCCAGAACAACAGCAAGCAAGGGAGAATTTGGCTCTGTGACCTGGTGGATTCTTGTCCCTACTGCTGGGGCTTATTCTATTTTAAATCAATGACTAGGTATAATTCTGGCAGTTGTCACCTCCAAAGTGAGTGCAAATTCATTACTTAGCAGTAATTGTCTAAGAACATCCAAAGGAAGACTAACAATTATACAAGTATGGCACAATCCTTTGCACTCCTTATCACAGGGCAAGGGTGAAGTACATTGTTATTTATTTATCTTTGTTATGTAGGAAAACTTACATTGCAATGACACATCACATATATAAGGTTAAATAAACAACCTTTTCCTCCAGCTTTACTATGGAATTAATATAAAATAAAGCCAGTGTAAATGTGAAACAAATTATACCCTCAGTTGTTAACTATTAGATTCCCAAAAGATATTGGAGTCTATTCAGAGAGGAGCAACAACTATCATTAGGAGGCTGGAAGAATTGATTTAGACAAGAGAGCTGGAATGAAACTCCAAAAACTAAATAGCTACAATATGGCTAAGTAATGATTAGAGGGAGATATGGTAAGTCTACAAATATTTAAAGTGAGTGAACACCAAAAATAAAGGAATTATTTACGGCAACACAAGGAGAAAAAAAAGACCTCCAGAGAGTCAATATATTGGACTCTGATGCAGTCTTCTTCAGAAAGTAAGTGGGCACTTAAAAGTACATTAGGCCAAACACTGGAAGACAAAACACTGTAGGAAGGTGGCCTTGTTGATCTTCTACCTTTGTATTATATTAGGATTCTATCAAGGCTACAAATATCAAGGACAATAAAAAGTCCTTTTTTAGATATGTGGGGAGCAGGAGGAAAAGCAAGGGCAACGCTGGACCCCTGCTAAACCAGATGGGACAACTGACAACCGATGCCCATGAAAAAGCAAACTTGCTTAATGGGTACTTTGCGTCAGTTTTTCACCAGTCCCATGGGATGGCCCTGCCCATTGTGGGTCAGGGAGGCCCGGGTGAGGGAGATTCCTTGCCCTCCATCGAAGTTGACCTCGTGAAGGAACATCTTGACAAGCTGGACACCTTCAAGTCAGCCGGCCCCGATGGTTTACACCCCAGGGTACTCAAGGAGTTGGCGAGCATCATAGCCCAGCCCCTGGCATGGATCTTTGAGAACTCCTGGCGCTCTGGTGAAGTGCCCAAAGACTGGAAGAAGGCCAATGTCTTCAAGAAAGGGAGGAAAGTGGATCTGGCAAACTACAGGCCCATCAGCCTGACCTCTATCCTGGGCAAGGTCTTGGAAAAGATTATCAAGGAGGCTGTCCTTAATAGACTAGCTGACGTCAATATCCTGAGGGATACCCAGCATGGGTTTGTTGTGGGTAGGTCTTGCTTGACCAATCTCATTTCCTTTTACAACCAGGTGACCTATCACCTGGACAAGGGGGAATAGATCGACGCTGTATATCTTGACTTCAAAAAAGCCTTTGATCTGGTATCCCATGATCACCTCTTGGCAAAACTGGCCAACTGCAGCCTTGACCTCACCATATTAGCTGGGAAACTGGCTCCACAATAGGACCCAGAGGGTGGTGGTTGACAGGAGTCAATCGTCTTGGTGTGTGGTCACCAGTGGAGTCCCTCAAGGCTCTGTCCTAGGACCTATACTGTTTAACATTTTCATCAGTGATGTTGACATTGGTGTGAGAAGGGGGCTGGCCAAGTTTGCCGACAACACCAAACTCTGGGGTAACGCATCCACACCTGAGGACAGGAGGGTGACCCTTACCCAGGAAATGGGCAGAGAAGAACCTGATGGTGTTCAACACCGAAAAATGCAAGGTTCTCCACCTTGGGAGGAAAAACCTGAAGCATGCTTATAGGCTCGGCAGTGGTACACTGGTTAGCACTACAGTTGAAAGGGACTTGGGGGTCATGACTGACCACAAGATGAACATGAGCCTTCAATGTGATGCTGCGGCTAATAAAGCAAGCAAAATGCTGGCTTGCATCCATAGATCCTTCTCAAGCAAATCCCGGGACGTCATCCTCCTGTTGTACTCAGCCTTGGTGAGGCCACAGCTGGAGTACTGCATCCAGTTTTGGGCTCCACAATTCAAAAAGGATGTGGAGAAGCTTGAGAGAGTCCAGAGAAGAGCCATGCACATGATCAGAGGTCAGGAAAACAGACCTTATGATGATAGGCTGAGAGCCATGGGGCTATTCAACCTGGAAAAGCACAGGCTCGGGGTGATCTGGTGGCCGCCTATAAGTTTATCGGGGTGCTCATCAGGATCTGGGGGAATGTCTTTTCACCAGAGCACCCCAAGGGATAACAAGATCAAATGGTCACAAACTCTGCCGCGACCAATTCAGGCTGAACATAAGGAAGAACTCCTTTACTGTCCGAGCCCCCAAGGTTTGGAATAGGCTGCTGCCAGAGGTGGTTCAAGCACCTACTTTGAACATCTTCAAGACACATTTGGATGCTTATCTTGTTGGGATCTTATGATCCCTGCTGACTTCCTGCCCCTGGGGCAGGGGGCTGGACTTGATGATCCTCTGGGGTCCCTTCCAGCCCAAATGTCTATGAAATCTATGAAAGAAAATGCCCTACTTTTCAACAGACATGCCATTCTTGTTGCCATTAACAATCTGCTACTGTGCATTCTTGGCTTGATACAATACATATAAATTGTATGTTGTAGATTCAGTATGTGGCAAAATGGCATGAATTTTAACTTATAACTGTAATGGCAAGATCTATAACTGAATGTAGTGTGCAGAAAAGAACCTAGGGAAGAAACTTTAATTCAAAAGTAATTCAGTAATTCTATCCTCAGCAGAAACTGGCATTCACTTCACATAGTACTTCTGCAGATTTTTATGCATGTATTAAATTATAGCTTTTATATATATATATACACACACACACACATTTTATAAATATAAATTTATATGTATGTATTACATTCATGCTAATAAGATTGTATGCCTGCCTGGGATAATAGGCCCCGCATTCCAGCCTCTCTTAATAGGGAGCAACCCCTATCACTTCCAACAGAAAGCTATTGAGGGATTTCCAAAAAGTGATCACCATAATGATTTCTTTTCACAGAACCCCTTCCTTTCTTTTCATGCTGCGGTGTGGGAGGGATCACCTGGAGCAGCATTCCTTTCTTTTAATCTCATCTTCCCTGAGTGCTTTTGAGCCATTTCCCCCAGGCTTGTAAATTATGTTCTTCCAGTATTAGATGTGTCTGACTGGATTTGGTGCCCATCCTCCTATGAAGCTGCATATGTGCTGTGCACGCCTAACTCTTTCCTTTTTAACACAAATATGTTACTTGCAGAAAACCTACACATATCAGTAGGATAAGCAGTATCACTTCAAAGCTCTCAATGAAAAGGGAATGAGTGTCTTTCAAGCAAAAAAAAAAAAAATGCGTACAATGCCAGGTGCTTTTTTCTTCTAGAAGCCTTCATCAAACAAGGAGACATGCTGTAAAATAACACCCAAAATTCTGCTCAAAGAAAATGGCACATCACAGAAGAAAGCAATTAAATGAAAATGGGAAAGTGTGTATGGCAGAATCAATGTCTAGACAACGCAAGATGAAAACAAATACAATAGTTGTCATACCATGGCTTTTCCGTTTGTAAAAGATCTTCTGGCTAGCTTATTCCATATTAATAAATGGTCATATTTTAATACAGTACCAAGATATCAGATTCACCCAAAAAACCTTGTCTGCCAATATAGTACCAAAGGTTTTAATCTTAACATCAAATGGCAACTTGCAGGGGGAGATCCAGGCAGGGTGTGTGATGTGACTTAACCTGGCTCTTGGTAGCAACACCTGACATGTCCTTTCTCAGCAGTGTCCTGCCCCACTCCACAATATGCAACCAGAGCCTGGAGCCCCTCTGCCTCTATTGCAGGGTTTCCCTTTACTGAGTGTTTGGGGCTCGTGTGCCACACACAGCAACTGCCCAGGCCATCTGTGACATGTACCGCAGGCTTGTCAGCCCTGACCTACAGCAGCTTGCAAAGCAGCTGCATAGTGGCTTTCTATTTTGTATACAACTTTGCAAGAGCTGAAGAACATTAACACCTCACCAACCAGAATATTGCCAACCACATTCTTCACCAATGCTGCAGGGAAAGCAATAAAGACATCACAATTCTGCTTATGACATTTCTCTTGAATCTGTTGCACAATAAAATTTATGTATTTCCTGCCCTCCCTGACTCCCTCTAAAGCTGTACTGAGAACTAGCCATCTGATATGTCAAGAATAGTCAGCTAAGTGTCTAAACCAGTATTTTACCAGCAGTCACAAACAGCAAGGTCCCCAGTCACTCTCCTTTTCCCTTAATTATGATCACACAATGAAGGATTTTTGAAGGTCAACGTTTTCTTCCTTGGTTGAGCAGAAAACCTTGTGCAGATTCTCAGTCAGAGCTATCCACCTAGCTATCCACCTACTGACTCTGCTGGAATACCATCGAGATGAGAAACTTTGGCATTTTCAACACCTGCCTGGCATTCTGGACCTCTTCCAGGATACGCTTGATATTTAAGGCATCAGTATATCTTACCTAAGATCTCTCTAGCAACAAAGCCACAGACGGTATATCATAATATGGCAAATAGTGATGTACATTACCGGCCTACAGACTTGAAGCGTATTTAAAGAAATGTCTCTCAAAAAATCTTCCAAATGATGTGAGCTCTGCCTCCATCTCAGCACAATTGCCAAGGCTCTTCTGCTTCTGCACAGTAATGGCATGAAGATTTTCCATATCCTTTTTGTGCAAAAGGAAGCACAAAAAAATTTGGGATGCTCCTCAGAAATTCTGCCTGAGCTTCCCTCAAAAAGCCATTGTGCGCATAGATGTTGTAATGACAGACAGGAGTCGTGTACGTTTTGGGAGAGAACGAGCATCGTATGAACACTGCTTTACAGGCCACCCAAAACTCTGCAGCTGGCTCTGTACTCTCCCAATCAACTTCAGAGGCACCAATAGGATGAAAACAGTTTTCTGGCCTAGAAAATGTCTGAGAACTTGGATTTATTTGATTTATGTCTTTTGTAAGGAGACAAAACGAGAAGCTACAAAAGCTGTGACTTTAATATTTTAATAAAATGAATAAAGCTTTAAAGAAACTAAAATAATGACTGTGAGCTCTGTAATTTTGTATTTACAAAAATCTACAAATTGCTCCAACTGTAAGGAGGGAAGTGCATGAAAATGCAGGAAATACCATTACCAGAACTGTCACGTTCACAATGAAGTTAAGGGAATCTTGAACAAATATTTCTTTTCTTCTCCTTTCCTTTGGTTTGAAGCTTTCCTCTAGCTACATGAAAGCAGGTTCCTTTACTTTGCATGTGTTTGCCACTAGATTGTTAGCACTTGGAAGTCTTTAAAGACTTCTAACAATAAGTAGGCAATGGGCTGAATGCCTTAAAACCTGAAGAAACGTTTTTAGGGCTAACTAACGTTGCATATTAAGTTGCAAAACTAAAGGAAGTAAAAAGAGAAGCTATTCTGTACTCACTATTCAGGGATTTGGATAAAACAAGGGCCCAAAGAACAGGAAGATAAGGTCATAGCTGTACTACATGAAGCGGACAGAATCCAAAAATTCTTTTTCAAGGTAGCCGTTCTTGCAGTGGAACAGAGTGTACTCATCGTGTGGGACACCCAGATTAAAACATGATAGAAGAAGCAATACAACAGGCTTTCAAAATATGCTTAAATAGAATTCTGGTGTTCTAAAAGACGCCGCTATGTTTAGATGAAAATCTCGCTCTATTGCTGCATAATTTTATGAATATGAAGGTTTGCATGGATATGTCCTGCCTCCCTGCTGAGCATGAGGCTATTCCTGAGAATAAAGCCCTGCCCACTCTCTCCTGCTGCACACGGGCCAAAGCCCAGACATTAGGTGACATGTGCAGCTTAAAGCAGTCCTGGGCCCAAGCTGCAGCACCACGCTCAGGCTTTCTGCCTCTGCTAGGGCTCACACTCATAACTACTCCAAACTGAATACAATCCTGACCAAATTTGGTCACTGAAGACAGTGAGGTGGTAGTGTTAACAGTTGCGAAACCTGGTCAAATTCCAGTTTGGGAACTTAATTATCTCCCTCTGGGTTCAAATGATTGCAGGATTCTTTGTCATTGATGATTTTAAATTGTTTCTCTTAGATATAAAATGGCTGCTGTGACCCTTGCCGAAGGTGGCCACTCTTCAGTGGTGGGCAAAGGGATCCATATTTATAGTTGAATTTGTAATACACCTGTCGGAGAGTCTTTTGAAATCAGCATTTCTATAAACTATTAATGAGATTGTTATCATTATGACTGGATTATTGATGTGCTATTGGGACAGCATTTTTAGCTGGAACTGTCCATCACTGATGTATTTGGTGGCTATTTTAAAAGTGCCAGTTCCTATCTTGTAATTTAACTCTTAATTAAACTCAGCAATTATTCCTATGTCATAGTTGTCTCTCAAGATCAGTTATATATTTGTAATATATATATATTTCTCAGCAGGACCATTAATTTCTCTTGTCATCTTTTGTGATCCAGCACTATATAAACGGTGCTTTCACATATACATGGAAGCCCACCCATTCAATCTATAAGAATAAAAAAAAATCAAATTTACACAACCAGTCTCAATACTTACTATACTAGCACATAAGAAACTAAACCTTAGTACTTCAGCTACCAGTAATGCTACAAAAATAATTCCAAATGCTTTGATTATATGAGTGAAATGTCCAGAATTAAAAATATCGATAGGAGCCTCAACATCATCAAATATATAGTAGAAAATTTGTAGGAATTATTCATTTTCGTAAAGATATCCTCTCACAGTGTATTTGATATTGTAATAGGTTTTCTGTTCATTGAATGTATATTTTATTTTTAATATAGAATATCCTTGTAACATTAATAAAATATTTATTTACTAGTAAAAAAGTCATATAAATCATAGAAGGTATATTGCGTATTACAATTAATCTAGTTTAATATTCAGAATTTTTCATTAAATACACTATTCACAAATATTTTCCTTCACTAGCCAACCAGCTCTACAATGGCTTAGCAAAGTTTGGCAAATAATTTAGCCATCATTTTTATTTTATTAATCACGGATTACATTAATTCATTGTGCAACTAGCTCCAGTAATAATATTGGCTCCCTCTGCTGTATACATCTGAAATAACAGTAAGTTGCGAATGCAAAGGCAAATTAGATTTCATGGACAAGAAAGGATGTTGCCATCTATCCTATACCCTGTTGTGAAGAAGATATCAGACAAACAGAAGTTAATGATAACTTTTAATGACTGAGTGCTGGGGGAGAGAGGGCTATGGGTATACTAAAGAAAGTGCCTGAGCTGGAAGTGTAGAAAATCCCTAAAGAGGGAAAAAACAAAGAAACCAGGTGTTAGAACTGGCATTTAAAAACTGAGAAAGTATGAGCTTGAAAATGAAAGAGGTAGGTCTCCTGCACGAGAGGAAACCTTTGAGTGTCATGAGTGAAAGCTGAAGGAAGCTGACTTTAGGAGTCAGAGACAAGACTCCATGATCTGGAAGAGAAACCCGTACTGGAGGGGGAAGGTCTGAGTGAGTGAGTACATTGACCAAATCCCAAAGAATGCTCAGGTTTGGTAAAGACACGGAGGCAGCAGGTTTCATACAGGTATTTCTTGTTTTGCAGGGATCCACCTACTGCACATGCTATCTACAGCGTGATTCATTTGCCAGAACCAGTAGATGTGCCTTAGGAGTGAACTATCAACTACGGTGTCCATGAGGGTGTAGCTCTGAGAAGTCTGTGGAGTCTTAAATGAGTCAGCAGTGCTCTTGGGGACTGGGTCAGGTAGATGGTAGGAAGCTACTTCTGGGGAGCAGCACCAGACCAAGAGGGAGGTGAGCAGCCAAAAAAGATTCAGTGCTGACAACCTACTCAGACCCAATAGAGTATAAAAGCACATAGATCCATTGCTGGCATCCAGACATAGCTGCCTGTAACTGTCCCATAGGGGAAACACAACCAGTTTCCCAAGAGTGTCTGGATCATTTGATTTTATCGGAGAGCTACCTTATGAAGATGAAATTTTATGGGGGTGCTTATCCAAGAATGCTACTATTTTGAGCTAAAAATTAAATTTGTGACTTTGCAAAGAAAAAAAGTGGCCATCAAAACAGAGGACAGGTACAGGCCTTACACTTTTACCAGTATAAGTGGTCAGAAGCTGGTCTCTGCCCATAACAGAACTGAAGTTCAGCACAGATAGACTGATTTCAAAATGACAGAAGTCAGTCTAAGATTTGCCCTCCCACCGAAGGGCAAATGCATTAGGCCTTTGTGAAGCAGCTAGTATTCACTTTGGATTCGGTTTCAGCCGATTCAGGGGACGGTGATTCGATTCAGTGATTCAAATCACTGTCCTGATTCAATTCACCGAATCTGATCGGGAGATTCAGCGGCCACCAAACCTCTGAATCTCCGAATCAGTCAGGCCCATCCTGCCCATCCTGACAATGGCTGCACCACCCGCCCCAGCTCCTGGCTCTTTGAAAAGAAAAAGCCCCAACTCAGCGGGTGCTGCTGAGTGGGGGGTCAATCCCCACTGCCCCATGCTGCATGGGGGGCTCTGCCACGAGCCCCCCGACCCCTCCCTCACTCCCCCAGCTTCTCCACGGGTGCCCCACCAGCTGCAGCTCCAGCCCTTTAAAAAAAAAAACACCAAGAAACCCCCAGACTCACCACTCCTGCTGGTGGGGAACGATCCCCACTGCCCCCCTTCTTCCGCACAACATGGGGGGTTCTGCATGAGCCCCAGAAGCCCCAAGACTGCTGCAGGAGCAGACAGTCCCGAGGCTTTTCTCAGTTTTTTCTTCTTAAAGGGCCAGAGCTGGGGGGGCTGAGAGGGGGCGGAGTGCTGATGCAGAGCCCCCCAAGCAGCAAGGGGCAGTAAGGGGAAGCAGGGATTGCCCCACACCCAGCAGCACCTAGTGAACACCAGAGCTTTTTTTAAAGTACGGAGCTGGGGCAGGGTGAGCAGCCATGAAGGGGGCTGGGGGAACAGGCAGGGGTTGGGGTGGCTGGGGGAGTGGCGGGG
>NW_017729024.1:159039567-159055302 GCF_001723915.1 Gavialis gangeticus | reverse complement strand
CCCCCCATGGTCCCTTCTCCCCTCCCCCGCCCCTAGTACTTATGAGTTCAGAGTCGACTGCAGCTCCCAGCTGCAGACACCGGGGACTGCCCAAATCATCAAAGCTTCCTGAATCTTTTCTGAAGATTTGGAGAGCTTAGAATCAATTTGGACCTTTAAATTGGCCCTCTGATTTGATTCAGATTCAGAGATTCAGCCACAGAATTGGGCCAAATCTCCTCCGAATCAAATCAGCACCCAAAGCTTCTCACAGCCGTAGAATGCATGCTCTGTTCACTACCAATCTAAACTATGCCACTTACAGAAAACCACACTTAGATTGATTCTGCTTTGGGCTTTTTGAATGTCTGCACCTAGCCTGGATGTTTAGTCTTAAGATCTAGTTAGATACGCAACCCCATATGCAGAACACTCAACACAAGAGAAATTCCTTGCTGAGGAGAACCTTCCATCACCAATCCTCCTGTGAAATTTGAAATATTGTAACAAGAAAGAAGAATTCAACGTTCTGCTTGCCATCAGACAGCTTTGAGGTAAATAGACTTCTCCAACTTTTATCCAAGTCTAGTTTGCATAAAATGTAAAAGGAACTTTTCCAGCCAGGAGATCTTACTCCTCCCTCCAACTCTCCTGTGAAATATGAATTTTAATTTCTACCTGGGAGAAATTTTATAATCTTTGCATTCTCCTATGCCTGGGGAAGGATGTGTGCCTGAAACCTTGCAAATAAAGATGTTTTCCAACTGTCTAGTTGGTCTAATAAAAGATATCACCTCTAGCACACTGACTGCAACCCCACATGATGCACAAAACAACAGTGAGATGGAGTAGCTTTTATACCCATCCCAGAATGAATCATTATGCAGTAGAGAGAGATAAGAAGAACAGTCATCATAAGGGCTAGGGACAGAAGTTACACATAAAACAGTTTAAGTGACCAGAAGCTGGTTTAAACCTGTAACAGAACAAAAGTCTAGTACACATAAACCAATTTAAAAATGGCCCAAACTGGTTTAAGATAAACCTGGTTGAATGCAGTATCAGACTTAACTGATTGATGTCAAACCGGTTTATGGAACTTCTGTCTTGGACCCCTTCCTGGTTTAAGTTAAATCAGAGTCCCCCAGCATCCCAGCATGCTCAGCAGCCCTGGACTGGGCTGTGCTCTCTGCTACAGAGAGCAGGGCTGGCTCCACCCCTCTGCTCTGTAGCCAGAGCAGGGGCAGGGGCATGGCCAGATACTGGCCCGGCATGGCCCCCTGAGGCAAAGGGGGTTCCCAGTCTCATTTGGGGGAGCCTTGCAATGCTTCACAATAATGATTTTCATACATCATGTGATGTTTGAATATCATAACTGGTACGATGAGGAGAGCCTCCAAATAGCAATTCCCATTTCAAACACAAGAAATAACACAAGAAAGAGCTGGTGAAAGAGAGCGAGAGGGACAGAGATAGTGCTACAGTGAAACAATTAAAGATTTGCTGACCAGAAGGTCAAAAGAGTTTTCATATCTAGGTACTCATATGACCTTCATCACTGCTTTCAGTCAGCACCTTAAATTAACTTTGGTGACAGCTGTAGGTGGATGTACTCAGAAAGTGCATCATGGGACCAGGAAGGCTCTAAACCAGTGCAAAAAACAGTGCAGTTAAGGCTTCAACAAAATGTTTCTACCATCTTTTTGTTAAAGAGCTGCCTTTCTAAGCAGTTAACATTTGCTAATGTTGGGATGTCTTACGGTGATGTCCTAAGGCAGTTTCCACTGCATACTTTGAATTCTTTGTAATCAGATATTGTTATCAAAAGGCATGTTCTGACCTAATTGATTCATGTTTTTCCTCACAGCCCAACATATTGACTTTGGCTTAGTTTTACTGAGATTCACTATGTAGACTATTGAACTTACATTGATAGAAAAATAATCATCTTAGGCGCCAGGAGCAGACCAGTGAGGGAAAATCTGAATGTCCCTATTTCTCCATGCATTAACACTAGAATGTGTGCAGGGCATTCCTCCAGCCAGCATTTTTTAGCTGCATCAGGTTCCCTTTTATACCATTACTTAATATACAAAGGGGATTGAGAAACAGTAAGAGAAACTCACTCTTAGAACTAAGCCTTAGAGCTAAACATGATATGTCCTTCTGGCATAAAAGACCAAGACACTGAAGAAATTAAATCTCTTTCCATCTTTTTGCCAGTGTAGATCCTTACTATTGAGTGTCCCATGCCAATTTTAAATTAAATACTATATACTTCATCAAAAAAAGAAAACCCACAAAACTTTAGAACCTAAGACAATTTTTCCTGATTCCAGGCATTTGTTTGAGATTGTTTGCAACTTGTAGGTATAAAGTGCTGCTGCCCATCAAACCTTCTCATATTTTGTGTAGTCATTTCATAGGAAGCATAATAAGGTAAACCCTGCTAATTGAAAGGGTGCTGACAGATGTGAAAAACACCAAAACAGTGCTTTATCAGAAGAAGAATTGCATCAGTTTGACACAGCTCACCCAGCATCTGTATAGTTTGCACAGTTCAGCAGAGATTTATGGTGCTTTTATCAGCTATTATATAAAAGCACCAAAAAGCCTTGGTGAAGCACACAAACTATACAGACTGATGCAATTTCTCTTCTGATAAAGCACTGTGCTTGGTGTGGGGGCACACCAAGCTGAACGTAAAGCACCGTTTGTTTTTTCCCTCCACGTCTGTCAAAATATGCTACCACTGCCAGCAGTGAAGCTGTAAATGGACTGATACTCTGGATTAAAAGGTCAGGCAAAGTATATTCTATTGAGATGCTTCAAGGCATACTTGGGTTGGAGTTGTTCCTTATTTAAAAGTTCAAACATGTAAACGTTATCCTATTTCTCTCTTGTTTTGCAGGTCATCAACCGGAAGACAATCTCCATTCAAGGCTTGTTCCCTCATTGCTTTTCCTCTAAAGGAACAATAATATATATTATACCCACATCCAATGAGACAACACAAAATGGGTTTGGGAAAGAGAAGAAGACTTCAGCTTTGTTAAATTAACTTTTTGAGAAAGCTGGCAACCCTATTTTTGACTTGCTCTAACCTCCCTCCCCCAAACTTCTTTTAGTTGTAAATGCTATAAAATCAAACACAGCATTGGTAGTAAGCTGAGTTCTTGCAAAGTTTGAATCCTTGTTTAGTCCTTTGGCTCTGAATAATCAACTTTCCATAATACATTAAGAATCTGGCATTGCTGTTCAGCAGTCTTTGCCAGCAGCAACCTGAATTTCAACCATTTAAACTGTAGAATGGTCAAGAATTTAATCCTGAATCCAATGGCTTGCTCGGCTTAAAAGTAGATACTATGCATCAAATATTTTAAAACAAAAAACTCTACTTTTGGCTGACTATATGCTAATTTCATATATGGGCCCCAAACTGTGTATCCAAAATATCCCTTTCCTTCTCTAACCATTTGCCCCAAGAGGATTGGAAAGGGCATTTTTGTGTAACAAGCTCATTTCTCCATGACCACAGACTTCCCTCTGAACGGCAAGAACCTTGAAAAATGGGGTCTTTATTTATTTATTTGTTGTGCTTGTTACATAACACCCATTCCCATGTACCTGGCTGCTCTACAAAAGTTAAACACAGCAAGAAATAAAAGAACACTAGACCTTGCAGCCAGATGGAAGAAGCTTTTCTGCTAAGAGAAGAGCTGAGAAAAAAGTAACCCAGAAAGAAAGAGCTGGTAAAAAAAAGAGAGCAAGATTTGCTGACCAGAAAGGCCAACTGAGTTTGTATATCTAGATACTTACATGGCCTTCATCACTGTTTTAAGTAAGTAACTTAAATAAACCTTAGCAACAGCTGTAAGTGGATGCACTCAGAGGGCACGTCCCCATGAATGGGAAAGTGGCACATATTTGCACTGCTACTAGTTGTCCCCAGGGAACACCCCTGCATGTGCGCTCTGGCATATGGCAAGTTGCTGCAGATGGGATAGGGGAGGCTACGGCCAGCACCTAGGATGGCCCTAGCAGTCTTAACTAGGGTCCTGGGGGCCTCTGGTTTTGGGTGATGTACACTGCCACCATGTGTGCTGCCCCACTTTTTTCTGGACCTTTTTTTTTGACACCAAAATCTCCCCGTGTCCAAAAAAACCTGATGCACTGCAAATTAGCAGTATGGTGAACACATGCATGTGCAGTATATGCCGTTTGCAGTACCACAAACTGCGCATGCATGCTCATCTGGATGCACCCAGAAAGTGGAACAAAGAAGTCTCTAAACCAGTGAAAAACCAGTGCAGTGAAATGAAGAGATAAAATACAATTTAGATAACTTCATCCCTTGGAAAAAATGGGGGAGCAGAAATACATCACTACACTGAGCTTAGGTTAGAAAAGAGTACGTATGATATTGCCATCCGCAAGGTCACAGAATGCCACGCCTGTTCACCCACTGGCCTGTGTGACTACGCAGGTGCTTGCCAGAAGGCAGTGTCCATCTATATTTGTGCTGAATGATGCCGTAATGCCAGAATTCTTTGCATAACTAGATTCTTTTCTCCCTCTTTTGTCACTGCTCCTCCCTCACATCTCCTGTTGCATTCTGAGGTGCCTTTGGAAGTATCTAGCACAACATTTTAACATGACCTAGACAAGGCCCAGCTTCTCATTATCCTCTCCATGCATAGATGTTTTGGGTGAGATGCTGAGAACGGCTGCCAGAGAGGCAGAGGAAAAATGGTAATTTGCTTTGATTAATGTTGATAGAGATTTTTTTTACTGAACAATCCTTGCTGATTTCTGATGTCCTGTTTCTGCCAACTCGCCCAGCCAGCTCACAAGCATTTTGTTCCAGGTGTTAAATTATGATCAGCAAAGCCCTGCTGCTTCTGCTTTGTGACCACTCTTTTAATATGAACACATGCTATTTGATCCAGGTCAGTGAAGAAGCTACATTTGGAATAGCTGTTTCATTTACAGCTGTCAAAGACACAGAAAACTGAGATTAAAATATGTTTATCATGCTTTGATTTTAATCTCCCAAGTCTTCTGACAGGGACTGTTCATGTGTGCTCAAGCGGTTGAACTGCCACAAGCCACTGCCTAATTAGGATTGCTTTAGGTAGCCACATTTAAAACACTGAAGGTTCAGTTATTTGTCTTTCAGTAGGAATAGCTCTGATCTCTCCAACCCAAGAGAAATTAGTTTTCTAAAGATATGCTTCCTCAACCGCTTGCCATCTTATGACATTTATTTCCTCCTGATTCTCCTTTTACCCACCTGATCACATTTGCAGTGTCTCCTCCACTGTATCATTCTTCTTCTATCCCCCATTTCTTTTAGAGTCCATCCAAGGTCCATTCTAGCATTCTTCTCATTCCCCTGTAGTCTCTCTCTTCAGGAACCTTTATCTTCCTGATACTGATGACTCAAAAGTCTACTTCAACTCATAGACGCTCTCCCTTCATTCAGTCTAATGTCTTGGCTGATCTCTCTGTGTATATCTACATGAGACTCTTTACTGCAAAGTAACATAGTTTACTGCTCAGTAAGTGTGCACATCTACACGTGCACACGCTTATTGTGCAGTAAACTTCGCTACTCACAAGTAAATTTGCTACCTGCAAATGCAAGTAGCAAATTTACTCAAAAGTTGTTACTGCACAGTAGCACAGGTGTAGATGCCAACTGGGGGCAAATATACTCCAGTCAGCCTTGTCACTAGGGGGCCAGCCTGAGCTCAGCCCCAGAGTCCAGGGACTGGGAGCCTCTCCTGCCCCAGCCACAAGCCCTTTAGAAACCTGCAGGCATTTTAAGCCCTGAGGCACAATAGCAGGGAGCCTGGAGGGACTGTTGGCCCCTACTGCCCCTACACAGGCCACAGGCTACCTGTGTCAGCCTGCCTGCACCCCAGTACCACTGCCTGGCACCACAGTGCCATACTATTGACAGTGCCATGCCATCCAGGGCTGCTGGCTACTTCAGGCTGCTGCCAGCACCCAGGCCCAGCTGCAGGCAGCTCCTGGCCACCAGGGCCAGCTCCAGATGCCCACAACCAATCCCCAGCAGCCTGCCCAGACCCTGCTGTGGGGCATTGCCTCACTGTGCAGCTCCTAGTCCCACACTGTACCCCTGCACTGGGTGCTGCAGGCAGCTTCCCAGGCCCAGCAGCACAGGGACAGCTGTGCAGAGGCCTGGAGAGCCAGTGCAGGAGGTTGGATGACATTCTCACCCACACCACATACTGCCACCTGGGGCCCCAACTGGTCCATGGAGGAAACTGGTGACCCTGTGGCACTGTGAGGAAGGCAGGGGTGCAGTGGAAGTTCGAGTGGGGCAGGCATTCCAATGTGCATGTCTACAAGGGGATGTCAGGCCAGATGCAGGAGCACAGGCACAAACAGCTGGTGCAGCAGTGCTGCATAAAGGTCAAGGCCTTGTGGACACAATCACCGACCACAACTGTTGGCTGAGAAGTGCTCTCAGGTCAATGCCCTTTATGTGCCCAGATGCCACCACGTCCTGGATGCCACCCTAGTGCCCCAAGACCCAGGCCACTGCCATGCTGTGTACTGAAGCACAGGTGGTTTGTCCACGCCCCCTAGGGATGCCAGGAGCCCATCCCACTAAGCTCCCTCCCCCAGCCTCTACCAGCAGCTCAGGGAGCATGGGCCAGCACCTGCCCAACTTTCAAGGGAAGTGATGCTTGCTCCTACCCTGGGGGTCTTTCAAAGGAGGCTAGATAGGCACCTTGCCGGGATCATTTCACCCCAGCATTCTTTCCTACCCAAGGCAGGGGGTCGGACTTGATGATCTGCTCAGGTCCCTTCCAACCCCACCAACTATGAAACTATGCCCCAATGGCTGCACAACCTCAGCCCCAGACACAAGGCATAAGCAGCCATGTCATGACCAGCCATCAGCAGCCAGATTCTCCCTGGAGGGGACCTCTCCCCAGCCACCCACATGCTGCACCCCACTATCTGAAGAGTTTACCATGAGCCGCACACCATCGCTGCCAACAGAGCCACCAGGCAAGCTAGCCCTGGCTACCTGGTAAGCCCCATACTGGGGGAAGGGCCATCTCTACCCCAGTCCCAGCCCCGGCCCCAGTACCCTGCCCAGGTTGGCCGCACTCCCCTAGCCCCCAGTTTCCCCCCCCCACAGCATGCAGGGGGGCAGGAGACAATGAAAAACTTTATAAAGCAGCCTTTGCCCCTGCAAGTAGGAGGGCACAGGCTTCTCAGACACTGAGGAATGTGTCGATGCCAGCAGCAATGTCCTCCTCAGCTGTGCAGGGCAAGGACATGTAGCACAGCCACAGGTAGCCCTCCAGGCAGTTATGGAGATTGTGGGGCAATCCAGGCTTTCCCCCAACACTATCAAAGATCAGAGTCCCATGCCAGATGTGTAAGTTCACCCAGGGCACCATGGCCATTAGCAGCAGCAGGGTATACGGGGTTGGGCATGCCTTGGTCCACACAAACAGCAGAGCCTGGGACATGCACAGCAGGGGCAGTGCTGGTGTGGGGGAGACTGGCCCAAGGTTGCCTCCCCAGTGAGGCCCCCTGTGAGGAGGGTGGGAGTATGGGCACTTATTTCCATGTCTCAGTCATCTGGGAGCCCTGTGCCCTCCAAGCTTGGGTGCCATGGGCTGGTGGCAGCACAGGAGAGTGGCTGTCCTGCAGGAGGAGAAGGTGGGGAGCAGGGTCTCAAGCCACGGCAGCAGGTGCTGCCAGGAGCCTGCCCTGTTCCAGCCTAGGAATAGGGCAGGGGAGGCAGGCTGCCAGCATCCAGTGGCCCACCAGCCCCTGGGGAGCAAGCAGCAATAGGGGAGCTCAGCCACCAGCCACCTGGGCCAAGGCCTGCCTGGCTGACTTATCATGGTCTGTGGGCAGCCATGCATGCCCAACCCCTGATCTAAGGCCAGGCAGCACATGAGGCCCTGGTACAGAACATCTTATCTCAGAAATGTTGCAAACTCTCACAGACAGCTTCTTTCTATTAGCTTTGCAGGCCCTGCAGCTGCAAGTGGGGGAGAGGCCACAGTTGGCACCCAGAATGCAGCCTCAGGGTTGCTGCCACCCATGACTGGGGCTCTATAGATGTAGCAGCTCTGCAAGAGAAGGACCCAGGACTGGACCCTCCTCCTAGACTGGCTGGTTATGTGCATAGAGGACTAGCTGGGAAATATGTGGATGTGGCACATGGAGGACATTTGCCAGAACAGGTGGCAAGTGGAGGACATGGCCAATAAGGACACTCAGTGGGTAGACCACATGGTCCATGAAGACACACAGGACTGGGTGGACCAGGAATTCAGGGCACAGCTCCTGGCCCTGGAGTGGAACCATGTGGAGGCCCTGCAGGAGCAGGGCACACCCATGGCCCAGAGAATGGAAGCCATGGAGGAGGACCACCAAGTGCTGCACACCATCCTGGTCCTGGCAGTCACCTCCATGCCACTCACTGCCCAGCCCCTGACCCTGGCTCCAACAGTCCTCTGGTAGCCACCTGCCACCAGGCAGCAGCACCTCTCTGTGGGCCTGGGTGGAGGTCCAGCACCACCTCCACAGCCAGAAGCCTCTGCCCTGGCCCCTGCCCCAGGTACCCCACCACCCAGTCCTGCAGTAGGGCCAGGACCACGCAACAGCCCTGCTGGCCATAGCCACCAGCTGCCAGAGGGAGAGCTACCTGCACTGGGGGAGAAGCAGCCACTGTCACCTGTGGGTGAGCCCCCTGCCTGCCAGGCTCACTGCTGTGTGCGCACTAGGGCTATGTGAAGCTTCAGTGGCTGACTCAATTTGGTGGAGATTCGGCCTGATTCAGTGGCTGAATCTCTGAATCTGAATCAAATCAGGAGACACTTTAAATCTCTCCAAATTGAATTGGAACCCTCCAAATCAATTAGGAGAGATTCAGGGAGCTTCAATGATTCAGTCAGGCTTTAAATGTTTTTTCTACAAACCTCAAAGTACCAGGCAGTTCATGAATGCTGAGATGGTGGGGCAGATGGAGTGTCCCACAGGAATGCAGAGGGTCCCCAGCATACTTGGCGGTGGACTTGGAAATGGACCAAAAGCACTTCTGGTCCACTTCCAGGTCTGCTGCACAGCATGTGGGGGACCCCCCGCTTACCCCCTGGCTCAGTGCCTGGTGTCCCCTGGGTCTGGGGGGACACCTGGGGTCCCCCCACAGCTGATCGCCAAGCCAGGAGAGCACAGGGGGATCTGCTGCCAAGCACACAAAGGTCCCCCTTGCGCTGCTGTGGGATGCTCCATCCGTCCCAGCATCGCAGCATTCACGAGCCACTCCTGGTACCTCAAGGTATGTAGAAAAAACATTTAAAGCTGTGTCTATGGCTGAATTGCTGATTCTCTGAATCAGCATCGAATCTTCAGATTCAGATTCAGACAAATGGAATCAGGACTGTGATCCAAATCAACGAATCAAATCACCGTCCCCAGTTTGGACCGAATCCTAATCTGAATCAAATACAGCCTGCTTTGCACATTGCTAGTGTGCACCTGCAAAAGAATAGCCAGAGGCTGGGGTGCTGGCCACCTGTCTCTGGGCTCCACCCCCTGGGTAACCCCACCCCACAGCTCCCCACCCCCTTAGGACATGCACACAACCACAGCACTTCACTTGTTGTAAATAGCTTGTACAAGGAAGAGGGTGTTTTATTGGTGGTGGGTGGGATTGGTAGTGGAAGTGCTCTATTGTTGGGGAGGGAGGGGGGAGAAGAGGTCTGCTTTTGGTGAGGGCAATAAAGTGTTTTTCTGAGAAATGTCCACAGTGAGCATGGTGCTGGGAGTGAGGCAGGAGCAGGTCCACGGGCAGCTGTCCAGGTGGGCTACAGTGGGGAGTGCAGGAGGAGGTGGTCAGCCAGTGTCTCTCGCACCCAATGCCCTGGCCACCACTGATGGGTATAAGGCTCACCCAGAGCCTTGGTGACAGGGGCCTGCTGGGCGAGCAGAGCCAGCACCATAGGCAGAAGGAGCCCAGAGTGCTGGGCATCACTTCCAGGGGCAGAGGCTAGGGAAGCCATGGTGCAGGGAGAAGAGCTACCGTGCACTGGCCCCAGCCTCTGCATGCTGCTCTTGGTCAGAAAAGTGGCTGGCCAGGGAGCAGAGAGTGGGGATACCTTAAAAAGATGGCTGCCAGCTGCTGGCAGCTGCAGCCAGAGTGTTGAGCTCCGCCTGGTGGAGGTAGGGGCCCATTTTAGAGCCGTAGGAAGTGGGAGCAGCTTGCTGCTAGGAGCAGCAAATCTGCTCCCATCACCCTGCAAGTGAAGAGACCTACCCAGGAACATTTATGCACCAGGAACGTTTACTCCCAAGTAAACTGGCCCTAGATCAAATGAATGTGTAGATGCACCCTCTAACATCTATTCCTGGATGTCAACTTATCTTAAGTTAACTATAGCTAAAATTGAGCTCTTGATTTTTATTCTCATGCCTTCCCCTTACCTCACTTTCTCTGTCATCATGACCACCACTATTCTCCCAGACATTCTGGCACACAAACTGTGTGTCGTATTTGATTGGCCTTCTCACTGAATCCACATGCTGAACCCTTTCTAAACCTTGCTGCTGCTTCTTACATAGCATCTCTAAAACCCAATACTTCTTCTCCACACAGACAAAATTCTCAGCAAATCATTTCATTCTATATATTTCAACCACATGTTTAGGCCTTGACTAGGACCAACTTGGAGCCCTGAATTCAACCCAGAATTCTGCTTTTTAACACCATCTCCCTGAATCATTGGTTTAACAGCAACTTCCTCTCTGAGCCCCTGCCTTGCCTTCATTCACTTTAATATCCAAAACAAGCCTTTTCTCTTTAAGATCTTTCCTAACTTAGTTCATGTAGTAAGTACATCTTTATCATACAAGCCTTTATCTCTAGAACTGGGTAAACAATGGATTTTTGTATGTGGTATCCAAACTGAAAACTCGGGGGGGAAAAGTTAATGTTGAAATCATTTCTCATTTTGAAATAAGATCCTCATTTTGGGTCAGTCTGAAATGTCTTTCATTTTACACATTAAATGTTGTGTGTCATTTTGGGGCTTTTTAACCTTTTGTTTAAAACTTTTTAAAAATATCCCTCAATTTTAAAATGAAAAATACTGCTTCAAAATGAAAAGTCAAAACATTTTGTTCACAAATATAAAAATTAAATATTCTGTCATTTTGTTAAATTTTCTTCCCACATTGTCACCAGAACTATTTGCTAAATTTGCCCTGAATTTTGGAAGTTCCAGTCTTCTACACCCAAAATCCATTTCTCAGGAAATTAACTGTGTTGAAAAAAATTAACCTAGATCTATTTATCACCTGCTGGCAAATTTCTCCCTTAAACACCTCCAGGACTTCTTCCATGGGGTCTTATGCACTGGTGGAAAAAGCTCATAAAGTGTTAATAGCCATTACCTGGGGGCTGGAGTGGTATGGGCATTAAGGCACATGGTTGACAGCTCAGAGGTCACAAGTCTGAGGCCAAAGCAGAAGAGCTCACAGTGTGGTCATATCGGATTCCAACAAATCTGTGAATTCTGCTAAATACCTTGTCACAAGGACATGAAAAGGAAGGAAGCCATTACCTTACAAATCTTCTCTAAGATTCATTTTCTTCATGACCCTTACAAACCCCAGTTTGCTGATTATGGCTACAGAGGTGGCAAGCAGTGTTTCATTCCTCTTTTTTTCTCTCTACCATTAAACCCACGTTAAAAAAAACCCAAAACAAACCACTACATTCCATTGAACTAACAAAGCATTGCCAATTCTTCACCATTTTAATTTGCTTGTCTGTTATATACTCTGCCCATTGTCTAATTGGGCCCATGGTTGAAAACCCTTCAGGGCAGGGATTATCTATGTTTGTATAGCATTCAGCACCAAAGCATGTCAACTGTTATTGAGACTACTGTTATTACGAATATTTTATAAATATTCACAACTACTTCTATTACTACCACTTTGACTCCCACAAAGTTTTATCTCCATTAAATATCCTACTCTTCCTCAGTTTTAGCCTCAGAAGACCTTCTAGTATCTAAATACTTTCAGCTTGCACAAATACAATATATTTGCACACTCTGCCTGCAGGCTTATGCCTTGCTTTTAGACACAGGTGCATCTGTTCTTCTTTCCTTCTAAATGCCTCTTCCCTATTCCTCCCTCAGTAGGTTTGTTTAAACCCAATGAACACACTTACTGGGAAAACTCTAAAATTATGCTTAAAGTTTTGTTTGCATACTACCCTAGAGCACTGTGCAGACTGGTATGTGCTGAACAAATGTCTCAAACGTCTCAATGTGCACATTCAAACATGATTTTCAATATGTGCAAAAATTTAAAAGTAGAGACCAGACTGAGTTCCTTTTCACTAATTATCCCATAAATACAATGTTACTAGACCATCCTACTTATATAATTGGTGTTTTCTAGATTGCTTATCATCCCAAGCCCAGACTGAACTCACATGGATAATAAATTCTCTCTTACCAATGAAAAAAGTGTTGCTCTCCAATCAGGGGTTTGAGGTTATTGACAGGGTACGGGGGAAGCTCCCTATGAGGCTGCTGTATTATGATTCACACAACACTGTGCAGCTGGAGGGTAAAAAGGAAACTCCTACTGTGCCAACCCATCAACCTTTGTAAACATAAGCATTAAATGAAAAACAATAGGCAAGAACATATTATGCCAATGATATATGTAGAATGTATTATTTGAAGGCATCGGGTCTGAATAAAAATAGCTTTCCAAGGAATTTCACTGCCATTCTGTTTCCTAAATGCAAAAGTGTTGGTAAGATAACTTTTTAGGTAAAAATTTATATGGTAGGAAACTGACTTCAAAACACGGTATTTTACTCACTTTTGACTTTTTTATTCCTATTTTCCCACTATATTGCTTACAGAAAAGTAACTCACCTCAGCACATGGGTCCTTCATAGCTATGTTTAAGACACCATTGTAGGGTTTCAGGCCACTTTATTTTTGCTATCTCCTACGGCTTCTCCTAGCATCACCCACAGCTTCAGTCAACAACATCCTGCAAATGAGAAGATTAAAAAAGTTCCAAATTCAAGTACATTATGGAAAATGTCTAGCTTAGAAACAGAATTTCAAAGAGCAACACTGATCTATAGATAAATAGATTTTGATTCATTTAATAATGTTCCTTTTCACAATTGCAATCATTTAAAACAGCTTTGGAAACCAAGAACGGATTCTCTGAAACATTTCACACTCCATTTTAAATTCTGCGAAAGACCAAGGAAAGCCTACTTTATCAAACCTATTGATCTAGACAAATTGGCCCAGATTCACCTTTTGGGTAATCCTACATAAAAGATTTATACAGGAGCCTCTTCCCTTCAGCCTTGTGCTGAGAAGGCATTAATGGGTATAACCCTAAGTCTGGTGAAATTCTGTAGTTTCTTCTGAGTATGGATTGAGATTTCACATTTATTTGAACCCAAAACTTGAAAGAGGAAAAAAAAGAGACGGGAAAAAAACCTGACAAAACAAATAAAATTTTATCTGAATAGTAAACCAACATGTTCCACATAGGCCTTGAAATGCTGTATTTTATGCCTCATTCACAAAGAAACCACATATACCACTGGAATGAGGTCTCTACCAGGAAGAGGACAACTTCAGGGTCAAAATACATATTTAGCAAGAAAACAATAAAATAATATATCAAAAAAACTTATTTTACTATATAAAATTATTGCACATTCATCTCAAGAAGATCTGACCCTTATCATCTTTTTTCATGTTTGTGAACAAAAAGAAGAGCATGAAACATGAACACTTAGGCAAAGTGACTTAAATACTAAAAGAAAAATTGGGGTATATGCAATACAATTAGTGATGCATGAACATACCAAAATCCAGAGATCTGGATGTTCTCCTGAATCTATCAGAGGCTCTTTATTTTAAGAAAGTGTGCTGTAGCTATCATCAGCATGACCACAAAAGATTTCCTGGCAATAGCAGAAGCAAAAGACTGCAAGAGTAAACTTTGCTAATAGTATTTCATAGTTTTAATCTTGGAACCATTTGACTGTTTGATAAAACCTGAGTCTCTGTGGAATACCATATAAAGATATTATATACAGTATTTTATACTGTATACAGTAATATTTTATAAGAGTAATCATTATATGCTCATTTTTGGGGAGTTCCTTTTAAGTATCTTTTGCCTGAGCTCTAACTTTTTACTCTTTTCCAGTTATTGATATACTGCTGTATTTTTAGAGGTCATGTTCACAGCGAGATTTGCACGTAACTCCAGTGTTATTTACTTGAGTCGATGAAAATTACACTGGGATCAGACACAGAGAAATGTGCAGCTGTTCTAGGATAGGTGACTATTATGGCATCTGGCCTCTACACAGTAGGAGAACAGGCAATAGACTGTTTGTCTTCAGCAAACAACCACACAGGGATGCCCACAGACTGATGAAACCTAAACCCATCTAACTTGCATCAGAAGCATTTTTTCTGTTTCTTTTCTCCTGGACCAGGCAAAGTTACTTGAGGTTTGCATAGTCTGACAGCTATTTTTTCACCAGTGTAGTTGTATAATTATGTCTGTTGATGCCTTCTACATAAAGTTTGTCAGATATGGAAGTATGATTACTTAGATGTTGGTGTGTACATGATCTCTTGCAAGCACTGCCACCAGTAAAAAAATATCATGAACGATTTTACCTACTAGATTGCTGAAAGAGAAAGAAAGCAAAATTATTAAGAAATGATTTTTGCTAATTTGTTTTGTGAATGCTTCAAATGCCTAGTCAAGTCCAGGAAGGGGACAGTAAGATGGACAAGGGTGAGTGGCTGGGCTAATTTCAGGTGGTGACATCACTGTTTTTACTAACATAAAGAAAAATGTACAGATATCTCCAGAATGAAAAACACTGTAAGGGTTGCTGGTGGGCAGAGGCTAGACTCCAAGGTACCCAACATAAGGGCTTATTTTACTACTGGACTCTAGTAGCAGCATCCACACTTGTTATGTAGCAGCAAGCTATAAGATAGTTTTTACTGGGTATTCCTGTTACTCAAGTCTTATTTCAATAGTATACTAGTCAAGAGAGCCAATCATGAAGTGCAACTTGAGAAATTGCAATAAGCAGTTGTGAGGCTGTTGGAGTGCAGTTTGAAAGAAAAGAAAACAAAATGGAGATTTTCAAAGATTCAGTAATGTTTTGTGGCCACAGTTCTATAAATATGGCTTTCCTAAACAACAAAGCATCTCAATCCAATTAAAAAACATGTTACAGTTATATTCCTTTCTGGAAATAGTGAATTACTATCATAGTTTATTGTCTGTCATTTACAAGAAAGAGGAACTAAAGTATAAGATGAAACCACACGGCTCAATGTCTGAAAAGGGTAATTATAGACCCTACAGAGGTAGCTTGTGTCACTTTGCTATATGAAATAAGCGCAACAATTTCAGACAAGATGGAAGATCATACAGAAATACCTATTATTGTTTCTACCAGCTCTCTTATCTTTGCAGAATGTAAGTATGCTCAAATTGATATAAAAGGAATAAGTTGAGTCTTGAAATTAAATATAAAGATAGATAGATAGATAGATAGATAGATAGATAGATAGATAGATAGATAGATAGATAGGGCATATCTGTATGGGACATCATTTACTCTGGTTGCAGATAGTCAACACCTAGTTTCAATTTCTAACC
>NW_017729024.1:159033164-159034567 GCF_001723915.1 Gavialis gangeticus | reverse complement strand
GCATATCTGTATGGGACATCATTTACTCTGGTTGCAGATAGTCAACACCTAGTTTCAATTTCTAACCCAAAGAAAGGTGTATCCCAAACAAAGGCTACAATACACAACAGATCTGGGCAATATTCTCAGGTATTTTCTGATATAAGATTAAATTCAAAGTAACAACCCACATGTGCATGCAGTTTGGTTATATGACATCTGCATATCAAAAAGGTAAGTAAAGATACTTTGGGCTGAGCAGTTATTGAATATTTGAGGCTAGACTGGGTTATTTGCAGGAAGGAGAATTTTATTATTCTCCTTCTGGTGTCTCTTTGCTAAAGTCCTATTTATTTACCAAAAAATAAGTACACTGTAACAAGAAGCCAGAGGGTTCTGTTACTTTAAGGAGACACTGCAACAGGCTAAGCTTTCAGGGTGGGACTGGCAGCTGAGCAAGAGGGAACTGCTGGGAAGCGAGCAGGCCAGTGACAGCCAGGATTGGAGCTACCATTAAGGGAGGCACTATGGCATGAGCTAGCTGCACTGCAGTAAGCAGCAAAGTGGGTAGGCAGCTAAGCTGCAGCAGGGAAGGGCAGGCCCAGTTATCAGGCCAAAATGGAAACCCTCTGGGTGCTGGAGAGCCCCTGAAAGGAAGGGCTGGGTCTTTGCAGGCACATAAGTGAGACCAGGCAGTCAGTCTGGCCCTACATGCTGCAAGGGAGGGAGCTCCTGAGTGAGATGGCTACAGGAGACAGACTGCCCACCACCCGAGCTGTCTCAGAGAGCTACAAGGAAAGAGCTCAGAGGGACTTACAGCTTGTGGGGAAGTAATGACCCAGTGTGGGGAGGATTTCTGTAGTACAGCCATTGCGCTTGTGTTTATGTTCTGGTTAGGTTAACCGGAGGACCAGATTGTGGCTACAGGGGAGGTGTGGAGGCCACAGAGGGGTGCCTGGCAGGGCACTCAGTAGCAGGCAGACTAGCTGAGGGTCAGGGACCCCAAAGGCTGAGACTGGTGTGAAGAATTAAGCTGAAGCTAGGAGAGTGAAGGCCAGTATCAAGCATCATGGTGTGGGAGTCTGGGAGTGAGCTAAAGCTCCTTGGCCTGGGGTCTGGGATCCCAGGAGGCTGGGGTAGGGTGAAGAAGGGCAAGGCCAGCAGGACTAAGGCCATGGCAGTAAGACAGAAGCCAAAGCAGCCTTAGACCACAAGGGCTAAAGCCTGGTGGAAGGGGTGGAAGCTAAACCGGGGCCAGTGGCCCAGGGAAAAGATAAAGCCTAGCCAGGGCCTTGGGCTCAGCAGGCTGACTTGAGTGTTTGACCGGTGGGCCAGGCAGCTCACCTGCATATTAAAGTAATATCTGTGAAGCATGGGCATGGCTACAGGTGTAGCGAAAATAGATACTTTTCTCTATGTTTCTT
>NW_017729024.1:159028428-159033153 GCF_001723915.1 Gavialis gangeticus | reverse complement strand
CCTCCAGGGGATAAAATCAGCAATTTATGCAACACAGGGACAGAAGGAGGCCTTGAATATCCATAGGGGAATAGGTGCTCAGAGGCACTATTAGGGCAAGAAGGCCATAGCATAGTGTCCCAGCAGCAAGGTAGAACTAGACTGGGCTCGCTCTGGGGCCTCCCCAAACCCTAGAAATAACATCAAAGCATGGCAGACAAGGTAAAAGAGGGGGCATCCTGGAGAGCCAGAGGGGGCTGGGGTTGAGTGGCCACCAGGAGGCATCACAGACACCCCTGGGCCCTGATCCTGTCATAACACAAAGTCTTGTTTCACTGAAGACAGGAAGAACAAGCAACAACAGACAGTTTTCTTGTCCACCTAACACTGGCTCCCCAAAAGATCTGACTTTCAGCTTCCTACTAGAGCCATTTCTACTACTGGTGCTCTGAACCCCTGCTGCATTTTCCTAGCTTTCCGCTCCTGCCAAACATGCATATGCAGCTGCAACCAAGGAATGTCTCTCACCCTTGTGTTTGAAATCAGTCCCCCCAAAAGCTCCTTGGCCCACCTGATTTAGCTTCTACCCAGGGTTTGCCATGCTGGCTATTGTTTTGATGGCAGTTTCCATGGTTTCAGTTATTACAACACAGAGGTCATTTAACTGTTCCTACGTTTAGTTTAGTATACCAGTGGCTTTGTCCATGTCTATTACTGGTGGTAACTATTAAAATATTCCAGCATAATACTAAAGTCAAAGCAAAGACAGTAAATATGTTCTGTACAGCAGATCTGGAACCCTTGACAGCGAGAAATGCAGCGGCACAACCCAACACAAAACATGATCCGAAGTCCCAAAGTACACAACACGATGCACGAATCAACTGCTGCACATAGCCAACTGTTTGCAGCTCCCACTGGCTTAAAAAGAGCAACTAAGTGTCTATCAAGATTGTTTGGCGTGTGGATCTGAGTGATTATTCCTATAAAGTTCAGGACGAAAGTAGTCCAAAACGGCATAAAGGATATTTAGAAATTGTAAATGAGAGAGTCCATGCCAGGAATTTGGTAGAGTGGCCAGGGGCTGATCCAGAACAAAAAGAAATAGCAAAACAATGTCAAGGCTGTCAACAAATGCAGCATGTGCCTTTGCAGCCTTGTGAATGACCAGCTGTTCTGTGCCAGTGAATCCAGTGAATGCACTACACTAAACCAGTTATGGGACACGTCACATTTTAGGACAGTAGATGTCCATTGTAAAAAGCTCAAAGAATTCAACTAAACTAGCAACAGCAGTGGAAATATTAATGATCATACTCACTAGCTCTTACGTGGTAGCTGGCATGCATAAAATTCAAAGTGCTTTATTAAAGTCAGTATTATTAGGTTCATTTTATAGGAGAGAGAAAATGGCTTTCCCACATTCATCCAGCAAATCAATGAAAGAATCAGGAAGAGAAAACAGATCTCCTTACTTTCAGTCAAGTGGGCTAGGCTCCCTGTGGCCCCATTCCAGATTTGGGATTTGGTAAAAGAGTATGGGATTAGCATCTGGCACTGCTGGAGTGGCTGCACCCAGGCTTGCAGCTTTCACCCCTCCCCTGCCTCCTCACCAAGACAGGCAGACCATGCCACACAGGGAGCCAGGAATTTTTTTTTAAGCCCCTGAAACAAATAATAATCCCTCTCCCACTCTTGGCATCCCTTCCTCTCCATGCTCAGCAGAACATCCCTTCTCCTTCCCTCTCATTTGCCCCATGCCCTGCCCCCACTCTCTGGCTGTCCCATGGGCAAAGGAGCTTCAAAGTCACTTCTTCTCAGCTCCAACCAGGCTGTGCAGAAAGCCAGGCTCAGTTGGGGCAGTGGTGATAACAGCAGCAGGTGCCACCCCCTTCCCTGAGCCTACTCCTGGGCTGGCAAGTAACATTTAGGGGAACTGGGCAGAGAGAAGAAACCCACCTTCTGCCACTGTTCCCAGCTGAACAGCTCCTCATGCAGCCAAGCTGCAATGGGGCAAGTGTGACTCTGAAGGTCCCCTGCCTCTGGGGCAGCTGGGGGCAGTGGAGATAGTGGCAACAACAATTGGGGAAGGGGGCAAATGGGAGGGAAGAGGAGGAAATGTGCAACCGAGCATGGAGGGGACTGGTTTGGGGACTTAAATCTCTGGCTGCTGCTCCCACGGCATAGTTTGAAAGAGGGATGCAACTGTGCCACTGCGTCCACTTTAGATCTGTCTCTGGGTCCTACCTCCTAACACGACCAGAAGAAATTGTGAATAACTTGTGAGCCCTTTTGAGACACTCTCTGTCTTCTTTATTCAGAAACGTGCCAAAACAGCCAAGTGAATGTGGGTGAACAAACATGGCTTCCTGGAATCCACCATGCCTGTATGGTTCCTTCATATTATATTTATTGGTTAAAAACAGAAAGCATAACATGCATGAAAAGTTCACTTGCAACAGTCCTCATTAAAAGTCAAGACCTCTACACACTGCACAGCTCTATTCACCCGTTCAGAAATGTTTCCTTAAATTTTCTTCTTAGGAATAAGTGAAACATTCACCATCTTGTTCAATTTAAGTGTTACAGCCTGTTTCTCCTGTAAAATAAATGTTTAAAAACAGAGAAAAATCATCAGGGAAAAGCTCAGTGGGATACTGCTACAGGTCTTTGCTGTGAGGATGGCATGACTTGTAAAATACATATACAAAAGTACCATGAGGATACTGCATTCTCATTTGGGGTGCATGTGTAAGATAAATAGTTTTAAAAGTTACATTAAATGCATTCTAGATCCAGAAAGCAGCCTGATAACTTAAAAAAAAATTTTAAGCAACCAGGAAACCTGTATGTTACTCTCCATATAAATTGTTTTTTTACTGAGGATAACATGACACAAAATTCTTTATAGTTCATCTGCTATTATACTAATCAGTTAGAACCCTTGGAGACATGTATGTCTTAAATGTAAGTGCATAAAAATAAAAAGCAAGGCAAACTTACAAAATTAACTGTTATTACTGATGTTCTGGCATGCTGAAATGCCACTTATAGAGACAATGGTCTGGATCGTCAACTGGTATGAACCAACCTAGCTCTTTTGAGGTCAACAGCTGGTGATCTCATCTTGTGTGTGTACATGCATCCTCTTGCACACTTACAGTATATATATCGTCTGCTTATATACAGAGAAAATGTGCATGTTGAGAACCAAATAAACTTTGCTCGCCTTGAAAACACTTTTATTTACACAGCTGTTTGGCTGAATTAGGACAGAAGTATTCTATAAAAAATAGACAATTCTAATAGAATTTCTCTTGCTTTTTGAAGACTGCTGTACATCCTGAGCTCTGAGCCTCTCAGTGGGAAGTAACACACAGGGACTTTGAATGTCCTCTTTATTGTACTCTGTTAAAGGTGCCAGTATGAAGTGAATAGGTCTGAGATCCTAGGACTGTGGGAGAGGTTATTATAATGTACTGATACCCTACTGTGGGGAGTGAATGTGTTCCTCTCTCCAGGGCTCTTATCTGAAGCACTCAGCTAGAAATGGAATAGAACTCTGAATTGTTCTAACACAGGCCTGGACCCTCCTCTGGGAAAACATTTTAGAAATAATAATGATAAAAAAAAGAAATCAAGAGGAAATTAAAAGACCTTTTTTGAAAGGGTCTTCAAAAAAGCAAGGCTTTATTATCATAAGCTTTGCAGCCACAATCAAAGGGAAAAGTTTGAAGGCTGGAATAAACAGCCCGCTTGTGAAAAGTGCAGTGGTAGATACTATTTCTTACATCAAGTGTTGGTTCAGTGGCAAATGGTTCAGTAAACAGCACCTGTGCAGCAATAAATAAACAAATAAGATAGATAGATAGATGGATAGACAGATAGACAGAATCTCCTCTAATCGGTTTTCTGTCAAAGAAGAGCTTATATTCCTCTTTGGGCAAGTCCCCGTCTATCTATCTGTCTAGAAATCTAATTTATTTATCTATCTAGAAATCTAATTTCCAGCAATTAGATTTTAACTCTGCCAGTTAACAGATGTTTTTCTTCTTAAACTTCATCTGCAAACCCAGACAACTGCTCACTCATTCCACCATAGGGGCAGGCTGGCCTGCCCCACTGACTTGCACTTCTGCTATATGAGTCTAAATGTGCTACTGGAAAAATTTGGCTGTACTCCAGTGCTTTTACCAAATTATATTTCATCTCAGAGGTCATGCTCCAGCTTCTATGGGAGGCAATGGAAGTTGTAATGAATATAATGTGGGAGAATCTTAGGCTACGAGATACAGCTTTTGGAATCTATAGTTCCTCCTGGTTCTGCATCTACCAAAGTAACCAGACACATTTGTGTTGCCCAATATCATCCGACCTAGTCTCCTCAAACCCCATTACTGCCTAAACAGCCAGAGAAATCCCACATGTTATACAACAGCCGGGCTTCTTTCCTTTTCACTTAGTACACATGGGCTAGATACAGATATTCAAAAAGCCTGAAGTGGAATTGATCAAACCCCCAAGTTTCTGTAAGCATAGGAGGTTAGATTGGGAGCAAACAGTACACATGTTTGTCATTTGGCAAGGCACACAGGTTGCCTACACTGGCCAAGGCAACAGGTTGGGGGTGCTCCTGTATGCCTCCCAGCAGGCCCTGCTGGATCCCCGGGCTCCTGGAAGCTGCCAAGTACAGCTGAGCACCTGAACCACCCTGACTGACTTCCTGGCTTGGGCGAGCATACCCCC
>NW_017729024.1:159027381-159027819 GCF_001723915.1 Gavialis gangeticus | reverse complement strand
CCCCCTGCCATCACCACCCCCACCCCCCGGACTTCCAAGTGCATCCTGTTGCTGGCTTGTCTCTGTGCTGATTTGGCTCTGTGACAACCCAGGGGCAGGGCCTGCTGGGCACTCAGCCGGAGTAGCCAAGAGCAGCATGAGTGCAAGTGCATCTCCCTGGCAGACAGCGATCCACTGTGAATTGATAGAGGATCTGGTACAGAAGTTTGATGTACCAATCTAACCTTGACTGATTGAGTTTCAGCACAAAATGAGGGAGGGACAGGTTACAACTAGATCTGGACAGGTTACAGGGGTGGGTGGATGAGAATAGGATGGGATTCAATACTGACAAGTGCAGGGTACAGCACTTGGGCAGTAGGAACCAGCAGCATACCTATACGCTGGGAAACTCCCTTCTCGAAAGCACAGTGGCAGAAAGAGATCTTGGAGTCATTA
>NW_017729024.1:159020313-159022381 GCF_001723915.1 Gavialis gangeticus | reverse complement strand
AGCAGGTCCAAGGAGGTGATCCTCCCCCTCTGTGCGGCACTGGTCAGGCCACTGTGTCCAGTTCTGGGCACCGCACTTCAGGAGGGATGTGGACAGCATAGAGAGTGTCCAGAGGAGGCCACTCACATGGTCAGAGGGCAGCAGGGCAGACCATGTGAAGAGAGCCTACAGGACCTGAACCTGTTCAGCCTCCACAAGAGAAGGCTGAGAGGGGATCTGGTGGCCGTCTATAAACTTACCATGGGAGACCTGCGGAGAACAGTACCCTGTTCCCCCGGGCAGTACCAGGAGTAACTAGGAATAACGGCCACAAATTGATTGAGAGTAGGTTCAGGCTGGACATCAGGAAGCACTACTTCACAGTCAGAGCAGCTATGATCTGGAACCAACTTCCAAGGAGGCTGGACAATCACCTTGCTGAGGTCGTTTGACCCCAGTACTCTTTCCTGCCATGGCAGGGGGTCGGACTTGATGATCTGCTCAGGTCCCTTCCAACCCGACCAACTATGAAACTAGGTCTGTCTTAGACCAAGTTCCACCATTTTTAAACCAGTCTATGTGAGCTGAACTTCTGTTCTGTTATAGGTGTATAGGTGTATTTATACCGGTTCATCTGTAATGTCTACCTGGCCATCGTGAGCACAAGTATGACCCACTGAACCTTCCTGTATAATAGTGTGCTACACTAGAAGCAGACACGTGTAACTAGAAATAATTAAATCAACTAACTGAAGCACAATGGTTCATATCTATTTGGTGCTTCTTTTATAGTATATAGCAAGCGTGTGAATACTAATGCCACTCAACATGACTCTAAATAAATATCCATTAACATTATGCAGGATTCTGGGTCCAATTCACCATTGACTTGCAGCTTGTGTAGGCATTTATATCCATGCAAATGTGGGTAAAACACTACAAAATGAGACTAGTAGAGTATTACAGTTGCTTTGGTCTCTTGCAGATGACAAAAGGGGGCTCAGGGGAAAAGAAGAATCAAATACTGTGTACAAGAATCTGCAAAAGGATAGCAGAAAGGCAGAAGAAAAATATGCTTCCAGAAACTGAGCTCTATTCCTTCATTCTATTTACAGAGGTAATAACAATTAAAGACAGAATATTATCCTTGAAATTACTTAAAGCATTTTAACTTTTCCTAAGTATATTTTTCTACATAAATAAAGTTCCTTTTCTTCCCCCATTTCTTACTGAAATTTTATGGACAATTTTAATAGTTCATAATGGCATGGCACCCCTGGGAGCCTGTTTAAAACTATTCAAATGCATCGTGATAAATATTGGTCATTTTGATAATATCATGTTAATTTATCTCTCATTTCATTCTCCTACCCTGAATTATGACATCACTGGATAATTGATTTGGAATAGGAGTCTTCAGTGTATCAAATATTCTCAAACTGCATTGGAGTATTCCTGCAGGATACGCTGAAACCACCCAACACCTTTCATGAGATGCTGAACACCTCAAAGGACCAGGGCCCAGTGACATTATACACCCATATAATGCTCTGACATAATTTGGTGATTATGGGATGAACAAGATAGTCAGTTAATGGCACACAACACATTTCTATAGCAGGCTTAGAGGCTAAATGAACCATGGTCAGGAAATCAAAATCCAAATTACAGCTGACTTTGGTCCCTATTCAAAACCACTGATTCACTGTAGACAATGGGGGTTCTGCCTGAGTCAGGAATGAGTTAGGGACCTGAGCTCCCATTGTCTTCATGGGAGTTTTGCCTAAATGTGGAGTAAGTCAGGAGTACTACTGAATGGGGTCCATTCACAAAGCAGCTAAGTAGGACTTCCAATACATCACTATTTAGAAGTTAACACTACTTGGCAAGACATAACTGGAAGAAATACAGGCATTTTGGAGCCATTTCAAAAACTTGTATAAAGCAACAATCTAAGTGTATTGTCACTTCTTCTCCCCTATACAGGCAGTCCTCGACTTAAGACATTTTAAGTTACAACAAACAGCACTTATGATATTTATATATCACCCTGTTTTGACTTTCTGATGTCAGTTTTGACTTTATGATG
>NW_017729024.1:159014215-159019162 GCF_001723915.1 Gavialis gangeticus | reverse complement strand
TCCTCCCAAGGTAGAGAACCTTGCATTTTTCGGTGTTGAACACCATCAGGTTCTCGTCCGCCCATTTCATGAGTCTGTCCAGATCCGTCTGGATCATCCTTCTGTCCTCAGGTGTGGATGCTTTACCCCAGAGTTTGGTGTCATCGGCAAACTTGGCCAGTCCACTTCTGACACCAATGTCCACATCATGATGTGGATGTTAAACAGTATAGGCCCTAGGACAGAGCCTTGTGGGACCCCACTGGTCACAGCGCACCAAGACAATTGGCGCCCGTCAACCACCACCCTCTGGGTCCTACCGCAGAGCCAGTTCCCCAGCCAGCAGATCGTGGTGATGTCAAGGCCGCAATTAGCCAGTTTAACCAAGAGGTGATCGTGGGATACCAGATTGACGGCTTTTTTAAAGTCGAGGTATATGACGTTGATCTCTTTCCCTTTATCCAGGTGATAAGTCACCTGGTCATAAAAGGAAATGAGACTGGTCAAGCAAGACCTACCCGCAACAAACCCATGCTGGGTATCCCTCAGGATATTGCCTTCAGCTAGTCTGTTAAGGGTGGCCTCGCTGATAATCTTTTCCAAGACTTTCCCCAGGATAGAGGTCAGGCTGATGGGCCTCTAGTTTACCGGATCTACTTTCCTTCCTTTCTTGAAGATAGGCACCACATTGGCCCTCTTCCAATCATTGGGCACTTCACCAGAGCGCCAAGAGCTCTCGAAGATCCATGCCAGGGGCTGAGCTATGATGCTCGCCAGCTTCCTGAGTACCCTTGGGTGTAACCTGTCAGGACTTGAAGGTATCCAGCCTGTTGAGGTGTTCCTTCACGAGGTCCACTTCGATGGAGGGCAAGGAATCTCCCTCACCCAGGCCTCCCTGACTCATAGATGCAGTTTTCAGGAACTAATTGGGTCGTAAGTCCGAGGGCTGCCTGTATTGGCCTTTAAATGTTTCATTTTTCAAGGCATCTGGCTGTTCCCTCTAAGGTAATTTCAGTTTGGAAAGTTAATTAAAATAATGACTCCTTTGCATCCAATTGGTAGGCTGAATGGGAAGTCCCCGTCACCAGGGACTGACCTGATATCCTTGCTTCTTTAGTGTAAGTGGGACTTGGTTGTACATTTAGTACATCCTGTTGGGTTGCCTCAGAGGATTCCCATCCAGTTCTACACTCTGTAACGTGCTCTCATACATGCTTGTCCATTGATCTGACAGTGGAAGGGAGTCACATCTTTTGCTGGCCATAGCTAAGCAAAGCAAGCTGCAGTGGGAGAACAGTGGCAAGGGCTCAATGCCCACAGCTCAGCATGAACAAGACCTTCAACCTTATGTTCCAGCCATGCTGAAAGAGATTAAAAGAAAGGACAAAAGAAGACAGGGGAAGTTTGAAGAGGAGAGGGCAGAGGAAGCCAGGAAAAGAAAAGGGGAAAGGGGCAAAATAATGGAGAATGGAGGGAGAAGGGAAAAGATGAATGAACAAAGGGCAGGATGATAGAGGCAGAGTATAACAGCCAGAGTATAAAATACAGTATAACCTGGAATTAGAAGTTGAAGAACCAAATGGGAGTGAGGTCTTTGGGGAACAGATTTAAAAGTCTCAGATTTTCTCCCACAGAAGTCAGTGATTGATTTCAGTGAAAATAAGGTCTGTCCCTAAGTAAGATGGGACTAGAGAAATAATGAATGACAGAGGGGGAACAAGGGCAGAGAGATCATTGGACTGGACTTGGGAAGCAGTTCTGCAACAGAAGGACAGTAGAGAGTGCAAGATATATAGGTGGGAGAAGGACAAGATAAATGAAAGAATCAGCCCAAAGGAAGACCCAAAACGGTGCAAGAGCAGATGAGACTGGGTGAATGACAGAATGGACAACAGTGGGAGTGAGAGACTGAGTAAAACCCAGACCTGCGGGAGTAAGAAATAATGGGTGAGCAGACTTGTGAAGGTGAGACAGTGGCTATTTGGATACAGGAATTGGCAAGCAAACTGAGAAGCACTGCTCCTTTGGAAATCTGGTCACTTTATACAGATAGGGGAGAAGGCAGCATCCAGCACCTCAGGCTTCACCACATTTTCAGGGCATCAGACAGACCCCCCATCCCTCCAATTTGTACTGAGGACTTTTCTGAAGGTTATAAAAGTACTGCATGGCTTTATTTTTATTTTCAGCTTAGTGAAAGATCAGAGCAAGCAATGTTATTGACTTTTCAAACCACATGTGACTAACCAGTTACTTATGAAAACCGTTAGCCTTTGTTTTTGCCATACCTTAAAAGAAAAACATCCTTAATCTTCACCAAACATGACTATGCAAGTTTCTGATAGATGTAACTGGTAGCACAATTTAAGATGTGATGGGAACTGAGAACAGCAGATTAGGTCAACCTCCAGGCCTTAGTCCTTCAGGTGTGTGCTCTGTGCAAAATTGTATACATCTTCAAAGTAAATACAATTATTGTTAAAGGTCATGGCAAGAGCATACAGGACCATTGTATGCGTTCCACAGCAGAAATATCATTACCATTCTGCTGCCGTTATTTAAACACCAATGGTAAAACAAAAGCAAATTCAATATTAAAACTAATACATTTGTGGGTGGGGCAGGATATAGCTAGGGTGTCAGGGCCCCTGGGACTCAAACCAGGTCTTCTGAACTGAAGAGCAGAAGCCTGGGCTGCAGCACCACCCACAGGTAACTGAACATTGAACCTTGTTCCTTGGGACTGTTCTGCCTTGGCTTCAACCTTTGACTCTTTTACCTCCTTCACCCCTGCCTTGGACCCCAGTACCTCACTCCTGCTTACCCTGTACTTTGGATCTTCAGTGCCCAGTCTTGCCCTTGTACCCATCTCAGCTCTTAGCATGATATCTCAAACTCGGACTGACACCTAGTACTATGGCTTTCAGCGTTGGCTTCTGGACTTGTAACCTTGACCCTCATCTTCTGGCCCTCAGCTATTCAGGTCACACCTTTCATGTAGGGTTTGTTTTGTAAGCACAGAAGGGATTAGCCATGTTAGTCAGGAATCAGGCAGAAGGTATTAGCACCTTTCACACTAACTGGTCAAGAGAGGTGTAAGCCTTTGCAGGCAACAACCTACTTTGTCAGATGGTAGGAATGCACAGTCTAAGTCTAATCCATTCTAGCATCTGATGAAGTAGGTCATTGACTTTGAAAGATCATGCCTCTCTAAACCAGTTAGTTTCTAAGATGTCATTCGGCCCTACTTTCTTCCTATTTTGGTAAAATTTCCTGGTATGCACCTGGCAACTGTTCTTATTTTTGTTTTCATGATTATAACATAAGTTTTGCACTGAATAAATCTAAATAAATAATATATAGTATAGCTGTCACATTTGCTGACATGATTCAAAATAAAAAAGATGGATCTAAGCAAAAGTGAAATATATGATATCCAAAAACATGATCATTCTAAATACATTTTGCAAATCACCTCAGGCACGTTGATCTGCTGAATGAAAGAAGGAATGCTCTGACTCATACTTCTTGCAAGTCAAAGATCTGATCTTTGAGGGAGAGGAGGGAAACAAGCCCTTGTTCACTGGCCTAACTCCTTTATAGACCTAATTTTCATAGAGTCTAAAGAAAGTACCTTGACCATCCTTCAAAATGGAGAAAGTGTAATGGACGTGAAGAGTCTCATCTAATACGCTTTTAAAGAAATGAAAAGGCTCCTTATAACTTCTATGAGCATTGGATAAGGCCCCAGCAGAGCACAGCATCTCAAAATGCAAAGCAGAGAGGCAAAATGTCTGCCTACCAAACACCCTGTACATCTGGATGCCAGAGATACTACAAGGAGGAATGACATTTAGAGATTTTTCTTGCATTATACAAAAGAGAAACCAATCAGCAAACCTTAATGATTTGAAATCATCTTGGCTGATATAGACTGATTATACACACAGACAGGCGCACAAAAGGCTTTTTGCCATTCAGTTTTCTAAACCTGAAGCTGCATTTTCTCATGCTAAAAATTTGCATGTTTTCTCAGAGCCTGCTTCTTTCTCACAATAAACAAAGCATAACCCTCCTGCCAAAAAAGTCCAAATGCTAAACAGTTACTATAACAGTCATTATTATAACAACTACTTTGAGGGGTGTGCTTTTAAATTGTAATTATTTTTACAAAAGTTTTTTACGTGTCTCAATTCCTGCAATTACAATTCTATAAGAGTAAACAAATATTTAAAAAGTCATATTACCATAACGTTCCAAATAAATGAGTTTCTTTAATTAAGCTTTATTTAAATGGTTGATTCTCTCTACATTTATGCTTTATTTGATATTGCAAAAAATAACCAGAATTCATAACACTTTTAATTTATGTATGGCTATTTCATTATAGGTACAAATGTAGGCAAAAGCTGATTTATAGAGCAGTACTTCTGTGGTTTAGGATCATAGGGAGATGGTACTCAAATCCATTTTAGAAATAAGTAGTACCACTTTTCATATTCTTCCCATCCATCAGAACTGTCTGTCCTGCTTTGCTAGAGGATGCTGAGGCAACATTAGATGGACCAGGTCATACTCTGTGCTACCTCCACAAATTCACGCCTCCTTAATTCATGGGGTGGAAGACTGAGCTGTGGGACTAGAAAACACACCTGTCCCCTTCCACCCAGTAAGGCATTGGTTTTCAAAGTGTGTTTGCAGAACCTTGGAGTTGTGTAATATGTCATCAGGGGTTTTGGAAAGACACTGGGGGCAATGGTGGAGCAAGCTAGGAAGCGGGATGCCACCATTTAAGTACAAGGTGGCACGAGGCAGGCAGCTGCTGTGGCTACAGCTTTGGCTCCAGTCCTGATCTGGGGTCAGGGTCAGATCCACAGCTGGTGTCTACCATCACACCACCTCTGCCCCTCCCCTCCCTCTCATCTCCCACACACCCCCACAGCCTCTGCCCCCACCTACCCCCAGGGA
>NW_017729024.1:159013454-159013966 GCF_001723915.1 Gavialis gangeticus | reverse complement strand
CATCTGCCCCCACCTACCCCTCCCCTGGCACTTACCCTCCAGTTCTGGCAGGCTCTGGCCCCTCTCCAGCCATGGAGCATGTGTTGCTTTAGCCCCATCCCAGTAATTGCTGATGCGGCAGCACTAGCTCCAAACAAGCCTCCAGACCTGGGCCAGAGCTGCTGACAATGCCACCACTGCTACCAGGCCAGGCTAGGACCCGAGAAAACATGTGCTCTATTCCCCAGGCTGGAGTGGGGCTGGAAAGTAAATGGTGGCAGGGTTCAGAGGCTGCAGGGGGTTTCAGTGAGGGGGGCAGGTGCCAGGAGGTACAGGCATGGGGGGGGTGGGGGGCATGTATCAGAGAGGACAGGGAAGTAGGACAGGTGCTGGAGGGAGAAAGGCATGGAGCCAGGCATCAAGGGGAAACAAGTGGGGGGGAACAAGCAGGAGGAGTTAAGGTACAGGGAGTAGGGGATCAAGCTACCTGTCCCTCAATGCCTGACAACCACCCTTTCCCCTACCAGCTGACC
>NW_017729024.1:158994774-159013272 GCF_001723915.1 Gavialis gangeticus | reverse complement strand
AACCACCCTTTCCCCTACCAGCTGACCTCTACAATCCCCCCCCCCGCCCAATTTATAGAATCTAATTATTGGGGTGTCATCTTAAATTCAGATTTGCCTTGCATTGGGGTAAATACGGCAGTACAAACAACGAGACAAATCATGGTTTTCCCAAGCAAATGCTCAAGGATGACAGAAAGTGGATGATAAGCATGTTCCTTCCTGTGCTGTAGGCACTGAGGCCTGCCATGATGTAACTGGGGAGCATGCGCACAAAATACAGCTAGCGCCAACAACAGCATGTGTCCTCATGAAAGGGATAGCGGGGGCAATGCTGTAGCTCTCTCTCTCTACCATCTACACCAGCAGCGATCCTAAAATGTTCAAACTGCCATTGCAGGGTACATTCCCCAGCTAATACATTTCCTGAGGATTTGCAGCTATTACATTTCCTGGGGATTACAGATCAAGCTGAAAAAGAAGGATTCAAAAAGGGAGGGCAAAGCATAATCCAGCCCCACGCCTGCACTAACTATTCCATGTGTTCTCTGTGTTGGTACCCACTTAAGAGGCAGCAAGCTGTCAAAGAGGCCTCAATGAAGCCACACTACAATACAAGGCAACTTGGAACCAGAAACATCACTGAAGAAATCTCTAGTAGGACACTAATACTCACTTGTGGTCATGTTCTGGAGGCTCCTGCTTGTTGTAGGGGAGGATCTTGAAGTAATGCTCAGGAGAGAAAGCCACAGATCACATTCTGCCCCCAAATCCCAGGAGGGAAAGGATCTGGCTCCATATGCTTAGAGGAAACAAGGTTGCTATTCAGCTGTAATCAGGCATTACAGTCTATGTTTGGGCCCAGCCATTCTATAATGTTGAACCGAGATAGCCAAGGTTAAGGTTTCTCCACTGGGAATTTTCATGGTGCAGGGAAGAATGTTTCATTTTGAATATGCAGCCTTCACATCAGTGCTTTCGGCAAAAAGATCAAAATTTACATTCATGGCAAAAAACTGTTCAAAATTGTTTAATTAAGAGTTAAAAGGTATTAGAGAACAGAAATAAAAAATATTAAGGGAATTTATCAGCTGGCTAGAGGCACCAGGAACAGCGCAACAATGGTAAGAAGCACTGCAATCAGCCCCTAAATACAAATTTAGATACAAAGCACTGAAAATGAGTCCCACAGATCAGACTGGGCATGTTAGCAACTGTTTTACCTAAGGTTATGGTCCCAGAACACCACTGTGTTGGTGGATTGGTAGGATTGTATCATTGTCTCTTATTCCCCATCATCAATAAAATGGTCCCTTTGTACTCTCTTCCCAGCTTCACTCATGTAGATCACGTTGGTTTGCTGCCGATGAAAGCAGAAAGAGATGCTGAAGTTACTAAAAGGAAGTTTCATGCTGAAGATAGCTGCACCATGGAGATTTTTTGCCAAGCTGAGGCAAAAAAGAGGTTCTGTCTCCTCTTTTCCAGCACCTATATATTCTTAAATTGCAGTTATTGAGTGTAGTGACTGTTTAGGGTATGTGCAGACGTTACACTTAAAACGACCCAACTCAGGTTAGGTCCATCTATATTCTAATATGTTTGGGGAGGTTAGATTGGGGAAAAAATGGCCAGCCTAATTTAACTAACTTCACCTGAGGAGGTTCACCAAGTTAGATTGGGGATGCGCTAGCCTGATCTACCAAATATCTATACATGTTCAGAGTGTAGCCCCAAGGCTGGGAAAGCTCAGCCACTCACTGCAGTGCCAAGGCTGCGCTTTTCCTACCACGTTACTCTCACCAGGCTGTTTTTAGCCCCCTGATCTCCCTGCCCTATGAACCCACCATCCCCCAGCAAACCCCCCAGTCCTCCCCAATCCAGACAACCCCCTCTCTGTGGACCCACTAGCCCCCTGCTCCCCCCAATCCAGCCCTCCCCCCAACCTAAGTTACTGAAATCATGTTCCCAGTGCAGCTCCCAGCAATGGTGAATCTCTGGATAAGCAGGCCCCAATCTTTGATCATGCGGCTTAAAGCCAGATGACCATTGAATGGGTCCTGGGGATGTCTGCACGTACCCTTAATGTATGCTGCCTCCCCAACCCCATCCTTCTGCAGGGTTGGTGCTAGAACCTTCCATTGGGAGAAAAATTTCCTGTTGTTCTTGCCAAGAAAATTGTTCAGATTATAAACTGAACTATATCCCCCTTGCCATGTTTTGCACTGACTCTCAGAACACGTCAGAGCACCATAGAGAACATGCTGCACTATCCCAAAAGGTACTGCCACACCAACTTCTCTGGCTGTAACTGCTGATTTGCGCTGGAGGGAAAATGGAGGCTTCCAACCAAACACATACATTTTGTGAAAGGGAACCTTGTTTGCTAACACAGTTCTGCATTGAAGTTTACAAACACCCATGAAAATATTACCTAAATAAGAGAATTTCAGTTCTTCATAACTGTGTTGTAGAAAAGGATTTCAGATTAATATATATGGTTAAGTAAAGGATTGGGTTTGAACCTCATCCTATATAGGACAGCAAGCACTCTTGTTTCTGGTATGGCAGATTGCATAGGAAAAATGTATACCCAGTCCATACTGCAGAAAGAATGCAAGTCAGTGCAGGAACTTTAAAATAACATGACATACCATGGTCATCATAAAACAGTCACCATTAGCTGATTTTTCAGATGGCCCCTGCTATTTGAATAGAAGACATTGGGTATACCTGCAAGGTAAAAACTGGCAAGCATGAACTTTTAAAAAAAAATTGTCTGGTAAATTAAATTAAAGCAATTGAGGCAAAATCAAATAGGCAGTTGTCCATAGCATAACTAACCACGGAATCAGGTATGTTCAATTATAAGATATCAGATAGTCTACATAAATTCAGTAGTTTTCAGGATATGTAATTTTACCTTGTCAAGTGATGCCTTATGGTTTCAAACAGGATCAAACAGTACCTCTTACCCATGAAGGAAATTCCAGAATACCCCTACAGAAAACTTAGCTATTTGGGGCTCCTAGACATGTGCAGGGAGTTTGCTCTGATGCACTGGAAATCCAGCGCATCATAATCAAGTCTGCTGGAGCACGAAAATTAACAGACTCCGACAGATTCTAGCATCACATGTATCAGCATCCTCACACTGAAAAATGGCAGTGAAGTGCTCGTTGGATGAGCTTTAGTTCAAAGCGCCCCGCCGCCATTCTTCAGTGCAGGGACACTGATACATGTGACACTCAGGTGCTTTTAATTAGCACGCCTCCTGGAGCACACATAAAAATGCCCTTTATTTTTGGTATGAATTGAAATTTGATTCCCTCTTTCATACTTTCAACACTAGAGCATTTGTTTAAGTGGAAGAAAACCCCAAATATTAAAGTATTAGATAGGCTTTGTTAACATATTCTCCAATGTTTATAGAGCACATAAAGGAAAGAGCCATATTTGGGTCCTGCTGGCTTCAGTATGAATTTTGACATTAACAATAACAAAATCTGGATTTGATAGTTAATCATTAGTATAGCACAGTCTCCACATAAGTTCAGCCAAAATACAGGTATATTAAATTCCACTATAATAAACAGAGGATGACTGAACAGCTTTCAGTAGAAAAACCCACAATATTTCCTCTACCCACAAACTCTCCCATGTTAACATACCCAGACTGAGACATAAAGCTTCCAAAACAATCTAAAGCAGAATAAGCACCGTGGCTCCATGGATAAGGGGTTAGGCATAAGTTCAAGAGGTCTTACTGTGTGCCCTATCTTTGTCACTTTGTCATAATGGACTAGTCATAACATTCATGAATCTCAGCTTTCCCATCAGGACAGCAAGTTCATGTTACTTATCCATATGATTAAGGTGCTCTGAGGCCTCAGGATGATCAGTAAGAATATTATCTAATAGATCAGAAACTATATATAAGAACCAATTCTAATGCAATTTCTATTGTTTTTTTTTTTTTTGTTATAAGATAATTAGAGTAAAAACTTTTAAGATTCATTCTGCACGAGTGCCTAGTGCTAATCTGCTTAATGAGAAGAATGGGCTCACTTCAAATAGTTTAATGGTATATTTCAACAGGAATCAACATACTCATCTGTGTTACATTTTCTGTTGTTATTCAAGAAATGAAGCTGCTAATACTGAAGTTTGTTATTTGTTGCTCTCTTACGTTTTCTAGAGCTGACCTGAGTGGGCTGCTGTTTGATATGTCTCTTGAGAGATAACAACAATACTCTATGGTTAACATGGCACCTTTCAGCCAAGGATCTACCTCCCACTATTTTGCAAAAGCCCTCACATTCTTTGGTGATGGGCCCCAATGAGACCTGAGATGGTGCTTTTTAAAAAGCACTATCTCCATTCTGTGTGCCTCAATTTCCAAGGGAAACTGAGGCACACAGAAATTAAAGTTATTTTGCTAGTGCCAAATAATGACTCAGTGGCATATATTACAACTCTCCTGATTCACATTCCCTTATTCTCACCACAAGACATGCTGGCTCTTCTTTCTTGTATTCCTTCTGTTGACTAACTTCAGTCAAACGTTGTCCTGTTTTAAATAACTATTCCCAGAAACAAGGAAACCACTAGAATTACTGGAATTTATTGACCAAGGCAGAACTGCTTAACAGATAAGATTTAAAAACTACTTCTAGTACCAGTTTTGTTGTATGTATAGTGAAAACTTAATGAGTACATTGAAGTGAATATCACTTTGTGTGCTTCACTGTGGCTCACACACTATCCCCAGTTATTTAAAATAATTCACCCCCTTTTTCTTTATACTGTACTGTGTCATTTCACAGAGCGACAACAGACGTTATTTAAGTTGGGGTGTAAGAGTAAAACATAGTAGGAATATATATAGGCAGAAGGAGAAAATGAGAGAGAGTATTCAAGCACAGGATACTCAAAGATTACTCAGTGGTGTGTTGCTGTAAGCAGAAACAATAATGATGTATATGTTTTACCAAGATAACACTCACCAAGAACTAAAAAAAAATGATCATGGGCTGAATTTAAAATGCTAAACTGCGAGACCACCTTCGGTTCACTTTCTCATTAAGTCTCAATGGTCAATTAATTTTCTTTCACAGGAGAAGACTACACACTCCTAAAACTCAGTGGAAATGAAATGACAACATCCAAATCACCTGCTTTGGCACCTGATCTTGTCCCATTGAAATCAGTGGGAGCTTCAGAGCTCGTTTCAGTAAGTATAAGGTTCAAGTCCCTGTTTGGGAAGTTCCACAAATGGCTTGCCAGCCTCCAAAGGGAAACTCAAACAAAAGCAGATCACTAAGGCCAGGTCAGTTATAAGGTCAAATTCCTATTTCAGGCTGAATGATGAAAGCATTTAAAATGGCAGTATGAAAAACACCTTCAAGTTGATGGATGGGCTATACAGGAACTCTGATCAGGAGATAAAAAGCCCAACAAGCTGGGTCAAAGAAAAATCACTATGCAACATCACAAATTATCCACTCTCTCTTGCTCTTTTTATTAAAATGGATAATAAATAAGGTCATTTTAATTCACTAAACCTATATTTATGATGTACTTCATTCTGTTTAAAATGAGTTCAGTTTTCATGTTGGTTTTCTTTACTTGCATGTTATCTGTGCCAGATTCTTTAGGCCATACTCAGAATTTGATCCTAAATTAATTAAAAGCATTTTTGTTCTTGAAGAGTAAACAGTAATTTCCCATTTACTCATTAAAAGAGGGTAAAAGATAGAAATCTTTTGAGAAAGTCTTCAGTTCAGATCTATAATATAAGCTGAAATCAGGCACATGAACAAGGTGAACATTGAAATGCTCCCTACAGAAGAAAGCAAAACCATTAGTGTGATTTGGGGGATGTAATTTTAATCCCACAAATTCCATTTTTTCTAATGTTCTTTTATCTTTGCACTATGTCTAGTTTGTAAGAGGATTAGAACATATTTTATAACTTTTTTAGAAAAAGCATATTAATCAATGTTCAATCCTTTGATATAATAATAGAATTAATCAGTGTGGCATGTAATATTGTTAGCATATATGCAACTGTTTTCATCCTGAGGTCTTAATACAAATACACAGCTCAGGAATCATCCAAAAGCTTCCAGTACATAGAAAACTTGGCATGATCACACAGCATCTTGCAAAGACCAAACCAGCATGTAAAATAAGAATCTTCTCCTAAACAGTAGAATATTCATTTTTTTCTTCTTTTCTTATGAGATCAACCCCTCTCTCTACCTCAAAGAAAATATCCTTCCAATTGTGAAAACTAGACAGGAAAAGAACAGAAAAGAACAAAAAGAAAAGAACAAAACAGAAAAGAGCCAAAAGCCACAGGTTTCTTGGGGGAATCTGGGTATTTAGTATATTTCCTTTTATAATTCACACACTATGCTGAAAGTAATCTAATCTAGATGGGACTTCCTCTGAACTACAAGCCTCATCTTGCTTTTCAAATATCTACATGGAAATTACAGAGAATAATATCTGATCCTATTTTTCTGCCAGTTGCTCCTGAGAGATATAAGGGTAGTTCCCCACCCACAAAAAAAGTCATTTCCTTGAATAACTATCATTAAGGATTAGAAAACACTTCGAAGGTCCAAACCACAATGTTTGGTTTTTTTCTTTTCAGAGCAGAATAGCCTCATATTTCATCATTTTAAAAAATCCTGGAATAATGTAATATAATTATGCTTAGGTTTTACAGACTCCATTTGAAATGTCTAATCAAGAAGGCTTCCAGCTTTCTGGGTTGTGTATGTGTGTGTCATTCTTCAATTCTTCCTGGGTCCTGATTTTGCATTTCTAATGAAACTGAACTGACAAAGCGTGAAAGTGGTCTAAAGGGAAAAACAAAGAAAACGACCCTGTTTTTACTGTGCCAGGACTAATCAATATTCCAGAAGCTCAGCTTTTTCCCCCTCTTCTGTTGGGTTTTCAATTTTTCTTCAGAGTTGGGCTAATAGTCCCCTCCCCTTTTCTTAAGTTACAGAAATAGTAAGTTGCTGTACTGAGAACACATGCGTATCGTTAGCCTTCTCTGTCTCTTGCTCACTGAATTTTGTAACTCTACTTCACCTTACTGGGAAATTTACTTTGCTGGTTCTTGCATCCGAGGAGTCCTGCAGAATTTGAAAAGGTGAGTTTGGTGTTTGTTTTATTGTTTCAGTAGTTTTTGCTTTTCACCCTCGTCATCTGCAACATACTTTTCTAGATCAGTTGCTCTGTAATGATTACTTGGCTATACTTAAGCCTTTTTCATGATCTTAATCTTAATTAGAAACACCACATTGGGATGAGGTTGCTTTAATGGTCTAGGAGAGAAAAAAGGGGACTGGGTAAATCTGTAAGCTTGCTATAAAATACTGCAAACTGATTGTTCTGAAGAAAAATCTTTCGGAGACACATACTTCAAAGCTTAGTAATGCTGTATGTAATAGCTGAAACCTTAAACTCAACCTAACTACTTTTTTTTTTATTCTTTAACAAGTTATGTAAAGAACAAGTAAATATTATAGGCGCTTTCACTTTTAAAAGTATAGGTGTATTTATGTATATATAAAATCTAAAGGGGTGTGGAAAGATAGAGAAGGGCAGTGGTAGATAGACATGTGAAAGCAACATGTGTAGATGTGAGCAACATTGTTAAGAAACAAATTACTATCTTCTAAAATTCCAAAAGAATAACACATGAACAAATGCACCCTAACTTTCACAGGAATTCCAAAAGCAATGACATGATATCCCCTTAAAAACTCCTTTTGTAAAACTTGGACTTTCTAAATGCCTTCTGAAAAAGTAGTTAGGCAATAGATTTATGGAGGGCAAGATGTAAACTATATATCTAGAAATGGCTTTCAGCAGTTACAGCTAGCTACATCCATTCATAAATTTGCATTCCAGCAATGAAACGTTGCAGTGCGCTGCTGGAATAGTTATGTTAATCATTGTACAGCATCACTATGCAAAGCAGGTTTTTTTAATTCAGATTTTTGTTTACACAGCAAATTTATGTCAAGAAATCCAGATATTACTTTGCTTGATATCTTCTGGTGTTTTACTGATGTGATCAGAAATACAGTACACACTTCAAAGATGAATGATACTAGTATACAACTGTCAAATTAATAAGTAAAGGGATAAATAACTCACTCCTACTGTTTTTTCACCCTATGACAGGAAGAAAATCAGTGTGGAGCAATTCATTAAATCATTCAGAAATATTTGAAATATAGAACAATTCAAATGGTCTGATTTAAACAAAAATAATTTATTAAAAGTATAATTTGAAGTACTCACTAAACTGTGCTTACTAACTCCATGAACTGGAATACTGGTTGAAAGCTATTCTACTCTGACTTAAACTAGCTTTACATTTTTGCAGCTGTCTTTACAGCACAGAAATTGCTTCTGATTTTCATCAGTGTAAATGACAAGTGAATCGAGCCCATTCATTACAGACACAAATGCAAATCTGAACAAATCTGTAGAACCCTTCTTACAAATCAGTCTTCTTACAAATATGCAGTTATTCACTATCTATTGTAATCAACTGATTACATATTCTAAATATCCTGAATCTGATTGATATGTAACAAGGATTTGTTTGGATGTATTGATATATTTGATTGTCCTCTGAAGTTTAATACTTTGGTATTTCTTGTTTTGCAGCTTGCTCCAGTACCACCCAAGCAAAAGGATCTGAGCCTTTCTGGGGACCTTTTAGCAAAAGTAATATAAAAGAAAAAAGAAATTACTTTTTGAGAGCTAGATGACTAAAAGTAACGGAGAAGATCCACGATCTGGAAGTAGGATGGAGCGTTTTCAGCAAGGAGTCCGGAAACGTACATTAATGGCAAAAAAGAAAGTGCAGAGCATAACAAAGGATGATGTTAAAAGCTACTTACTAAGGAATGCCTTTGTGCTCCTAACCATCATTGCTGTCATTGTTGGTGAGTAATTTGATCAATAGAGATATTCTGTTTCTCCATTGCATCTGACAGTGTCACTGGGCCTGGGTAATTAGCATTTTTAATGAGATTCCAAATTTTTCTCTCCTGATAAGAGTTTGCTGGCTTGGAGGGTTTGGGGCTGTAAGTGATACAGGTTAAAGTTTGGGAAAAATGAGCATCATTCTGGTAAAGGAAATTGATTTAGCTATCTTATAGATTCCTCTACTGAAGAACCAACACAGCTATAGCTGTATCAAAGGGTCTGAACAATTAAATCTACTTCCTACATAAACCTGTTGCAATACAACTCTCACTTATCTAGCATATTGAAATAACAGAAAGATGTCCTTAGGCTTAATTACAAAGTCATTTGCTTCTGAGATAAGCCAAATCAGCCTGAATCTTTTGCAGTGTTCATTGCTAAACACACCTTAATATAGTCATGCTTTCTCTGAAGTACTCCCTTTTCTACGTGCACTCTCAGTGTGGGAGTCTAGGGGAGTTCTACCTGATGAAGGGCTGCAAGATATTGCCTTAGTACTGTTTGCAAAGCATGAGAAGGAAATCAGAACCTTAGACAGGAGGGGAGTGGAACTAGTTTATTGCTGGACTTAGAAAGATCCAAAATGTTCATTTAATATTAAAATTTACATTGGACTGGTTTTAATTGGCTCATACTCAGCCAAATTTTAAGCCAAATTTTATAGTTATATATGAAAGGCCCATTCCTGCTCAGCTGAGTACTGCCATGACCGCCACACATAGAAGTGATGCCAACTTGTATATACTTAGGTGTTTTGCTTCCTAAGCCCTCCTTGGAATTGGATATTCTGTCTGTCATTTCTATAGCACTAGTTGTAAGAATGCCCATTTTAATGCAATAGGAGATATGTGATAATGTGCATATGGGTAACATATGTAATTGTCATGACAGATATATCACTTTTTGTATTTTATCAATGGAAATGATATTTCTGATTCCTAACTGACCACTTGCTCAGGTTAACAAAATTAACATTAGGAGTCTATCTGGTTGCCCATTAACAGGCAATGCAGGTTTTGAAGTTAAATATATGAATAATTTCCAAAGCAATTCAGTTGCAATCTGTTTGCATCGTAGAATAGGATTGAGACATTAGCAATTTGTCCGTTGTTGGTCTGGCAATGTGGCAGGTCCATTGGGACTAACATTAACAATGGTAGGAATACAGAAGTAGACACAAGAGGTGTTTTTGCAGCTGAGTCATCTCTGCCATTCTGTACAGCTCTTATTATAGGAAACATCTGTCCTGATCTATACTAGTGCCTCCACCCCAGCTCATGATTGGGGGGCACCTGTAGTACTAAAACAAGAGTTGGAGAACTGCTGAAAATCCCCAGTATTGCAAAGGCCAGCGCGCCAAATTCTGCCCATCTACACAATAATATACTTGGTGTAAATCCAGAAACTTCAAGAGTTACAGAATTTGGCCATGATCCATAAGTGTTGTGTAAGTTCATGGTATATGCCTGAGTAAAATTTGGGTGTACATACAACTCCTGAGAAAAGAACGATTTCACTCTTTAACAGTTAAACATGAGTACAGCTCTTTTACTGATTTGCTGTTGTAGAAATATTCATTAGTACAGAACCAGCTGGCTTAAGAGTTTGGAGTCCTCTAAGCTGTCAAACTAAGTTGGCAGTGACTAATCATCCCCAAGCTAGTGGTGGTGTATGGTGGGCTGGGCTTGGACAAAGTTGTCCACATTATAAAACTAATAAATTCATTAGCCACTATCCCTGTTGGTTGTCTCAGCAGACAGACCAAGGTTTAAACAGACTTGGAAACTGAGTTGCTCTTTTACTCAAGATTATGGTATCAAGGAAAAGGTTGCAGAGTGTATTTGAGGAACCTTGCATTGTTGCTGTCCTAGCTTTAAAAAATAGATGAACAGAAGAACTAGCTGCCAAGACCATTAGTCCAGCAGTGTTCACAAAAGGACTAACTATGTGAAAGTTAAATGAGATATTAAAAAAGATTAAGGATACCATTATACCACCTTTTCCTACGAGGCTTTTTTTTTAAGGGATCAGCTGGGAAAACCTGTTCTCACTTGGTTAAGCAGGGCTGATAGTGTTAGAGGTTAAATGGGTAGAATCATAATAAATCTCAGGATTCCCATCTCAGGATCCAAGTTTTAAATTGGGGTCTGAATTCATCCAGTGATTTGTGTGTCAGCACAAATATGTATTTGTTCTTCATTTGTTCATATTGCAACAGGTAGATTTCACAGATTTCTGGGGCTGGAGGGGACCTATTAGATCATTGAGTATGACCCCTGCTTTGGGCAGGACAGAGCATTGGGGTCAAGTAACCCCAGCCAGGTGTTTGTCTAATCTCCTTTTGAACACCTCCAAGGTAGGGGAAAGCATCACCTCTCTTGGAAGCCCATTCCATATTTTGGCAACCCGCATCATAAAAAATTTCTTCCTGATGTCCAACCTAAATCTACTCTCCTTCAGTTTATGGCCGTTGTTTCTAGTAACCCCAAGGGGCACCCTGGTAAACAGAGTATCCCCTACTCCCTGCTGACCCCCCCAGTGAGTTTCTAGATAGCCACAAGATCACCTCGCAGCCTTGTCTTGCAGAGGCTGAAGAGAAAAACAACAGAACTGATGAAAACGGGTGGATATATACATCTTAGAGCAAAAAAAAAAAACATGAGAAAGGGCAATGTGCAGTGCCAAGTAGCTTTGAAGAGATGACAGACACAATTGCTTTCCGTGTAGATAAAAGATTTTTAGTAATTAAAGTAAATACAATTTAATTATGAACATATCAGAAGTTTCTCAATAGCCAAAGCTGAAAAATATTTGTGTAATATATTTGATTTTGGCCTCCTTCCTAAAACCCCCAAGGCAGGATTGTCCTTGCGGCTTCAACTACTGCACGTGTGTCCTGTCTTCTGTAGATCATTATCATTATCATTTTCAAACATACACACACACGCGTGCACACACACACACACACACACACTTAAATCTGGCCTGCTCCCACCTTTGAAAAATGCAATGTGGAAGAGAGTAAGCGATGCCAATGTTGAAAATTCCTCTAGTACTTATTTTTTATCTGCCAAATGAGTCATCTAGAAACTTTGCATGGGGGTGTTTCTTTTAGTGGATCCTGGCAAGAGCTGGTGTACAGGTCCATTTTGGAAAGGCATATTTGGGAAGCTGTACACTGGTGAGATGACAATGCCAAAATGACCAATAGGTCGTTTAGGGTGGGCCAGAGGTCCTGATGGGTCTTGGAAAGTTTAGAGAAGGTCTTGCAAATCTGGGAATGTTCACCAAAAACTCTGACAGGTTTTTGTCAAAGGAGCCTCACTGGCTCCTTTACACTTCCAGACTGCCTAGCCTCACACCCTGTCCTAAAATGCCTTCTTTTGTCTCCTTCTGTGGTCTCTCCTAGTTCCCTTCTGCCCACTTCCCAGCTTCCATGGGAGTCCAGATTTTTTCCAGCAGAGTTCTTCAGTGGAGGTTGGCAGCCACACAGAGGAAAATATCAAGTCACACAGAGTTAATGAGCAGAGCTCTTGTGAAGCTGGTCACAGGGACAGGGAAGCACTATTAAAAATGAAGCTACCCAGTGGTGCTGAGGGATGCTGAGCAGCAGATGAAAGAAGCAGTAATTCCTACTCATTTTGTGCCATGATCATGTCCTTAATGAACTTGGGGGGAGGCATAAAATCCTCTTCACAGTGTCTAGCTTTACTAAGGAAAGGAACCAGTACTGCTTTGTTGCTATTAATTCAAATCTAGCAGCCAGAAGCAAAAGATGCACATAGGAGCAGATTCCTTTGCCTCATCCCATGAAAGCCCCCGTACAAGTCTGAGGAGTAGAATACATAGCTGGGGTGTGCCCCTGCCTGGTATCCCCTTGTGTGCTGAAATAACCCTTCTAGATATAATTTGCCTCATGAGAGATGCCTATGACTCCATTCTATACTTTCTAAATGAACATGGCCATCATGCCTAGACTAGGCTTCATAAAATCTACATGGACCAAGACAAAAAGGTATAATCACAGAGAAATTACACCTGAGTATGCTCTTGGATGAACAAGTACTGGCACATCACAGGGAAATATGGGGCCATCTGGGAACAAGCAAATGTTTCAGGGATGAAGGTGGTCTGAAAACCAAATTCTACCCAGAGTTCAGAAGCTGTGTGGGAGCATCCACACCCGCAGCTCGTAAGTCCTCATTGACTCCTCTCACTGTGTACTTCCAAACCTCCCACTAATACCTCCCAGGCCAAACCCTTACTTAGAAGTAAGAGTGTAAATATATCATTGGGGGGGAAATGTAGAAGGACTTTGTAATGTCTTTAAACCAGAACAACTCCAGAAAATTCAAAGTTTGAAAAAGTAAAGTCACTCAAAGTCTATGGCATTGGGTGCTGCATGTGGCATGGCAGCCTCCATGTGTAGCAAACAGCAGATCAGGGAGGGGACAGGCAGAATTAGGAACAAATCCTCTTGATCTTAGATTCACAATTATTGCATGGTCCCACCTTACTAAACCTGAACAGCACACCAAAATTCGCATGGCTACTGGTTTCTTTAGTGTCATACCTAGTACAGAAACCTAAAATGCTTCAACACTTGGCGTGTCAACACTGTACGTACTGGTGACAGTAGTTGTGCAGACATCCATTGTGGTGCAAGTAAGTCATTAGACTGCCAAGAGCTGCCCCCTATGCTCAAAACTCATCTAACAACAACCGTCTTGTACAGAGTGGTGTTAAATATCATATTTAGAATGAACCAGTAAACCAGTGCACATGTATTACAGCCTGCAGGCAAACTGTCCAAACAAAATAATTTTTCCTAAGCAGACGATAACAATGGACTTCCAAAAATTCTTTGTAAGCTTGTTAAGTAATACCATTTCTTCCAAAGCAGATTTAAATGCTATGCTGTGTGGAATGTGAGAGGTTGGCAGTGACATGGGGAGAGAGTTAAGGGTGTTTGTGTGATTATAACTGTGATTTTTATAGAGAAATTCCATGTGAAAAGATAGCAGGATATGGCACGAGCTTTATGAACAAATATGTTACAATGGTGACTGTTTGGATGTGATTTTTTATTTGCATATTCCTCGGTTCCTCAAAGGGGATTAAATAGTAGGAGATGTTGCAACAACTATTGTTAAAATTCCTTAACTCTTTCTCTTCTGTTAGTTAGAACTGCAATTTAGTGAAGACCGTGGCTGTTCAGCTGGTGGCTAAGGGGCTGCACACATCCTGTGAGGGGTTAACATGCAGTCCCAACCCAGACCCTCCCCCTTCATCTCTCTGGTTGCTGTTGCAGTTGGTGTCTCTAAGCTTCCCTCCTGGACACCACGACCCCCACCCACCATCAACTTTTACTTCCTTCTCCTACCCAAAGGGAAGGAATGGGAATGGCACATCCCCTGGTGCCACAGGATCCCACAGCATGGTGCAGCAGTGTGTATGTGGGGGGGGGGGGCACTGCCCACATGTGCAGCACCCTCCAGTGCAGCCTATGGACCCGTGGCTTGCATTAGTGTGCCCCCCAGCATACAACTCTTATGTGCGTGTCCCCCAGCCACTTAGAAGTTGGACGGCCATGGTGCAGATTTACAACAGTGACTGTAGGAATAATATAACCTGAGATTCTGTGTTCAGTTTTTTTCAAATTTCCGAAATTTTCATTCATTCAGGTTGACATTTTCTGTATCATTTAGAATAATGCAGCATGTACAGATGACACTGACACTTAAACAGACATTCTAGAGAGATGGAGGCTGATTAAATAATGTCTTACAAGTAGCTATTAACAGATTAATCAGGAGGAATTTTCTTTTCAACAGTATAGAAAGGGTATGATGGATTTTAGTATACCTCGTAAAAACAAGAACCTGAAAATCATCAGATTTCTGGAACTATTGGCTATATACTTGGCTCAATGGGCTAAGCTGAGTGAGAGCCAAGGATAGTTGATTATATTTAATTTATTATTCATTTGTTCATAAAAAGGAGGAAAACATATCCACCTGAGTTGGAAAGCCAGACTCCTGTTCAAGGTGTTTGCAGTTTAAAATGAATGGTTAAGCAGAAAAACAGCCAGTCAGGGTAGGAAAGACACTGGTGAGGAAAGCAAAGAGAAACAACTGAAAACAAGGGGAAAGGAAAAGCCTGTGCCAGGGAAAGTCTCCTCAGAAGGTGACTGGATCACTCTATTTGTTAAACAAACTCTGAGAACAGACATGAAGCAGTACCTTTTTGCACTTAGCAGAGGTGAGAGTTTAGCAGAACAAGGATAACAAACAATTCAGCAAAGTTAGATTTGAGGAAAGCTCTGGAAAGGAAGAGACAATAGTTCCAAGCAAAATGTACATCAGAAAAGAGGAACGGGGTTATAAGAAGAAGGGGAGACAAATTGTGTTAAAATAGTTAACGCAGATTCTTATTTTTGACAGAAATAGGTGTGTTTTCTATGCATTTTCTTATTAGAGGTGACAAATCTGGACACTTCATTAGCACAGGGTCAAAGTAATAAAAGGACGTTAATTTGATATTTTTATTTTTATTCTTAGTAGATATCAGTTTGGTTTCAACAATTCTGTACTAGTTTGCACAAACTGGTGTAAGAACTTTGTCATAGGGCTAGTGCTAGTGCGTTCTAACTGAGATACTATGTATATGGAAACTTGGAAACACTTACTTATACCTTAGACTAGCTTAAATACCTTAGACCAGCTTAAAAACATTAAAAAGTGAATCAAAACTGACTGGGCATCAACCTATCAAGTCTTTGCATAGCAAAGAGTTACTGAAAGTTCTGGCTAAAAGCAGATAGGTAATAGGTGAGGCAATTTTTTGGTATGTCTTATCACTTAGCCTTGATCATCAATGTGGTCTTTAGGATTGCTGTACTTTCTGAAAAATATTTAAAGACGTCAGGAGAGACAGATATATCCGTATATTATGAGAACATGTATTCATTAATCCGATATGCAATAGAGTTTCAGGATCATGGATCAATCACTCTTCTTAGGGGCCTGATTGCTAAAGAGAATAGTGGGACAATGCATATTAAAGACCTTTTATTCAAGTAATATAGATGAGACATTCTTTGGGGTTATAGGGTGAAAAAAGTAGGGATAATAAATCAGTAAGTTAGACACAAGACTGTAGTACTGGAGAGTACTTATCCAACAGTTATTAAGGTATTTAAGAATGAAGTGATTTGGATAAAAATATGCAAGGGCTTATTAAAATATCCTACACTATCTAAAGACTATAGGATTGCAAATGTTGTACAAATACCTACTTGTCTTTTTAAAAAGCTGCTAGATGTGATCCTGTGAATTACAAGCTAGAAAGTCTGAGTTCATTACCAAAAGAATTGAGTAACACTTAAATGAACCTGATACGATAAGGACACATCAGCCTGCTTCTTTGAAGGGAAATCCTTGCTCTAATCTATTCAAATCGTCTGAATGCAGACAAAGGAGAACCAAGCGATCACATTTATTTAGACTTTCAAAAAGCATTTTGGCACAAATTCTTTCATTCACCATGACAGCCATCTCAGCTACATTGTTCAACTAGCCAAGTAATAAACTGCCTAAATAGGTGATCCTTGCATGAAGCAAGAGTTATGATTGCTTTCTAGAGAAAAGAACATGGAATTTGGGATTTAGAGAGAAAACTTTCTGTGAATTATGGTGCATAGATAAGACAGAGATGTTCTGGCTAAAAATACTTGTTCCCACTATCTCTTTGGAGGCAGTAGTTATTAACAGGGTGATTATATACTTAGATGAAACAAAATTATTTCTTTAAGCACAAATAAGGAAAGTGTAAGATCTTACATTAAATTATCCTTTCTCTCTCTGGACAGCAACCGCTTCAGTTTGGACAGTACCTGGAACTATTAGATCACAAAATTGACTGTATTTCTCAGATGCTAGTGCAGTATAAAGAAAAGGTCCTGTGGATGTGAATATCTTGAGACTAGTTTACTATAATTGGGAAAGAAACAGAAGTTGTAAAAAAAATATCAACTTCCAATCCAGGAAGAGCTAGACAAGAGAGAAATGTAAAATGTTAAGAAACTTGTAAACTGACCAGTACTTCAGTCAACATTTCACTCTGCTTAAAATCTAATAACTTTATTATCTCTTGGGAACCATGTTTTATGGGGCAGAATATCAATCAAGCAGGTGGAGCTGGAGTGAATACCCAGACATAATAATAATAAATTGATCAGTTCATTATTTTCAATGGCTATAAGTGTTACATAATATAAATAACAATTATAACATACATGGTACATGTTATATAGTTATATATATTATATTATGCATGTCTATAATTAATATATATGATCACTTTAACTGTACCTAACTCTGTACAGAATATATAAAACATGATCCATGAGACAGGTTATGATCTCTCTTGCACCAGTGGTAATTTGGGGAAATTTCTGTGAAGTTGATAGAATTGTTTGGGAATTTCACCAATAAAAATGGTATCAGAAACAGTCCCCCACGTCAGAAGCCTTACTGAAGTCTAGATATATTACATATGCTGTTTCTTTCTGATATGCAAAGCCTATTATCATGGCATAGAATGAAATTAGGCTGGCTTGACATGACTTATTCTTGACAAATCCATGCTGACTATTACTTATCACTTGTTATCATCTAGGTTCTTGCAGATAGATTATTTTCTTTAATATCCTTCTGAGAATTTAAGTTAAGCAGTTAACATTCCTTGGTCCCTTCCCTCTCCCCCACCCTTTTTTTTTTTTTTTTTTTTTTTTTTTTTTTTTTTTTTTTTTATTTATTTATTTATTTTTTTTACATATTGGCACTACATTTACCCTCTTCTGAAACTTCATTCGTCCATGACAAGTTCTCAGATACAATCACTAGAGGTTCTGCAATTGCTTCACCATGTTCTTTCAGTTCTCTAAGCAAGAGATCTCAGAACATCTAACTTTTCTAAGTAGGCTCTAACCTGCTTCTTCTCTAAACTACTCTGCATAGCCATGACTCAACATGGCTGAGACACACAACACGTATGTGAATTGTTCCTGTTTTACAGCTAGGAAGCTGAGGCACAAAATGTATATTTCTTCCACACTGTCTGTAGCAGTGTCCAAGTCTCCTGACTCTCAATCCTCTATTTTAGCTGCATGGCCAGGCCACACTGAATCAGTTCAGGTAAATGAAAAAGATCACCAGGAATCCAGGTTTTCCGTTTCCCATGGAAAAACAGAGTAAAACATGGATTTCCTCCCTTACTGAAGGAAAGCGCGGGCTGCTCATCTGGGGGGCAGGTGGGTGGGTCTGGCTCTCCACCGCTGCACACATTCCCAGACGGACGGGGGGACCCATGCCCCCAGATCTGTGCATGGGGCAGGGGTGGATGCATGCTGCATGCTGCAGGCTCAGGCTCCCACACTGCTGCCATCCCCCAGGGCCACTGCAGCCCAGCAGGTGTGACCCAGTGCTGTAGGGCAGA
>NW_017729024.1:158961874-158989774 GCF_001723915.1 Gavialis gangeticus | reverse complement strand
TGGGGGGCAGGTGGGTGGGTCTGGCTCTCCACCGCTGCACACATTCCCAGACGGACGGGGGGACCCATGCCCCCAGATCTGTGCATGGGGCAGGGGTGGATGCATGCTGCATGCTGCAGGCTCAGGCTCCCACACTGCTGCCATCCCCCAGGGCCACTGCAGCCCAGCAGGTGTGACCCAGTGCTGTAGGGCAGAGCACAGCCACACAGGAAAGCTGCTTGCTGCTGTGAGCTCCACGCTGCCCTGATGATGCATCCCCTGCATGCGTGGCAGCAGCGGAGGCAGCAGCACAGGGTTGTGTCCCTCACTGCTGCCATGTGGGCAGGAGGCACCTTATTAGAGCACAGTGGAGCTCACAGCAACATGCAGCTTTCCTGCATGGTCCCACTGTTCCCCGCAGTGCTGGGTCACACCTGCTGGACTGCGGAGGACCTGGGAGAGGGCACCAAGGTGAGATCCCAAGCCCACAGCACACAGTGCACAGCCCACACCTGCCCTCAACTCCAGGCACAGATCTGGGGTCACTGGTCCTCCCTAACCCCCCAGGAGTGCACACCATGGCAGGGAGCCACCCCTCCACCCACCCAAGCCCACAGTGGGCAGGCAGCAGGGGGGAGCCGGGCCCCATTCCGCTGCAGCAACCTCCTCCTCTTGCCAGGGGCAGGAGGCTGCAGACCCAGGTCCCTGGCCCCATAGCGCTGGCAGCTGGGGGCCCCCTCCAGCAAGACTGGGGAGGGCAGGGACTGTAAGTGGGGTGCAAGGTATATGAGCAGGGCTGGGGAGACAATGGGGGGGGAGTGAGGGGCACAAGCAGGGCCAGGGAGACTGTGGGGGGCCTTTTATTTTAATCATGGATTGGGGGGGCATTAGCAGAGAATTTGCAATTTGTCACAGAACTTGTGATTTTTTTAATCAGGGAAAACCAGAATCCAGGATTTTTTCAGAATCCCTGAAAAAATCACTAATGACAAGGTAGTGTAAGACAATGGAAGAAGGTTTTAACAAGAAATCTGAAAGTCGGCAGGGAAAACATTTGATGGCAAAAAGAAAGCATCTGTTCCATGATCATAGGGCAACCTAAAAGAATTAATGGCAGAAAAAAGGAAAAAGAACTGGGTTGACAGCAAGAGATCAGAACAACTCCAAGAGCAAACCTCTAGAGATAAGGAACACCTGAAGTCATCAAAGAGCTGACTTCAGCAATTGCTTTTCAAACTTTTACCATCTAACAAGTGATCAGCCCTCTTATGTCACTTGCCATGTATCATTGGTGGGTCTCGGCTTTTAAAAAGGGGTGGTGCAGATGGTTTGATGCCTTAAAACACAACACACATTCTTCTTCCATTAAAAATTAAATTAGGAGTTTTACTAATATACTAGGGGCTTAGAGCTTTATTATTCAGTTTAAGATCAAAGCAAAAACAAGTATATCTTTACTAAATGTACATTCATTTGCCATATCATGTATAACAACACAACAAACTAGACAAAAATAATCAAAAGATGTTGTTTCATTAGTTCTGCAGACATTAGACTTAATAGTACATCTTTTTTTCAGATTAATAAAGCAAAATCTAGCCTTCTTTAGCACTTGACAATGCTTTAATGCTTCACTGAACGTTATTTCCACATCTGAGTTAATGTGTTTAAAGTTAAAAACAGTCTGCAAGGATGTAAAATAGGAGCTACATTACCAAGAGTAACTAACAGCAGAATTGCAGAAGGATAGCTTGATTAGTGGAACATCGAGGCCATTAAAAAGGAGAGACAGTCATTAACACCTGTGGAATGAAGAGTTTGAAAGGAATCAGGTAGATGGTAAAGAACCATGAAGTCAACTAATTCCCTCACTGTTGCCTGACATACATGCTGCCGCCACTGCCAGGGAGTTGGTTTTAAACTTTGTGTGGAACAGGAATCAAAGGGGTGGGGAGGGAGAAGGTGCAACTACACCACTGCACTCCCTCCCCCATATGCTCCTGTCTTTCATGCTAGTAACACCACTAAAATGCAAATTTATTGACATGGATGGTGTAGGAGATATAACCTAGCCAAAGTGAAATGTGGAAACCATGACATGGTTGCCCCGGAAAACACAGGAGCAATGACATGCAGGAACTTTGGAGGATTTGCATTGTCAAATTTTCCCTAGATCAGAGATATACACTGTCACCAACAGAACTTCCCACACAGTAGCCCCTGACTTACTTTCTACATTCTCCTGAAAAAGGGATCACTGAAAAAGCTCATATATTAATTATTGCGTGCTAGTAAATATTGATGTTAGTAATAAAAATTGGCACATTTGACATTAGGAAGCATTTCAAAGCTATGTGTATGCTATAAAGAAACACCCATGTGATTCTTGGAGGATTTGAGTTAAAAGAACAGGGAAGTTGCAGGAGGTTAATCACTTCTGAAGGAAAGGATTCAGTGTTGTGGGGGGAGAGGAAAGAAACTATGATCGGACATTAATGTGGACATTGGTGTCAGAAGCGGACTGGCCAAGTTCGCCAATGACACCAAACTCTGGGGTAAAGCAACCACACCTGAGGACAGAAGGGTGATCCAGGCGGATCTGGACAGGCTCAGGAAATGGGCAGACAAGCACCTGATGGTGTTCAACACCGAAAAATGCAAGGTTCTCCACCTTGGGAGGAAAAACCTGCACCCTGCTTATAGGCTCGGTAGTGCTACACTGGTTAGCACTACAGATGAAAGGGACTTGGGGGTCATGGTTGACCACAAGATGAACATGAGCCTTCAGTGTGATGCTGTGTAAAGCAAGTGTAAAGCGAGCAAAATGCTGGCTTGCATCCACAGATGCTTCTGAAGCAGATCCCGGGACTTAATTCTCCCACTGTACTCGGCCTTGGTGAGGCCGCAGCTGGAGTCCTGTGTCCAGTTTTGGGCTCCACAATTGAAAAAGGATGTGGAGAAGCTTGAGAGAGTCCAGAGAAGAGCCACACGCATGATCAGAGGTCAGGAAAACGGACCTTATGATGAGAGGCTGAGAGCTTTGGGGCTATTCAGCCTGGAAAAGTGCAGGCTCAGGGGTGATCTGGTGGCCACCTATAAGCTTATCAGGGGTGTTCATCAGGATCTGGGGGAACAACTGTTCACCAGAGCCCCCCAAGGGATGACAAGATCGAACAGTCACAAATTCCGCTGTCGGAGCCCCCAAGGTTTGGAATAGACTGCCTCCAGAGGCGGTTCAAGCGCCCACTTTGAACGCTTTCAAAACACATTTGGATGCTTATCTTGCTGGGATCCTATGATCCCTGCTGACTTTCTGCCCCTGGGGCAGGGGGCTGGACTCGATGATCCTCTGGGGTCCCTTCCAACCCAAATGTCTATGAAATCTATGAAATCGAATTAGGAAGCCAAGGTCACATCTATTAGATTCTGATGAACCTGAATCTCAAGGAATTTTCTAAGCCTCATCATGGAAAGAGAGGTTGATCTTAGAGGAGACATATCCACATACAGGAGAGGATAATGCTGTCAATGTGTGTCTCTGCTATGTCTCTAAAAAGCAATGCACCGAGCTCTTCGCCTAAAAAGAGAGGTATTAAAATGAGCCATCTTCATATCCTTCAAAATCTAAATGGTTCCAGGGCTGAGGTAGTCCTTTGAGGAACTTAGACATCTCAAGGTTCCTGCCTAAGGGCACGTATATACATGCCAGACCTCTGCTCCGACATATGCTAATTAGCACGTGTTGGAGCAACTCGATTACTCAAGTCTGCTGCAAGTCTCCTGAAGCATGCTAATTAGTGTGCTCCAGCAGCCTCTGCGTCACACGTATTCAACATCCCCACATTTTAAAATGGTGGCAGGGGTGCTTTAACTAAAGTTCAATCAAGCAAGCTTTAGTTAAAGTGCCCCTGCTGCCATTTTGAAGCTCAAGACACTGAATACACATGACACTGAAGGCATTTTAATTAGAGTGGCTCTGAGAGCTGCTTTAATTAGAAGCATCTGCCCCCCTCCCTCCGAGCACATGTATAGACGCCCTAAATGACTGCGGACTGTTCCCAGCTGTTCACAGGCAGCAATGTTGCCCAGATTTACCACAGCACATCTGCTGTAGACCAACCCCTGACAAGCCTACCTGGTCCTGCCCATACCTCATGTGTCCTCACACTCCAGAGCTATAGCTGCCCTTTTTTCCACGCCAAGGGAATTCTTCCCCAGATAAAACTGAGAGCCTCTTAAGACTGCTCCCTCCTTTTTATCTGACATTAAAGGGGCTAGAGAGAGGTTAAAATCCCACTCACTGGTAACAGTAATAATGAGTGACTTCACATCTGCATATATCACATATGCCACATGGGGACAAAGTTCACAGATGTAGTTCCTTAACATTTTTAAATGACTGTATAATGGAACAATGAATCCTAGAGCACATAAGAGGAGAAACTACACTCTAATGATTTCTACATTAAATTTAAATTGACTCAAGAACTTAGCCGACTCACTAAGCTGTTGAATCTTAAGTTCCTCTTCACATCAGAATCTATTAAAAAGATCCTCAAGTCAAGAACAAAGATAATAAAAGCCCTTAGATGGAGCATATAAGGTGGATACATAAACAAGCAAATTATGTGGTATTAGGGGATTTATATTGTTTGGGTTAACAATTACTTGCAAAGAGAGGGGGTGGACTTGGACCCAGGAAGCCCCGTCCAGTCCTGCTTCTAAACCAGCATGATTTTAATAACAGAAAATTGACAGCGATACTTTAAGCTACTTAATGGAGCAATGGAAATATGGAAAGTAACATTTATAATTTACCAAAACTTTCAAAACAATTCAACAAAATTGCTCAAAGGATGCTATTAAGGAAAGTAGCACATTTTTTTCAGGTGCAAACAGAACAGATTAGAAACTAGTTAAAACACCAAAGCTTGGTGGTCAGTTTTCAGTTGTGACACGGTAGCAGCCAAGAACCCAACATTTGGTAATTGTTCCATCTGGACAAGAAATAACATGTCAGATGGTAAAATATATCAGATATTTTGATATATTTCATCAGAAGAAGGTGGGGATTTCCAGAAGGCCAACCAATCTGGATGACTGGGCAGCACACTGTCTTATGAAATGTTACATTTGACAAACACAAGCTATATACTCTGAGAAGAATAATTTGAACTACTTGTTGCTTATTTTTCTGTTGCCGCGTTTCAGTAACAGGAAACACTGTAGAATATGCAAAAGGTCTACACAAATTATTTAGCAGCCTGAAGAGTTTCAAAAGATAAGAGTTCAGTTTAGTTTTAACAGAAAAGGAGTAAGAGAGGAAATAAATCATGAATAGCAGAGAAGGTAGGTGAATGCTTTGAAAGGAATCTGGAAAATAAAAGGACTTCTATTTGCCTTTATTACTTTTAGAACAAAGGAACAGCCAGCAAAAATAGAAACACATTTAAAAATGATTAATAGAAATGTGTTTTATAGAGTACCATAAAAGACATACAAAAAACTAGAACTCTTGGTTCCAAAATGATTTCTTTTATTAGACCAACTGGAAAATGGCAAGAAAATTGTCCTTTTCTGCAAGCTTTTGGGATCAAAGTCCCTTCGTCAGGCTCTGGGAAAAGTGTAGATGGTACAAGATGGTAAAAAGTCCCCATAGGTAGGAAATAAATTTTGTTTTTGCACACAGGGAGCTGAAGATGGAAGGCTGTCCCTCTGGTCCATGAGAGTGTCTTTGTGAGCTGTGTTGAGTAGCTCTTTGATGTGTTGATCAGGTAGAATTCCTTCCCTGGAGGTGTCAGATGGCAGGCAGGGAGGTACCATAAGGCATTATCGAGTCCAAGAGTTTAGTGGGTTCAAACAAGGATTACATATTGGTAACAATTATGGGAACATGCACAGTTAAGTAAAGGATGTAAGCCCTCATGCTTCAGGGTGTAAGCTAACAGCTAGCTTTTTATATACATCTATTATGGTGACCTTGCGTCCTCCTCAGAAGAAACTAAACAAAAAGATTATTGACTAGACAGCACCTCCACCATGATAATTTTTAAAAACTGTAAATTTGGTGATTTACAAAACACAATTTCTGTTACTCTTCAAATTTTAGATTATTTAAGGAAAAGATCTCTGTTCACAGATTCATAGATTGTAAGGCTGGAAGGGACCTCAGGAGATCATTGGGTCCAGCCCCCTGCACCAAGCAGGAAAGACAACTGGGGTCAAGTTACCCCAGCAAGGTGACCATCTAGTCTCCTCTTGAAGATTTCTAGGGTAGATGATTGCACCGCCTCTGGAGGGAGCTTATTCCACAGCCTTGACACCCTGACTGTGAAGAAGTTTTTCCTAATGTTGAGTCTGAAACGGTCTTTCAGGAGTTTGTGGCCATTACTTCTGGTTTTTCCCAATGGTATTCTGGTGAACAGCTGTTCACCGAGGCCTTGATGTACTCCCCTAACGTAGTGGTAAGCTACTACCAAGTCCCCTCTCAGTCTTCTCTTTTTCAGGCTGAAGAGTCCCATATCCTTCAGCCTTTCCTCATATGGCTTGCCGTGCAAGTGTCTGATCATATGGGTGGCTCTTCTTTGGACTCTCTCAAGCTTGTCCATGTCCTTGTTAAAGTGTGGTGCCCAGAATGGGACACAGTACTCCAGCTGCAGTTTCACCAATGCTGAGTAGAACAGAAGAATCACCTCCTTGGTTTTGCTGGCGATGCATACACTGATGCATGCCAGTGTATTATTTGCCCTGGTGGCTACAGCATTGCACTGCTGGCTTATATTCCTACTGTGGTCTATTATAACACCCAGGTCCCTTTGATTCATGGTGCTGGTCAGTTTGGCACCGCCAAGCCTGTAGGTGTGCATTTAACTTCATCTGGTTCCAATCTGCCCAACTTGCTAACCTGTATAGGTCCGCCTGTATCTGTAGCCTATCTTCAAGTGTGACCACGCTCCCCCATAACTTGGTGTCATCCACGAACTTGACCATTGAGCTCTTCACCCCCACATCCAAATCATTGATAAAGATGTTGAAAAGTACTGGACCAAGCACCAACCCCTGTGGGACACCACTAGCCATTTCTCACCAGGACAACTCAGATCCATTCATTAGGACTCTCTGGGTCCTATTCCACAGCCAATTTCCCACCCACCTGACTGTCTCTGAGTCAAGCCCATAATCCTCCAATTTTTTCACAAGGATATCATGGGGTACCAGATCAAAGGCTTTTTGAAAGTCAAGATATACAACGTCGACCTCCTCTCTCTTGTCCAGGTGGTGAGTTACCTGGTCATAAAAAGAAGTGACGTTGGTAAGGCAAGACCTGCCCGCAATGAAGCTATGCTGGCTGTTATTCAGGATCCTACCATCTACAAGCTTATCACAGATAGATCCCATGATTAATTTTTCCAGGATTTTCCCTGAGATAGAAGTGAGGCTAACTGACCTATAGTTACCCAGGTGCTCCCTCCTGCTCTTTTTGTGGATGGGCACAACATTGGCCCTCTTCCAGTCCTCAGGAACCTCTCCAGAGCACCACGAGTTTTGGAAGAGTTTTGCCAGGGGTTCCACAATGACTTGGATGAAGTTCATCTGGGCCTGCTGACTTATATATCTAATTTTTTTAACTGATCACACAACAATTCTGCTGCAATAGTAGGACAGCAGTCATTCCTACCCCACTCATTCTGCACCCTACCTGGCATGATTTTCCCCTTGGCCCAATAAAATACCAAGGCAAAGTAGTCATTCAGGAGTTCAGTTTTCTCCTGCATGGTGGTAACCAAATGTCCTGAAATGTAGAGCGATGCCCCCACACTCCCATTTGTTTTCCTCCTGTTCCCTATGTACCTAAAGAAGGACTTCTTGTTGTCCTTGATTCCCGTTGCTAATTTGAGTTCAGTCACCACTTTAGCCTTTCTGATCTGTTCCCTATAAATGTGGGCCGTTGTTGTATAGTCCTGCTTGGGGCCTGCCCCAAGCTTCCATTGTTTATAAGCCTCTATTTTCTTTCTTAAGAGGACCATTATTTCCCCATTTAGCCAAGAGGGCATCCAGCCCTTCTGTTTCCTTTTCTCAGCATGGGAATGGACTTCCTATGTGCTTCAAGGATCATGTCCTTAAGAAACGACCACTCTTCATGCATGCCTTTCGCCTTTGGTCCCTGGTCCCACAGCACTTCCTGTACTAGTGACCTGACTTTGTTGAAATTACCATTTTTGAAGTCCAAGACTTCAACCCTGCCATCAGATTTCTCTGCCTTGCTACAGACAGTGAACATGATGTTATCGCCCAGACTATTGAAGGTGTGACAGTTATGGAAGGACTTACAGTGATGAGCTCAAAATAAGAAATTGGTAAAAGAAAGGAAAATAGACTTAAATTTCCTTAAAATTCAGAGGTGCTGAATTAAGGCCCATCTCTAACAGACAGGCACCAATCTGTTTTTTACTAATGTGGAGAACTCTGTGTGCAACTGTGGTCTATCTATACAACACAGAGGAACTAGTACTGAAACAGTTCTCTAACAACTTCAAAACCATTTTGTAATACAGATAGGACCACAAGAATTTCTTTGCTTCTCTATGAAGGGTTCTTTTGTTCTTCTTTAAAGTCATATTAAAAAATAAGGCAAAGTCTTTTGTCCACCAAAATAAGAATATGAAGTTTAAAGTCCTTTGGTAGAAGACCATAAAACTCCTTTTGCCATCACCTCATGTAAGGCAAAAAAATGTTTATACTGTTTTTCTCATATGGAAAAAACAGTAATAAAAATCTCCATGGTTTATTCTTAACAGTTGTTAAAAATATGAATTTTGACCTGCCTGCTTTCAAAGTTAACTGTAGCGTACAGACGCCATCTCGCTGTGGGGTTATCATTCAGATACTTCTCTACAGAATATCATCATATTTTCAAATAAGAGAAACAGGAATCATTTTTAAGCCATGGGTAGAGGAACATAAGTATTCTATATTTGTCATTTCTTTTTGGTACAGTGTTGCCTGGAACTGCAGAATCCAGAGCACAGCTTCATCAGAGTACTGTATCTCCCTGTGCCATATATTAGCAAACCCAAATTACATTTGCTTTTCTTTGATACCATGTTGCAGTGCAATCTCACATCTAATTTGCTGCCTGCTTTCAGCCCTTTTATCACTGTCAGTGTTATTGCTTTCTTCTTTTTTTAGCAAGTTAGGTTTTGGACCCTTTCCTCCACTGTGTTTATCCAAACTAAATCTTAGCTTGAACATCTCCAGTGAAAAATGCAATGAAGTGTTCCCAGGTTTGAGTCTAGGATTTTGTTATCTTTACTTTCTTCCTGGGGAACTTCCTATCCTTCTTCCACTGCCACAGTTTTTATTCTTTCTGTTCCCGTTCCTCAACTTTCTTTTCTTCAGCATGTTCCAGGAGAGAGTGTGGCAGGGCATACAACTGCCTCCACTCTGACCTTGTGGCACCTGGATGTTTTCTCACAGGTTGCCAGCAGAGAAGATACTGTTCTTTATGTTTTTAGCTCTGCCTGTTACTAGGCAGAGCAAGTAAAGCGTCAAGCAATGTACAAAAGGCAGCAAAAGGCCCCACACCAGCAGGAATGTCCCACAATGAGGGAATCTCCCATAAATTAGTTTGGACCCTTAAAAAGGGCAAACCCTCTCTGAATAAATAATCCTAACATTAGTTCTTCCTGTTTATGAACATACAATTTCATTGCAATATTACAGGTGTCTTAAAAAAATGCTACTCTGGCTTTAGTAAACACCACTGATTTTTGTCTTCAACCAGACTTAGAAGATTCTGTTACCACAGTGCAGAAATGGTGCACTGCTTTACCATTTGAAATGCTGGGCCTCTGATAGCATAGATTAATTGTTCTTTATTGGTACAAAAGGTAGAGGAAAAAACCTGTACCACAGGTTGTGCGAACACGTTTCACATGGGGCTTTATTTCATTCCAATTTTCAGAATTTAATCAGAAACCTGAAACTCTCATTGAGATAGGCAAGCTCTAGCATTCAGCCTCTTCAGTCCTGATCGTGCAGGGTAATAAGTGCCTCAGTCCCTTCAATACTCAGTGAACTCAGTGATTGTTGGCAGACTGAGTACCTTGCTCAGCTTCTAACAGGATCAGGTCCCACTTCCTGATTTGACTTTGATACCAGGCTTTATCTTCAGAGCATCAGTATACGGCCAGTGCACTGCTTTGTCTCACCATTGAAGTCCTTTAGAAAATAGTACGTCAGAAAGAGTTCAAACAAATCAAAGAAAACTTGCCCTATCTTTTTCAGTTCAGTCTTGTTAACTACTTAAAAAAAAATTGCCAAATGTCCAGTAGCGTGGATAGAAAAAGTGGTATTTGAATATTTAAACTCTGTATTAAAGGGAATATTTATTTTGCATATTGTAGATTTTAATATAAAAAGGAGTATTTCACTCATTGCGACCGGACCTCCTACCTACACAGCTTTGCCTCATGATTCCTATAGTGGAGTGAATTATTCTTTTGAGTTCTTTCTTGAATAGCTAATACTCTATGACAGGGCAACATATGGCCCATGGACCCACTGGATCTGCCCCACAGAGTTGGGGGGCTTTGCCTGTGCCTGTTGCAAGACTGAGCAGTGAGGAAATGCATCCATGCTGCCACTGCTTCTCCCTGCCTCCCCACCCTCTCCAAGGCTGCAACATGGGTGCAGCTTCCAGCAGGTGGAAAACTGTACCAGGGCTGGGCAGAGGGGGATGGGGGGAAGAAGGGGAGGACAGGAAAAAATGGTAGCATGGGCACAGCTTCCAGCTGCCTGGCCCCAGTGCAGCTCCCCACCTGCTGGAAGCTACACTTGCACCCCAGCTCAACAGCGGATGGAGCTAGGAGATGCAGCAGTGGTGTGGGCACAGATCTCCATTGTCTCACCCTGTTGCAGGTATAGGAAAAGCACTCCTCCCCACCTGATGCTGATGTGCCATGGACGTCACCTGCCCCATTTTAGACTGAAGCCAGGCTGTTCCGGTCTTCAGCTTGAAAAGGTTGCTAGCTGCTGATCTATAAGAACAGACCAGGAAAGCAAGTAGATCGTGATGCTATACCTATTTAAAAATGGGGAAACCAAGTCAGGAGAGGCTAAATGACTTGTCCACAGCCATTCATCAAATCAACAGCAGTCTGGATTAGAGCTCAGATGTTGCTAGCTCCTGTCTCTCTGCTCAGCTAGACTGCTGACAGGGAATGCTACTAAAATGTACTGACAGGATGCATTTTTTCTTCATCTTAGGAGTTTTGTTTGCTCTCTGTAATGCAGGACAACCATTGTATTTATGCAGACAGTGCACAACATTTCAGTCCAAGTCTCCAGGATTCTTTGATGCTTCAAGTTTAAGGATGGAGCTGAAGAAACTTGTTCTCACTGTCAGATAATATTCACTTAAGGCAGGGGTGGGAAAACTGCAGCCCACAGGCCGGATGCAGCCCACCAGTCCATTCTATCCAGCCCGTGGGGCCCCTAAAAAATTTAGAAAATTAATATTTATCTGCCCCTGGCTGCTCATCATGCAGCCCTTGATGCCTTGCCAAAACTCAGTGAGCGGCCCTCTGCCCAAAATAATTGCCCGCCACTGACTTAAGGAGACATGTACTTAGGCCTTGATTCTCTGCTGTGTCCAAGCTGCATATTGTACCTTTAGTAGACCTAATAATCAAGCCATTGTAATAACATAGGGTAAGGACAAGATCTTGCAGCAATATCCCTGACCCCTATCAACTTTAGTGGCACTCTCTACAGGTATAGATACTAATGCATGTGAAGTTAATTGCAGGATTGGACCCAACTAAAACTGGTCTAGTTTTATTTGCTTATTATCCAGCTATTGGAGTGTACTGCTCATTAAGCACAGACGCAAAGCATCCACATGGATTCCTTTTGCAACTGAAATGTGTTTTCCAGACAGAAAAAGAATGCGATTATAAGCCAACTGCAGTGAATTTAAAACATGTAAAAGAAAGAAACATCATAAGGCAAAGGTTTTTTTAATAATTAGAGAAAGATTTTCTGCCTTATTTTTAAATACTGTGGGCGTGTCCACATGTAGCCCTACAGCGATGTGGCAACATGCTATGTCGACGTACAGCCAATGTAGTGATCACATGGCTCTACATGTGATTGGCAGCTATGTTGCCATAGCGGCACACTCCCCCATTGTAGCATGCCACTACAGCAACATAGCAGTGCAATCTAACCATGCGTAACACAACGCAGTAGGGGAAGTTACCATGCCATGATTTAGTATTTACAAAAGGAAGTACTAATGCACAGCACTGTAGCAATGTTGCCATACGGCAATGTGTAAACACACCCTATGTATCATTTATTTTTATAACAAAATCATGTATATAGTGTGCATAACCACTGTACATATGAACACAATATATGATAAATATATTACATACATCACAGGTACTAATTTCTCTCGGTTTTCTTCAGAACCACAAAGTACACACTTTGATCCCTCCATGCTTCAGACGATGCTATCCTGAATCCTGAGTGCCAGTTAGAGTGGCCTCTAGGCTGCTCTAAATTAAACCTTGCTGTTCATGCCCTCAAGGAACATTTTAACAGCAGGGATTTAGCAGTTCAGGAGAGTCCCAACAAACTTCCCCCTCACCAGCAGCTAACAGGAGTCTAAATGATAACAGTGCTGTTATAGCAATGATGGTCCAGGAAATATATGAGGCAAAGGATTTTTTTTCTGATAAATTTATTGGATTAGCTGCACAGTTGGGAGAAATGCTGGACAAGTTTTCAACATACAGTGCCCTTCAGGTCTGGAAAATGGAGAGAAATGGAGTCAGCAATCATAAAAACAAGATCCTTCTTACAGTGTTTTCCAAATGTAGCGAGGCTTGGATGAAAGCAAATTCTAGGGGCGAGGACTTTCCACTGTCCAGACTTTCCACTGTCCGAAGAGCTGCTGAGCTGGCTAAGGGTGAGTGAACTGCTGCATGCAGTCTGTAGTCTCTCAAAGAGGTTTGTGGTGTGGAAGCAGCGCTTCATTATATACAGCAGTGGAGGCCATCCTTATGGTAGACGTACCACAAATTAGTCTGGTCCCTCCCCCAGTGCTTCCACACACACCCCCTCCAGTCGGCTCCCCCAGCCTAATCACTGCTTTGCTTTCTGTTCCCTGCCCAGACCTCCTTGCCTGATCTACTGCTCTTCTTTCTCTTCTACCATCCTATCTGCCATTGTACTGCTTATTCCTTCCCAGATCTGCCATGTGCTACACACACGCAGGCTGCCTGTGCCATGTGTGGCATATGTGCCCCAGGTTGGCCACTCCTGATTTACAGGAACGTATATTAAGAACTATTTACAGTAAAGAAGTAACAGTCTTTCTATTGCCCTCACAAGGGTCTAGGGCCCTTGTTGCTGTCTTTCCATGCCAGGAAGTTCCTCCTGCCTCAGCCAGACTGTGTGTTTCCAGGAGAACTACATTCTGCTTTCCAAAAACAAGGCATGCGTTTTATTTGGGGACTTGTGGTATGCAGGAAAATATGGTATTTGTAGTCTCCTTTGGACTGATTCCACAAACAGACTTAGTGGTTAAGCATCTACCTCAGGCACCTAAATCCAACTGAGATTCTCAAAACTCTTGGTTCAAGATGCTATCTGACCCCATAGCTCACTAAAGTCCCTTAAATACTAAGTTTTTGATGCACAGAGCCACCTAAAATAGAAAGCATGAAGCAATCTTTGCATGATTTGCATGAAGCAATCTTCAGAACATGGTAGGATTCTGAAATAAGGCATGTTTTTGGTTTTGTCGTGCAATAAAGAAGCCACCCTGAGAACATGGATCAGGCCCCACACAAAAGATAGTCGGGGATGAAATTTTTTGGAGCAGGCTGGCTGGTTCATGCATGCGAGTATAGCTAGGGATCTACCTAAATCATGGTTTTACAAATTTTGCCGAACCTCAAAAAACACTGCTCTCTGAGATCACCAGGAAATCCAGCATTGGCTGCAATTTCCCTGTGAAATAAACCCAAAAAAGAAAGAAACAAACAAAGAAAAAGCAGTAGTGATACAGACTGAGTGAGGGTGCCCTCCGCCAATCAGTGGCGAGGGGCAGGGCCGCCCCAGAATGCTCACAAAATTGACTCTGTGTGTTATAAGCAAGCCGTGAAAAGCCCTCTGTCTCATCATGACTTAGACATGTCCCTAAGTATAGCCAGTAATTAAGAGGTTAGGGCTCTAACCTAGCAGGTGAGAGACCTATTTCCCAATCTTTGCTCGGCCTGATTTCAAGCAGCGGCTTGAACCTAAGTCTTCCATGTGCCATGCAAGTGCCCTAAACATACTATGTGGGGCATTTGGTCTTTCCTGCAGAAGCTGTTCCACTTTATATAAATAAATATTAATTGGAGTGTGTACTTACAACCTGACTCTCCCACCTCCCACCCTAGCTACTAGGCTGTTGGATATAACAGGATGGAGAGTTATCCTGCTCTTTTGCATGAAGAAAGAGTCCCATCCAATAATGGTAATTGGGTGTATAACTCTAGACTAGAGAGAGATGCCTATCTAAGTCACTCCAGGAGAATCTCCAGTAGAGATCTAGAGAGTCTAGAGTTATACACCCAATTACCATTATTGGATGGGACTCAGGCGTTCCCTTTTGGCTCTCTCAGTCAGCTCCCCTTCAGGTTTCTAACTTCTGAGGATCCCATTCTTAGATATTTAATTCTCTCCATGGATTGGACAGGGAGCTGGTACCTAATGCAACCTGCGTGTTCCACTGGGCTATTGGGTGTCCAGGAATTGATGTTGCAAAGCTAAATCTGGCAAAGCAAAAGGCCCTTTCTGAATTTAACCCTTTGTGATTAGTTCTAGGTTCTACATTGCATTAGTGGACCTAAGAAAGAAAAATGGAAATATATGTATAAAGAAAGCAGAAGAGACAGCCTTATGGGCAAAAAAAAAAAAAAGGATATAAAACACATATCTAGTCTCTGCTGCTATGTGGAACTCACACAGGAGCAGCAGTACATCCAGTAAGGAAATAGGTTTTAACCTGTTCATTTCTAAATTAAATAATCACTTTTCCCAACACTTTTATAGCAAAAACCCTCCACTGCCTGCAACACATAGGACATGGTCTACTCCTTCTGTGGACATAACTCACATAACTCCCTGCAGGGCAAAGTTCTTGATTCCTAATATGTTTTGTGACCTGACTATCTGAGAGAGACTTCCTTTCCCCAGACCACAGGACAAAAGATTCAATTTATGATTATTTTTAATTTGAAACTGTCCACTGAGGCAGAAAAGGCCTGAGTGACCTCTTCTTGTATAAATCCAAACAAGCAAAATGAGGAATGCCTTACCCATGTTGAAAAGTAATACATTGTTTACCTTAATAGGCCTGTTCTTGGAGTAAGATGATTTCCTGGTAGGTAGGAATCCTGGAGTCTGGTCAGTAATAAATACTTTATATTAGAAGCAAATTTTAAAACAGCAACTGCTACACAAACATTTATGTTTGTATGATGTTACGACTGCCAACGAGTGAGCCATATTTCTGTTTCCCTCAGGTATAATCCTTGGATTTTGCCTCCGACCATACAACATGAGTTACCGGGAAGTCAAATACTTTGCCTTTCCAGGAGAACTATTGATGAGAATGCTGCAAATGCTGGTCCTTCCCCTTATCGTATCCAGTTTAGTTACAGGTAAATCAACTTATTTTAAAGTTTTTCTTCTCATCATTTAAAACATAAATGCCAAGTCATACAATATCTATGCACTTTACAATGTAGAAAAACATGGCATTCTGAAACCACGCAACAAAACGGTACTAATCTTCAATGTGAACTTTGCTAATATTACTGTTTTACAAATAGTATTACAAAAACAATATAAACTGTTATAAAGTTGTGTTTGTACCCCACATCTTTGCCTTTATGCCTCACACTGATATCATCTGCCACAATAGCAAAAGTTAGAAATCTCAATAGAATAGTATACATTCATCCCTGTTCCAAGACCCGCTGGAGAGAGAAGCTACTGAGCCTAGACAAAGACCTGTCACAGACCTCTCTATCTCTTGTCTTTTCAGTGGACAGTTGGAGGCCACAGAAAGTGTGTATCATTTGGGCAAAAAGAGTCCAGCCTCCATCCTATTACTTGTGGAGCCTTTTCTTCCCAGTTGGCAGCTCTGTTAAGTCTTAGGCCTTTTTATCAACCTGTTCCTGGTATTAATCAGGCTGGTTCTATCATATCCCTTCTTTCTCTAGTAACTTTCTAGTAGGTTTTCAGATTTCTTGATAAAATTAAAGGCTTACAGCATATTGGTAGGGTAGGAAGATCTCACTCAGCCTATCTAAAAATTAATTTCCCTCAGTTACACCACAACTGCCCTGACTCAGCCCTATGACATAAACCATTGGTGCTCAATCATTTGGCCCAAACCAGATGGATGGCACAGGCCACATTGGATCCTGCACACCAGGATAAGGCCCGTATGTCTGGATCAGGCTGTTCATGCCCTCAGTTGGCCAGTGGGTGTCGGGATCACCACTGCCCAGCCCCACATCCTAGGATTTGAGACCTGTTTCATCTTTGCCTAGCTGCTCATGCTGGAATCAGGGCCCTGTACCACCTCTGCCTGGCTCCACATGCTAGGATTGGGGCCTTGGGGCCCTGTACTGCCCCCCATTCAGCCCTGGGTGCCAGGATTAGGCCACATGCCACCCTTTGCATCCAATCTAGCCTGCAGGGCCGCAGCCTGCAAGGCTCCCAATGGACCCATGAGGAGGCCAGTGACTCAGATGCCAGGGTACCAGGAGCCAGATCTGGCCCACAGGCCAGGAGTTGAACACCCCTAATGTATCTTTATTGCTACAAAAGCCAAAATATTCAGCTGCCCTCTTTCCCACTGTTTCTCCAGTTTTCACTGTTTAGATTCACTTTTATCGCAACAAAGCAGCACAGGTCCCCACCTTACCAGGTGTTAGAGACTACATCCTGCAGACTGTATATTCGCAGTGAATGAAATACAAGATTCCAAAAGCATGGGCAGCTACAATACTATTTCCTTTGACTTACTTCAGTGAGGCATATGAGTTTGTTTCTATGTGCATAGCTTAAGCTAGATACAGACTGAAACTAGACACTGACCTATGAATCACTGGAGGCAAGTGGGAATACTGCTCCAGGCTGTTCTTGCTTAGATACCTTTTTCCTGCTCCTCCACAAACTGTCCTCTGCTAGTGTGTTTCTCAACCTCTGACCTCACATCTGATCCCTCCTTTTCTCTTTCCCTGCCCCAGAGGCTCCAAGCTGGCTGGGCACAGCTGGGGAAGGTATTTCTAAATGCAGAAAATAAAAAGAGTTTCCTTGCCTTCAGTGCCCAGCTGCCTGGAGGACTTGATGAATCTCTGCAGGAGAAAGTCCCTCTCAAACCTTATATTTCTACTGAGTGTATGAGGGGGAGAAGGAGAGAGAAGCTGGGGCTAGAACAGTAAAACAAGAAATTTGGAAGAAAATCCCAGGCAGTGATATAAACTTTCTTGCATTCAAATGTATGAACAGAGAAGTAAGATAAGATATTCAGCACTCGCCACAGACCAAGACAGGCTCCACAGCCTGAGCAGGAGTTTTTGTGGAAACAGAAATCATAACTGGAGTTCTCAGCTCTGAGCCTCCTTAAAGAACTTCATCTCACCAACTCGCTGTTTTTGTTGACTTTTTACTTCCAAGCTCTGCTAGCCTCTATAATCCTGTTTAGTCCCCTGTTTTTCAGGAACAACATTAATACCACCATATTTGAAAGAGCTGGCTAAAAGGGAAATCTGTCTATCTAGTCCCTATTATCACAATGTCTGAATGTATCACAGACCTCAGTGTGAAGAAAGGCAAAACTTTCCATTTTTTCCTCTGAAGAAATTTTTTTATTTTTAACAGTTCCTTAACCAGGATGGAGACAAAAGCAGAAACTCCATACAGTCCTTAATGTCCACAATTTATTCCCCAAAGAAGTGTTTATATAGATGGAGTTAAGTGTTAAAGGTGGAAGTACTGCGCAGTGGAACTTTCTGCAAAATAATGGGTGGGAAACCCTACAGAAAGTAATAAACAGTACAATAATTGTGTGAAAGTATTCTCATGTGAAAACATACACATATGTATGCAGGGAAACATACATGTAAAATATATATAATGTTACTGTGGGAATATAGACGTTATATGTGGTATCAGTATGCATAGGAAATATTGCATCCAGAAGATTGTATTTAATGCAAAATTTTTATCTAAATCATAGTTTTGTAAATTGTTGGTGTAATTCTATAACACACAGATGTGTGGGGGCTTTAGGGGACAAAACTGTTATACCCAGGTAAGTAGTCTGGGTTTATAAATGACAAGCTATTCTTTTAGTTATAGTGCAGTGTAATTTTAGATTGAGGTCATTGATGTTTTTATTTGTTTTGCATGTTGCTGGCAACATATTGGTAAGAAGCTCAGTGTTTCTCAAAGCAGTCTTGGGAACATCTAATCAAAGCTAGAGTCCATTCTATAGGCCAAAATCTATCCTCCATTTGCAGATGCAAACACAGAATAACTCCACTAAAGTCACAAGAGAGTAGCATTGGGTACCATGCTTCTTATTTCCTATACGTTGTTTGGCCACGTTGCAGATATAAGATTTTATCCGGCAAGTCAAAAAGTAGTGATGCATTTCCTTGGTGGTGTTAATAATCTGATGTTAAGCTGAATAAATTCCTTTGCTTTTTGTAGTCTTAGGAGATTGTCTCCAGAATGTAATGTTATACGTGTGTGACCAAAATATTCACATGTGTACATAGTCCCATGAAATGTGTGTGGTGACCTACTAGCCTAGAAACCACCATAACAGATGGGAATTGTTTAAATATTGCTTCCTTCTTGAACTAATCTTTCTCTCAAACAGTCACAGCATAGAAAATATATTAAACAGAATGAAGCATACAACTTTGTGTTTTCATGACCTGTGAAAGAACACTGGACAAGAAGAAATCATGACAAATCAGGATATAAATATTTGGTTGTTGTAACTTGATGGCAAGTTTACAACTGGTATTTTGGAAACTGTTCCTTTGATTGCCTCCAGGTCTTCCTACTTCTGTTATATATGCCAAAAATTATTGAAATGTCTGGTTAGAAGAGATCTAAGGAGATGGTCTACCTTATCTATCTCCTACATACCGGGAGAATGCCTTTGCTATCAGGCTGTGCAGTAGAGGTGTAAGCACTTTCCATTCCTACTGTTGAAGCTGGACCACCAGGACAGCCAGGAATATAAGAGTCATAGGGACAGCAACAAAGAAAGCAATAAAGAGGCAATCTGCCTCTGTAGGTTATGGTACTGTCATGGGGGAGGGAAATTTGGGTTTAGGTCTCTATTCCTAGCACTGTTTGATATAGAACAATTAAAAGGCACTGACTGGAAAACAAAAAATAACCCTGGCAGCCAGAACCAGAATCCAGGCCTCCTTTCTCTCAGGTGATTGCCCCAACTACTGGCTACTAGGGGCGTGTGAAGCAGGCCCTATTCAATTTGGATTTGGCCTGAATCAGGGGCAGTGATTTGATTCATTGATTCGGATTACTGTCCCCAATTTGATTTGGCCGAATCTGAAGATTCGATGCTGATTCAGAGAATCAGTGATTCGGACATAGACACAGCTTTAAAAGTTTTTTCTACATACCTTAAGGTAGTAGGCACAGCTCGTGATTGCTGAAATGCTGGGGCACATGCAGCATCCCACAGGAGTGGGGGGGTGGGCCTCCACGTGCTTGGTGGCGAACCTAGAAGTGAACCAGAAGTACTTCCAGTTCACTTCTGGGTCTACCAGGGAGCACGCTGGGGGGGCCACCCGTGCCTCCGTGGCTTGGTGTTCAGCCACAGAGGGACCCCAGGTGCCCCCCCGGACCCAGGAGGCACCAGTCCTTGAGCCTGGGGGCAACAGGGGGGAGCCCGGCACGCTCTCCGGTGGACCCAGAAGTGCTTCTGGTCCACTTCTGGGTCTGCTGCTGTGTGCACTGGGGTGCCCTCTGTGCTTCTGTGGGACACTCCATGCATCCCACCATTGCAGCCTTTATGAGCTCCTGCTACCTAGAAGTATGTAGAAAAAGCATTTAAAGCTGTGTCTATGTCTGAATGTCCTAATCATTTTGCAGGGTTCCGATTCAATTCGGAGAGATTAAAGGGTCCTCTGATTCGATTCAGATTTGGAGATTCAGCTACCGAATCAGGTCAAATCTCCACTGAATTGAATCAGGGACCAAAGCTTCACACAGCCCTCCTGGCTACAGAGGTAGGCTAGTCTTGCTTTTGCACCTTTGGCTATCCAGTGGTCTTGCTATCACAGGTATGGAAGGTGCCCTCACCTAACCTATTCTATATCTCTAATGTTCTGGGCAAGTGCCCAAGCCACTAGGATGTTGGGCAAAAGGTAGGTAAAAACAACCAGTTTTCAGCACCCTGCTGAGTTATAGCTTTTATCCACCCTGAATTTTGGGAGCTTAGACAGAGGTTGACAGCCTACCATGGACAATCTGAATCACAGTAGAGCTTAAGCAGGAATTAGCCATGATGATGCCCTTCGGCTCTCTACCTGAACTGCTTCTGTGCATGCACTGGGGCCCCAGCATAGACACATAAGGAGCTCTGCAGTCCAAAATGAAGGCACCTAAAATGAGGTCTATGGCTGCTGGATAGGGGCTTTTTGAATTGTCCTTTGAAACTCTAGCATGCTGCCCAACTTAAATGCAGGACAGTACCTCTAACTCCTCCACTTTCACTGCACTTATTTATTTTACACATTATAATTGGATGAATAGACCCAATTAAAACCTGAACCCCACTATGCCACATAGGCAAAAACTAAAAGATAGTCTTGCCTGAGACAAGTGGGGAATGAAGGAAAAGTTACAGAGAGATTAAATGAGTTTCTTAAGGTTTCCTAGAAGGTCAGTGGCACAGCTGGGAAAACAATATGAATCTCCTGAGTCTCATTCCAGTGCTCTATCCACTAAATGATAATGTCTCTTCAAATTATTGCTATTATTAGCAACAAAGTTACTGAAATGAAAAGGAACATTAATTAAGAAACAGGCCCCTCAGCAATGGTGGCAGTCCCTTGATACAAGAATGAGAGTCTTCCAGTAACTAGAGAAGTCATTGGTGAGTTCATTGATGACCAAGGAGGCCAGCCCGAGATCTGCATATTTGACTGCACACATGGGAAATAGTTCCAGGAGGAAGGCACATATCCTGGTGATGTCTGTTCTCAGCTCTTTCCCTTGTCTCTCTTGTCTATCCACCTCCTTAGTAAGGCAAGTTTGCTCGAAATGATCAGTGCCTTGCGTTACATCACAGCACCATCAGGGATGATTCAGTGCTTGAGTCTCCCAGGTATTGATATTAAAATCACATTTCTTCAGACTAGCCTTCAAGATATCCTCAAATTTCTTCTTTTGGTCATTGCTGTAGAGGTGAGCATCAGTAAGTTGGGAGCATAGGACCTGTTTTGAGAGCTGGTTGTCAGGCATCCTTATGACATGGCCTGTCCAATGGTGCTGGTGTGGTATAAACATGGCTTCAATACTGGTGGTGCTTGCTTGAGCCAGAACACTGCCATTTGTTCTTCTGTCCTTCCAACTGATATGGAGAATTTTCCAAAAATATTGCTGGTAGTAACCTTCCAAAGCCTTTGGGTGTTTCCAACATCTCATCCAAGTTTCACACCTACTCAAGAGTAGGGATGACAACAGATTGGGAAAAAGAAATTTGGTTTGGGCCTTAATGTCACGATCATAGAAGACTCAAAATTTCAGAGGCATCCAAAGGCAGCTTTAGCAGATTTTATCTGATGTTGACTATTGTCATCTACTTTTACTTTTTGGGAAAGTTGGCTACCTAGGTAGGGGAAATGCTCAATGTTCTCCAAAGATTGCCCATTAATTGTAATATGTGGAGGAGCAGCTGGTGAGTTTGGGGTGGGTTGGTAAGGTATTTTGATTTTATGAACCTGATAGTAGGTCCAAGCATTTCATATGCTTCACAGAAACAATCAAAAATGACCAGGAGTTCTTCAATTGAGTGGTTAAACACAACACAATCATCAGCATGGTGATCAAATCAGTTAATCAATGGTGCTGAGGGAGTTGGTTGATGTGATTGCAGAGCTGCTAGCCATTATCTTTAAAAACCTGCAGTGATTGGAAGAGGTTCCAGATTATTTGAAAAGGGCCAATATAGCACCTATCTTCATGACAGGAAAGAAGAAGGATCCAGGAAATTAGACCAGTCAGCCTCATCTCAGTCCCTGGAAAAATCATGGAGCAGGTCAAGGACAATTTCTAAGCACTTGGAGGAGAAGAAGGTGATTAGGAACAGTCAGCATGGAATCACCAGGGTCAAGTCATGCCTGACCAACCTGATTGCCTTCTATGGTGAGAGGATTGGCTCTGTGGATGCAGAGAGAGTAGTGGACATAATATACCTTGATTTTAGCAAGGTTTTTGATACAGCACAACATTCTCTCTCACCAGCAAGCTAAGGAAGTAAGGGTTGGATAAATGGACTGTAAGGTGGATGGAAAAGTGGCTGGATCATCAGGCTCAAAGGGTACTAATAAATGGCTCAATGTCTAGCTGACAGCTGGTATCAAGTAGAGTGCCTCAGGGGTAAGTCCTGGGGCTGCTCTTTTTCAGTGCCTTCATCAATGATCTGGAATACGGGATGGAGTGCAAGTTGCAGATTACTCAGCAAGTGCAAACTGGATGGAGCAGTAGTTACGCTGGAAGGTAGTGATAGGATTCAGAGAGATCTAGACAAATTGGAGGACTGGACCAAAATAAATCTAATGAGGCTCAATAAAGACAAGTGCAAAGTTCTGCACTTAAGAGAGAACAACCCCATACATTGTTAAAGGCTAGCGACTGACTGGCTGTACAGAAAAGGGACCTGGGTGTTATAATGGGGAATAAGCTAAGTATGGGCCAACAGTGTGCCCTTGTTGTGAAGAAGGCTAACAGCATATTGAGCTGCACTAGAAGAAGTACTGCCAGCAGACTGAGGGAAGTGATTATTCCCCTCTGTTTGGCCACCACCTCCAGGCTAGAACTTTCCTCCCTTCCTAGCTCAGAGCCTGGGCTTGCATCCCTAAACCATGCCTTCATTTGGCACCTGGCCACTGCCCCAAGGGAGAGGGAGCTGTCCAGGTGTTCCTACTTAGCTTAATGGGCTGCCTGGCTTCTCCTGCTTTGCAGCCTTTCCCAGCTTCTTATCTGCTCCTGGCCTCCATTCTTGGGTCTCTTTTGAGCTTTCCACTGCATCCTCTTTCCCTTGTGAGTCTCAAAAGTTCAGCTCCTGGAAGGAGTCTTCTCCCCTCTCCTTTCCCTCTGTTGCCTGGAGGTAAAAAGGTTTGGTGACAAAAAGAACACTTAAGCCTGTAAGATAAAGGACTACTGCATGTCCCCGGACAGAAAAGACAGTGTCAGAGACATTATTGGAGTAAAGGAAACCCAGTTGTCAGAAATCAACAGATAAGAGTATATATACATAGGTCATGCCAGATGTAAAGGTGAAAAAACTGTAAGCAAGTAATTATGGAAGGAATGAAAGGATTTGTAGTAAAAGATCAGCAAGAAGATAGATAGTGTGCAACACATTACTTGAAGGTCACCTACTGAGTGCTTGGAGCTAGTGACGACTCAAAAATCTATTCTAACATTAAATATTCAGGAACAAAAATGGATTTGACTTGTCTTTAGACAAATTAAATTAGTACATTATTCTAGAAAGAAGCCGTCACCTGACAGTTTCATTTGTGATAATTTTAGTTTTGATATCTGCCCTCAGGATTTGACACTGGGCAATGAATATGTCCATAATGTGTAGTTAGGTGAGAATCCAGCAAGTCCTGTTGATCATGTGTCCTCTAATACATGGGTCACAATTTCATAACCATAATGTCCTCTTCTAGCCCATGTCATGACAACTGGCAGGCAGTCAAACCTAAGAGTTCAGATTTCCTCTTCCTAGTTTGTAATACCCATGAGAGCTAGAAGGGGCAAAAAATTCTATGATGTTCACTTTTTAGAATATTCCTAGAGAGTCAACTTGATGTTCAACTTCTAAAGCAGGGGTAGGCAATGTTTTTTTGGCCGAATGCCAAAAAAACCACAATGTCTACGTTGTAAGGTGCCGGAGTGCCGGCACGCCACAAAAACAAAACTGGGGTGGAGGGGGTATATGGCAGGATGCACTGCATATTTAATACAATTAATAATCATTAATGTTGCTTTTTGTTTTGTTGTTTTGTTTTGTTTTTACAGTAAATACCAGACTTTCTAAAAATTCAAAACCTGATGACAATAAATAAAACTTCATGTACTGCCTTGTACTTGTGATTTTTTTTTTCTTCTTGTTAAGCATGTTGTGATGAGGGAGAAGAGAAAGAGAGAAGGGCAGGGACCAGCAGGTACCAGGGGAGTCACCATGGGCAGGCTGGCCTGGCCAGGCCCTTGGGAAGGCTGCAGCTGGACGAGAGCTGGGGTCAGGCGGGGAGCAGGGGCTGCCCCAGGGCTCCACAGACTCAAGCCACAGCAGGGGGTCAGCAGCACCGGAGGTGGGGCCCAGCCGGCCTGCACAGCTCTGCGGGGATGGGGCACAGCCAGCCTGCCCACAAAGGGATGCTGCAGGACCCCAGGCTCAGGGAGCTTCCTGCTTAGTCTCCATGCCAGCTAGGTACATTGCAAGTGGGAGCTGCAGCCACAGGCTGTTCCTCAGGCTCTGGGAACAGCTGCCGCAGCTGGTGCTCAGGTCCGCGCCAGCTAGGAGCCTGCAGCGCAGCGGCTCTGTGCAGTGCCTGCCCCAGCCCTGGCCCCTTAAGGGGAGCTGCGGGTAGGCAAGGCCGGGGCCCGGACAGGCTGAGGCAGCTGTGGTGGCTGTTCACCAGCTCCAGGGGGCTCCCGTGGCCAGGCCCCTGCACCGGGGATGGCTCTGCCCTGCTTGTGCTGTGCCCAGCATACAGGGAGGCTGATCCCAGAGAGGAAAGCCCCCCAAGCCCGGTGTCCTGCCCCGGCCAGGCAGCATCCTCACATGCGCAGGGTGGCTGCGGCCCATCCCTGCAGAGCTGCGAGGGCCGAGCCAGGCCACACCACAGGTGCCACTGGGCACCCCCGCCTGCCCACCCACCACAGCTCAAGCCCACAGAGCCCCAGGACAGCCACCACTTCCCACCCAGCCCCCACCTTTCTAAGGACCCAACTGGGCTGGCTTGCCCACAGTGCATCCCCCCCACACCGCCCAGACCCTGTCCTGACTGCCCGGCCCCAGTACTTGGCACCTCAGTGCTGCCCCAGGTGGGACAGGGTGTTTGCCTGCCTGGGCAGCTCCCTCCAGGGGCCAGCCAGGCTGGAGGGTGCAGCCTGGGGCAATAGAGCACAGACAGCATCCCTGCCTGCGTTCTTCTGGCTCCACCCTGGTGCTTGCCATAGTGCTGGGACTTGTGGCTGCAGGGGAGAGCCCAGAGCTTAAAAAAATAAAATACAATAAACAATTTCTTTGTATGCTTCCCGGCACGTCAGGAAAAATGTCTCCATGTGCCACAAATGGCACGTGCTGGGGGTTGCCAACCCCTGTTCCAGAGTATTCATAGAGTATTCTTGGTATTTCCTTAAGCAATAGAGGTGGCAAATCTCTTGCACTAGTGTGTGTGGAGACAAGAGCCATCATGCATGAATTGCTAACTCTTTATGTAGCTCTGACAGTCTTCTGTCTATCTGGAAACATGTCTCTTGCAGAAGTCACTTCCCATTCTAGTGGAGAAAGGAGGTACACTGTAGTGAAGTCTATTCCACATGTGCTACTAGAGGAGACTAAGGTTTCTACATATTGTATGTACAACAATTTATGTCCTGAGGGGAGAACTAGAAGCAAGAAAGCAGCACTCTCTCTTGACTTTTTATGTCTCAGGGTAAGTGGGGAGGGTATTCCTGCTCCAGCTTACACAGTGCACATATGAAAACTAAGAAACTTCAGAATAATATCTTGCTTGTACAGTAGGACACAACACTGATTAAATCTGCTCTGCAGATTTCTCACCCATTTCTTTTTATGCCCTTTAAAAGTCTATTTCAAGAATCTGTGTGTAGTCATCTGAGAAATAAAATAGTAAATGTGAAAGAAGCGAAAGCGTTTATCTGTCAGTTTTTACTTTGCCTGCACTATGTGGAATATGTGCCAATTTTACTGAAAAAAGTAACTCTGAAATTACTATGGTTTTGTGATCTATAAATACAGCCCATTCAGGGAGGACAAAAACAAAACTGCATAATTTCATGGATTCCAAAATTCATACTAGGTGGATCTACATGTACAATTAATGCAGTGAGATAAACTCCAAAGCACTTTGAGCCACAGTGAACTGCTCCCAGATGCAGAATCTACACATGTACCTGGGACAGCAGCAGTTTGAGCTGGGGCAGAGCAGGCCCCCATCTGGCTGAGCTGACTGGGTGCAATTTACATGCATTTCAGCACTCCACCATAAGATAGTACTGTCCCTAACAGTGCTATCCTACAGTGGAGTTAATTAGTTTACTGTGCCGTAATACCAGAGCACATGTAGATAATGCTGCTTTCCTGCAGAACTAGTCAACTCCTCAGTAAAGTACATGTGTAGATGCACCCACTGGGTCAGATTCTGACTTGTCATGGTCTTTTTGTCCTATGGTGCTGAATAACCAGCCAGGTGAAAATTCCCAATGCATCAAAACACCCGAAATGTGAAGTGTCCTGCAACATTTGCTCTGATCAATATCTGGTCAGAACATGTTCTGGACACCTGAATCTTATATATGCACTAAGATTCATACCATTTAACCCATCAGGCAAAAATTAAATTACAAATGATAATCATATGATGAATAAATAATAATTTAGTATTTTTGCCTGCTGGGTTAGATAGGGCAAACACCATTTTGTCTCCTGTCTAGTAACCCTTGCTGAAGCCATTCTTCCAAAAAAATCTTGCCTTATTTCTCACATTGTCATCTTCTCAATCTCTCTCTCTCTCTCTCTCTCATCTGGAAACCTTATTCCAGCGTCATCCCTAGTGCCATTCTTCTCCTCTTTAATATATGCCCTTCCTCAAAGCCTATAAATGTTAATCCTAAGACTTTCAGCAGAAAGTGAGAGCACAAAACTATTCTCCATGAGTCATTCTGATTTCAAGTAACAGATCCATTCCATGCTTACAAGAATTACTCAGATCTTAAACGAAAAGCCCTGAAGACAGGGAGAGGCTTTACATTGATCTCAGTGGTCTTGGATGAGGTCCAAAGAGCACAATACAGATATGAGCATGAAAGACTCATCTTAAGAACATGCCCGATTAGTATATTTTAAATTAATTATATGCAGCACTGTTACTTAAAAAGCTTTTTTTTAAAAAGAGAAACAAAGTGTTTTTTAACATATTTTAACTTTTTCAGTGTATAGAATTGCAGTACCAGTGGGTTACAAGTACTTCCCTACTGGAACAACAAAGTTGTATGGTGACTTCCACTGCGTGTGTTCACATATTATGCATGTTAGCTTGCATGCACAAACAGGCATTAGTCATGCGACTTGCTTAACTAGACCTAGTATGAATGCCCAAGTGTTTGTTTACACACACACAGGAAAATGCCATTTGTATGAGCCAAAACCTGAAGCCCTCAGTACATTTAGCCATAGAAATCATTTAGTTTGTAAAGACCAATCCTCAGTTAAATAAGATGTTTGTAGGAGTAAGGAATCATGCAAAGAAGGATTGCTAGGCTTGGGTCCATATTCAATAAACTTTTCCTTATCCCCTCCCCCCCCCCCCCCCCCCC
>NW_017729024.1:158953451-158961628 GCF_001723915.1 Gavialis gangeticus | reverse complement strand
TTTCTTTCCCCCCCCCCCCCCCCCCCCCCCCGAGTAGCACATGCATGAGGTTGGAGCTTATAATCAGTGCTAACATCTACAAATTAGTCATTTACACTGAGTTGCTAGGCTGACTGCCTGGAAAAAAAATTTTCATCTCAATGGAAATAGCAGTCAGAAGAAGGAATCTATGGGGGAGAAATTAGTGTAAGAATTTAGGATTTGTAATAGCTATTTAGACAGACAGTCCACCACAATTAGCCTCCTCCACTAATAATTCGGCAAAAACTGTAAACCCTAACATGCACCTCTTAATTTGTGCAATGCTACATATTGCGTGGGAGTACTCAGCACAACTGACTTGTGTTCTGTAAATTCCAAGATGGCCTTAGCTCATCGCAACTAAAATATCTACTCAAGCTGTTGTTTTACAATGAGTGCAGAACAGCAAGATAAGAACTTCTGTGAATCCCAAAAGTTCTCTAAGAAGCCTCAACAATTAAATATACTGGAGTTAACAAAGAAACCCAAGCCATTACTCAAAACAAACTGACATGACATGAGCTGGTTCTTTCCAGTACTTCGTATCATATTATTTTAAAAAAAAAAACTAACCTAAAATACAGTGGGATAAGGGAGCTTTTGAGAAAGTACTAGCAACTGATTTGGTGATAAGCAGGCATTTGATTTTTTTTTTTTTATGAATTAAAGTAATCAAAGTAGAAATTGAGTACAACCCACTGGAAGCCAAGATACAGAAGTTATTGTGTAAAACACAAATGTAATTGTAATTGTAAATGTACTAGATTTCAGAAAATAGTGCACTGCTAAGTCTGCTTGTACTTCAGCAGTGAAAGCAAGGAGCTGCAGGAAGAGTGGTCTAATGTAAACATGATTTAAGTACTACCCATTTCCAAAATAAAATTCTTAAAAATCAGAATAAGAACTTGAAACAAAACAGCTTGAAAGAGTCATTCTAGATTTTATTTTCAGTGGCACCTGAAACAAGAACAAAGATGTAGATATTTCATGTGATGATACGTATAAAGACATTGTAATTATATCTTATAACAAGTACTCAGAACAACTGACCATGATTTACAGTGCCTAGCTGGGTAGTAAGAAGCAAGAAAATAAGGACTTTCTTGAATAAGAATAAGAACCTGACTTATTATTCTGCCCAAGCAAAAAATAATGAATAAATAAATAAATGTAGCCAAAGAAGAAGTCTGCAATAAATATAGGCAAGATAATACAAAAGAACCACTAACCACTGACTGTCCACTTAATTTAACATGGATTTACATAAAAGTTGCATTGGAAAGATGACTTACTAGTAGAGCACTGTGCAATATTTTAAAATTGAGCTGTTTCATGACATGTTGAGTACCAGCTTATTACATATTGTAATAGTTTGCTAGCCCCTTTGGATTCCAAATGCGTTAATAATTAAAAGAATTCACAAGACCATTTTGACAATTTTATTTGCTACATGAGTTCAAGCAAACAGTATCAAGCCCTTGTTTTACAGGAGTAAGTAGACAAGCGGAACAAATAGACAAGGAACTGGTTACAGTCAAATGAAGTGTTGATATACCAGTACTGAGCAATAGCAGGACATGCCTCACAACATTATTGAAGTTACTTATTCAGAATCTTTAAGGTAGAAACATAAGAAAATCTTAGTGCCAAAATCCAACATGATTTTTGAATTAAAGACAATTAGCTATGAATTACACAAGAATCGCATACTAAAAAACTAGAGCATTCAAGTTTGACCATAAAATTTATCTCATATTGTAAATAGAAAAAAAAAATCTTAGGTCTCAGTATGAAACCATCAGTTACCAGGAAACTGCAAATAGTATAAGATGGCAGGGGGTCGGACTAGATGATCTACTCAGGTCCCTTCCGACCCTAGAAACTATGAAACTATGAAGAGAGCAAGCCTCAGCCATGAGCAAAGTTTGTTACCAACAGGGTATCAAACCGATCTTACTTGTTAACAGCTTCTCCAAATAATTAATGTCAAATTCAAGATGCAGTACTCCGAACCTTCCAAAAAAAAAGACCCCATGAGACTTGAGGTCAGGATCCTTTTTCAGCAATTCCATCTCTCTGGCACTGTGGCAGGCAGGGTTTGCAAGACTGGTCGCTACTACGGCCTGCTTGCCTGTCTGGGCAGTGTGTCTGCCTCTCTCTCCTGCCATGCCTTTGATGGAATAAATATGCTCAGTTTAAGCAAGAGGCTGTCCCTTTATGACTGCATTCTCTCTAGCTTAAGTACCTGGCAGGTTCCTAGGTAGGTCCCACTGCACTGGGGAAGAAAGCAGACAGCATCAGCTCTCCAACTGTTTCCACTTACAGGAGCGCTCTCTCTCGCTCTCTCTGGAGGCTGCCAGGGCTTCCCCTTGGTGACTCCCACCCGTAGCTTATCTAGACCAAAACCCTGCCACCAGCTGGTCACGTGGCTCCTACAGGTGTTCCCTATTCCCTCCAACCTGCAGCTGGAGAGCCCTGCAGACTAAGCAGCTTTGTCCTTAAAGTAGCAGGCACCCTTTAGTACTATAAGACCTTTAGCGCTATAAGCTAGAAGACCCTAACTCACTAGGTGGATCTTCATTCTTTTTTTTTTCCCCCCACTGGCTCTGGGTCCCTGGGCTTCTCTCAGCCTTCCTCCAACTCCAACATAAACCCACGATCTATGGTTTTTCAGGCACCTCCTGCTTGCCTTCTACCCAAGGGGACAAACACATAGGATTGCTAGGATCTACCCCACCACAGGTATTCCCCTCACATTAGTCAGTTTCAGTAGAGTATCTTCTTAAGCCCAGCCCAAGGGCTAAGTGCCATGTAAAGGGGTCTCTCTTACCCTTTCTATCCTTTTTTAGATCCTGCGTTTGGCCATCTCCTACATCTGGCCTCCTACCCCCCCCCCTTCCTTTAGTCTGGCTATACCATAAAGGCAAGTACCCTATTTCTTTCCCTCCTCATGGGTTTTCTGATCTCCTCCACTTTCCTAGACCTCCCTTCATGTCTAAGATTCTTCCACCCAATTCCCATCTAGTTCTTAGGGTTTCTTGGGCATAATCTCAGTCTACAAACTCGATCTTTCCCTGGCCTGTCAGCCTGCCTTCTCTCCCCAGGAATATTTTTACATAAGCCACTCCCCCCACTTTTTCTTCAAACAGTCTTCTAACTGTCCACCACTTGGTAGGACCTAGCAGGTTGCTTATGTGAATGCAAGGTCTCTTTTTCGGTTGCATCTTGGTAAGGCTGCTCTGGGATGCCCCCGCCATTTCCTCACTCTCTTTTCTCCTCACACACCTCCCCAAGTCATTATCTTGCTTCTTTAGCTCTGTTTGTATTTGGGTCTTCTTTTCCTCTGAGGTAGTAGGTGGGTTTTTCTCAGGGCTCTCCTTCCACTGCAATGGGTGACTCTTTCTCCTTGGACCCTGGTCCGATTCTCTCTTCTTCCTTGTCTCTGTTCTTTCTGGTTTTTTTCATAGTTCTGCTTCCCATTGCAGAACATGCTCGATTACTGCTGTCACTTCAGCTTCATATTGGTTGCTGATCTTTCCCAGCCTTTCTTTCAATCGTTCCACTTTTTTCTCATGCTTAATCACTTGTTCTTCTCAATTTTTCTCTATGTATTTCAAAATCATTGACAGAACTTTTTCCTCTAAGAATGCCCAATCAGAGCAGCATGGCCCCTTTTCTTCCTGGTTTATGTCTTGCTGAAGGTCCCCCTTCACTTCTTAGGGTCTCTGGGCTCAGGTTTACCGATTACTCTCCCTTCTCTTGCAATTCCTTCATTTCCTGTCTCACCACCCCTACTTGATTCTTGGCCTTGGTTAGAGCTGTTTCTAAAACTTCTATATTGTGACGATGTTTCTGCTGTTCGATTTTGGCCACTACCTGTTGTTCTTTTAGTTGGGCTTCCAGCTGTGTCACCTTCCTTCTCTGAGCCTCTATTGCTTCTTCCAGAGACTGCACCCTGTTTTGGGCTCTCTGGAGTCTCTCCCCCATTTCAGCAAACTTAGTTGGATAAGATTTACTCTGGGTGCTGTTCTCTTCACCTCTGCCGATGTCCCTAGGTTCCATGGCAGCATGTACTAACTTCTCTTCTACTAGTGCATTTTCTTTTTCCAGGCACCCAATTCATAGATGCTAGTGTTGGAAGGGACCTCAACAGATCATCGAGTCTGACCCCCTGCCTAGGCAGGAAAGAGTGCTGGGGTCAGATCACCTCAGCCAGATGCCTATCCAGCCTTCTCTTAAAGACCCCCAGGTAGGGGAGAGCACCACTGCCCTTGGAAGCCCATTCCAAATTTTGGCCACCCTTACCGCGAAGAAGTTTTTCCTGATTTCTAGCCTAAATCTGCTCTCTGTCAGTTTGTGACCATTATTCCTTGTTACCCCAAAAGGTGCCCTGGTGAACAGAGCATCCCCAATCCCTTGCTGCATCCCCCTAATGAATTTGTAGGCAGCCACAAGATCACTTCTCAGCCTTCTCTTATGGAGGTTGAAGAGGTCCAGGTCCCTCAGTCTCTCCTCACAGGGCTTGTCCTGTAAGCCCCTAACCATACGAGTGGCCCTCCTCGACCCTCTCAAGTCTATCAACATCCTTCTTGAAGTACGGCACCCAAGTACAGGTAGGATTTGCAAGACCAGTTGCTACTGTGGCTTGCTTGCCTGTCTGTGCAGTCTTCCCGCCTATCTCTCATGCCATGCCTTTGATGGAAGAAATATGTTCAGTTTAGGTGAGAGACTGCCCCTTTATGACTGCATTCTCTCTAGCTTAAGTACCTGGAAGGTTCCTAGGTAGGTCTCACTGCACTAGGAAAGAAAGCAGACAGCATCAGTTCTCCAACTGCTTCCACTTGCAGGAGCTCACTCTCTCTCTCTCTGGAGGCTGCCAGGGCTTCCTCTTGGTGACTCCCACCCCCGTAGCTTATCTAGGCCAAAACCCTGCCATCAGCCAGTCATGTGGCTCCTACAAGTGTTCCCTATTCCCTCCTTAGGCTGTTTCCCTGTCAACCTGCAGCTGGAGAGCTCTGCAGACTGACCAGGGCTCTCTGGCCAGGAAGCCTCATCCTTACAGTAGCAGGCACCCTTTAGTGCCCTGCTACAGGCACAATAAGGGTTTTTCAGGAGCCAAACAAAATAGAAGAAATAAATGCTTGCAGCACCTGAGATTACCTCAAACCTTCCAAGTTCCACTTGTGCTTCTTTAACATTTGATCTACTTTCTATTTAAAACAAAAGATAAATATGCACGCTCCAAATTAATGTGCAATTTTTCATATGGGGAGAGGAAAAACGAGGAGAGAATCAAATAGAGGGAAGAACCACATATGTTAACATTAGTTAGTGCTGGTTCTCTCAACAACATACTACAAAAAAGCTTTCAGCTACCTTGGTGAAAAATATGTAGTAAGTACCTGGTAGGACTTCAACACAAATCAAAAAGACTGGCAACCTGTCAAGGTGACAAGCTCTCCTATCTACACAAAGGTCACATCTACTCATGAAGACTATTCCTGAAGGAGAAACAGAAGGCACCTTTAAAAAAAACTATAAACTCTTTTCTTGAAGACATCCAGAATGCTCCTGACAGAAGTAATGTCTGCTGTCTAACTCAGTGATGATAAAAACCTGAAGGACTGGCAAACAGGTTCCGGATGGCTGAATTCCAACAGATTACTGCAGAAGGAATAGTTTGGAAACCAAGACATAGCTGTGTGAACAGAAAGCCATCAGGACTCAGAAACAGCAGCTGACAAATGTTTGATAAGAAGTGGAGCAGCATTCTCTTCTGGGTTCTCCCTCCTGATATTTATCCCAGACATCTTTAATTTTGTGCTTTATTTAATTAGCAGTTGATGATTTGAACTACTTGTTTTATTTTCATTTAGTTCTCAAAGGCTAGTGACAGAAGGTACATATAAACCAATTTAAGTGGTTGGAAACTGGTTTAAACTTGTAACAGAATACAAGTTCAGTGCACATAAAACAGTTTCAAAATGGCCAAAACCAGTTTGAGATAAACCTGGTTGAATGTAGCATCAGACTTAACTGATTCAGGTCAAACTGGTTTATGAAGCTTGTGTCCCAGACCACTTCCTGGTTCAGAGTCCCCCAGCATCCCAGCATGATTTTCACCCCTAGACTGGGCTAGGCTGTGCTGTCTGCTCCAGAGAGCAAGGCTGGCCCCATCCCTCTGCTCCCTAGCTGGGGCAGTGAGGGCTGGCTCACTAGCCGGCTCACTGCACCCTCCCCCCACGGGCAAACCCCAGCTGGGGTCTGGGGCCAGGGATGGGGGTTAAATTCACCTTCCCCCAAGTATGGAGCTGCCCTGCCCTGCCAAAACTCAGTGCTGGCTGCAACTGTGGACTACAAATCCCAGAGGCACCTGGAAGCAGGAAAAGGAAGTGACGAGCCACCCCGACACTCCTGCTGCTCTGATTGTGGACTGCAAATCCAAGAAACTTTGGGGGCAACAGGAAGAGTAAGCAAATACACAGCCCAGACTGTATTTATAGCTCTTCAGTTTATAGTTTTCAGAGAAAGAATTAGTCTTGTTCAAGCTTTTATGAATTCCAGTGCCACTACCTTCCTCTTCTGCAAAGTACAGGCTGGAGCCTGGTCACCCCCCTCCACTCTAGCAGGGCTTTCTCTCTTCCTTCCCCTTTGGCAGTAGTTGGCAGGCATGATCTAGTGCCCCTGGCTTCCGGTTTGAGCCGCTGCAGGCATGTGGCTGCATTTCCTGAATCAACGTGAAGGTGCGTTCATTTGCTTATTGGTTCAATCCCTGCACTTTAGACTAACCTGCAAAGACTGAATCAATTCAGCCTCAGGCTTTTTGACTGTCTGTACTTAGCCAAAAAGGAAAAATGCAGAGCTATAACAGCAGTTGCTGTATCCATGGGTACAGCCTCCAGCATATGACAGAACTCTGATTTTTTTATAATCATTTGGCTTTCATATAAACTGCATTTAAATTGGAAAAGATAAAAAACTTCAATTTTGTCAAAATGCTTCAACTGACACGTTTTTTCCTCAGTCCACTTTGGAAAAAAAAGGATTCAAAATTATATTATTTTCTTCAAAATGGAAAATCCAATTCCTGCCCAGCTTTACTGTTATGGCCTTTCTCTTTAAAAATATGCCATTGGTTCTAGTGTCTTCATTACTGCTCTCTGGTTACTTCTAATGAATCAAGTGGCTAAAAACTATATATAGTCTGGTCTTTTGTGTCTATATTGCAATATCTACCCGCTTCTTTGTTCTGTATTTTGTTTCAAGCTTGTATTTGATTCTTACATTTTGTAAGAAAAAAATAAGTTTCTAGACTTCATGGTGGTGAAGTAAACTTGAAAATGTGACCATAGCATATATAACTGGCTCAGAAATATCAGGAAACAAACAATGAGAACTTCATTTAAAAGAAAAAACCTTATGCTTTTTAAGCTACTCCCTGTGGGTCAGATCCACACCTTAGGAATTCCTGGATTTAGCAAAATCTTTAAATATTATCTTTAATGCATCTCTTTCTCCATCTCTACAAAGTTTTTGCCTTGGCTGTTCCTCAAACTGCTTCTCTGTGATAAATTTTACAAAGCTGGTACAGATAACCTTGCAAGTTTTTGGAAGGTGAAAGTATTTCCAGTCTTTTCCCTAACTTGGTTGTTGATGATTGTAAGATCATAGATACTACATCTGCTTAGATCTTTATGCCCTAATCCAGGGTGGCCAACCTGGGGTGCATGGGCAGTTCTGTCATGTGGTGTGCTGCAGATCAGGGACGGGACAGTAGCAGATAGGGCAGGGAGCACAGGGCAAGAAGCAGAAAGAAGAGCAGCAGACTGAGCACAGGAAGGAGATGAGTGTACTCAGGCAGGATGCAGGGCAAATTTTTAGTACATCTGCCAAAAAAGTTGACCCCCACTGTCCTAATTTATGCATGTCAGACACTGTGAAAAAGTCCTGTGGGATGAACACAATTGTTTATGATCTCATTTATGCCAGCTTTGCATTACCCTAACTCCATTTACTTCAGTAGTCATTTTTCAGTTAAATAAATTGGGTAAGAATAATTTCTGTTACTGGTATCAGGTCCCATATGTTACTCATTTTGCCTGAAACAGCCAGCCATGTAAGGCCTCTACAACACCTGGGAAAAGTTCAGCGAAAGG
>NW_017729024.1:158943201-158948451 GCF_001723915.1 Gavialis gangeticus | reverse complement strand
TAGGGAGCATCCAGGTTGTTATAGCTACAGTAAATTCAGGATTCATGGAGCCAGAAGGAGAGTGACACTAGAAAGCATAATTCTGTAGCACAAGGGTTAGGGCACTGATGTAGCAGGAAAAAGAATGTCCCATGATTTTGTACACTTGCATAATGCAAATAGCACTGAGTATTTCACAGCTCTGAAATAACAAACAGGAGATATTTATTGTATGCTATTTCAATTTGTGTTTTTATTTGATTTTAGGGTCTATCCCAGGCTACACTTCTGAAAGCATTTACACACATACTTAACTATAAACATGTGAGTAAATGTTGCAGCATAAGACCTTAGCTTGTAATACAAATAACTGGGGTTGCAATTAATCAGTACAGATTTCTGCAGGGCAGCAGGTGGTGGTGAAAAAAATACAGGAGCACGCCTGCATTGGGCAGAAAGAACACATCAACTCTTATTTTCCCGCTGCTGAAGGAGCACAATTAATAAAGCAAAACTAAATAATTACATTATTATGGCCATTTCACCCACCCACTTCTTGCATACACTCAAATACTCTGATAGCATCAAGGATTCTCCAATGAAAAGAATCCCTTTTCAGAGCCAGAGGAAAGTAGGTTTTGGTCAAAAGTTCACCTAATGAATGGCTGTTCTTACTCCAGTAATCTACTTCATTTTATATTTACAACTGCAGGGTGTTTTAACCCTTAAAACACTGAACAAAGATCAGTTTGGTGAATTCTCAACAGGCTAAATATGGCCACCATCTAGTCCTCTTGTGCCACTCAAGTGGTGCTAAAGGGACAGATGGGGGGGGGGGAGTCTGTCCCCACCCCCAATTCAAGATCAGATGTTTAAATACTACTTTTAATGTGCAAGTGTTCCATAGCTCAACATATGTGAAGCCTCTGCCTTTCTGTTGCACATAACTTCAGAATCCAATAATAATATTATTCTAAAAGTATCCTCTCTTTTCTTTTCCTCAGTAACCAACTTTTCTTGATCTCAGACCCTCCTAGAACTTGTGATCCTTAACCTGACCTGTAACAGGATGCTGCACACATGGCAACTGTGCTGCACATGAATTTTGCATGCTAAAACATATTTTTCAGCTCTATTAGAATCCAAAGTCCTGGAAACAAGCTAAATAGTGTGACTAGGCAGTGCTGAGAGCTACTCTCATGAATTTGGCAGGAAATAGTATCACTTTCTATTGCCTCCTACAAGCATGTGAGGTGTAGATTAAAAGTCAAAGCAAAAATGCAGGTCTTTGATCTTGTAAGGCTTTAACTGCATTAGTGACCTTAAGTTCAAGGGTCACTAAAACACTGAACTGAAAAAAAATGAAAACAAAAGCCCATTCACAAGAAACCCAAACCCTACATGTTTGTAATGAGTTCTCTGAACAATATTACCATAGTTAATAAATTATGAAAAAAATCTTCAAGTATAAGTGCAATTCAAAAAGTAATGAGCTAATTGCAACTAAAGTAATAAGGCTCTTCAGTATTCCTATGGCACATTCTTAGAAGATCCTAACACAAAATAAGAAACAGTTTTCATCTAAGCCTGTTTGATCATTATCCATTAAAAATATGTGGGAAATGTGTTAGTAATTTAAGGGGGGAGAAGAGAGAAGGAAAGTTAATCAGGATGTTCTCTACCTGTCTAGATAAACAAAAATCAACTCAGTGATTTTGTTTGCTATCTGTCTGATACTGATGTTGAACTTTGCAAGTATACTTTTCTTCTCTATACTACATTTTTTTTCTTCAAGTTTCCCATCATGTCATTACAATTAGTACAGCTCAACTGGGGGCAACAATGTTGGGAATGCTAATGCGAACAAGGCAGTGAGCCACTGTTGTTAGCTATATTGTGCCATGTGGCACTACTCTGACTTTATGATGCATTTCACTTTTCATTATAGATTTATTCCAAAGATTGCAGCAATTCTTTCCTATATTTTATAGACAATGTTTGATAGCCCAGTTCAAGTCATATTAAAAGTATGTATTAAAAGTCTTTATTAAAAGATTCACTGATTTGTTCATGCCACTTACTATATTTTGATAGTCTTCAAATATTTTTAGTTGTTTTAAATATAATTTTTGTCTTATAATTTATATTACCAGATTTCTCAATTATGAGATGGCCCTGATTATAAGATGCCCCCCGTAATTAGATTCTACGTATGGAAAATGTATAAACTTGACGTAATTTTCCATGTACAGAATCTAGTTCTTGGAAGTTTGGGTTGAATTTGTCCCCCTCCCACTACTACAGCATGGAAAATAAATCTAGGGAAATCAGGCCCTTTTCCCTCTGCCCCCCAACTTCTTCCTTCTGCCGCCCGTTCCCTCTCTCCTTACTGTCAGACTCTGCTCTCCCTGAGCACATGGAACTGAGGAGCAAATTTGAAAAAAACAGACCAAACACAAACAGAACAAACACACCAACCAGGATGTTGTCGAAATGGTGCGTTACGACCCTGAGTTGTAACACCTGGGCATGGGGTTAGGTTGGTTTAAACACAAGTTGCTCTCAGTTCAGAACTTAAAGTGTCCTTTCAAAAGGAATATTAGAGTGGACCTTGGGCCTGGGTCCTCATCCTGGATGGGCAAAGTCTGTCCCACTAATTTTGCAGTGACAGTGCAAATCGAAGTCTGCTCTCAGCGCAGGTTAATAGGAAAATGGAATGCAAAACTTAATTTGATCCTTTACCAGAGCTGTGCTAAAATAAATGCCTTTTTTACTAATCTCTGCCAAATGCAGGTACGGGTGATCCAACTCCACAGGCTTTAAGAGGATTTAGCCTCTAGACAAGCCCAACAAAAATCAAAGGAAAACATTGCCCCTACAGCACCTTCCACCAGTGCTGGCTGGGGTTTTTCACTCGCACATCCCCTACAATTGCTTTGCCCAGGCATGAAGTCCCACCGTTATCTCTGCCTTTTGTGGCCACCACCTTTGAAGGGGAGAACCACTCTGGGTTCTCTGTTCATGGGCTTCTGCATTGACTCCTATGGAGTCCCACACTTTCTGACTCACCAGAGACAGACACAGATCTCTCTGTGCCATCTTTAGCTGGCTCAACAGCCGAGTCCCCTGGTGTGCTGAAGTCGTGGAGCTCTCCTGGTTGTCCTGTCCAGCTCCACTGTCCAGGCCATCTGACTCTCTGGACATGTCTTTAATACATCACTCCCTGCGCATCCTCCTATGTGGAGGGAGCACATACTTTTAAAACAGTGTGTTTGTGCTGCATGCTGCTGTTTCCCCAGCTCCAGCACCTGCAGGTAAGTTAAGCCCTTCACCAGCCCTTCCTGAACTGATGTCCCCTTTGGGCTGAGACCATTTGGGGTGGGATTCTCCCCCAACATGGAGTGCTTGGCCCCCTTGCCACATTGCAGTGACAGCGAAAAGGAAGTTGAAATGTATTCAATATAGTGGCTCATCATGACATGAAAAAGAGTTGGCAGTGAGAGGGACTGCATTCCATGGGCAGTACCATAGATCTTATTCAGATGGGTTGCACTTACCTGTCCTTGTGGTAGGTTCCCATCAGAATCTCAGTCTTTTTGGTAAGATCAAGCATCTCTGTCACCAAGGAGAGAGTGTCAGGGCTGGCTCTGGCAGTCTCAGTGCCAGCCTGGTATTGCAGTAAATCCAGGCCCAGTTCCAGTTCTCTGTGGAGGGAACACCCACCTGTTTATTTTTCCAGGGGCCAAAAAAGAAAAGGTTCCCATCAACATGTTTGCCCAGTATGGGCCATGTATTTTATAGTCATGCTCAGTGTTGGATGCATTTAATCAACTTCATAGATGGTTTCCATTACTAAGCAAAGTCTGCTTTAGCAGCAGTTCAAAGATAGGCTATGTATTTAGTGAGGTTTCCTTGTATGTAAATGTAAGAGGAGGGGCTTTTTTCCCCATGCTGAACTTGGCGGAGTAAGGGGCCACATGGTCAACTTGTGCTGTATTTGAATAAATACTGATTCGGCCCGATTTGACTGAATCTCCAAATCCAAAACGAATTTGGATTCATTTTGACCAATAAATGCTGTGGATGTGGATCTTTAAAAGATTAAAATGTAATCAAACATTGCATTATTTTGTGAATCCTAATTCATCTTTTTGCAGTTTTGCAATTTTTAATGCAGGTAATGACATACAGTCATAAAACAGGCATGAAGGTTCATTCTACAGAAATGAAACAATTAAAAGTGTTGCTACTGGTTTGGAAGGATAGAACATGATTATTACTACTATTATTACTACTGTCCTATCCATCCATCTCCACCAGCATCTCATGCTGCTGCCTCCAAGGAGTAGGGCTGGGGGAGGGGGAGGAGGGGCTGTCAGTGCTGATGCCCTATATACCCTATATAGAGGGTACATCTATACTGCTGACTGCACTGCAATCAGAAGCAAAGTAAAGGTAGCACCTTAGAGACTAACTGATTCAGAAAGGCATAAGCTTTCATAAGCAACACCCTACTTTGTCAGATGTTCTGAAAGTGCACAAATACCAAGGAGTCTAACCACTTAGTACACAGCTGAGTGGTGGCTAATTCCTCCTACCTCTCAACAGGTTAATCATCCAGTACAAAGCTATGTGTAGCCATAGATGAACTGATCTGGGTAGCTGAATAAGTTCTTTTAGATTCTAACCCAAGTATCTCTATGCTATATTACAGTCTGTGATAAAGAATTTGGGTGAAAGGCTAGAAAGCTCTTGTTATTGGAACTAGATAAAGAATGGAGCAAATCACTTGTAAATTCCTTAGAAGAAAATCTCTCAATATGGCATAGTACTGGCAATTAAAAAAAAACAAAACAAAACTGAGACCATCCCGTAAGTAAACGAATAGTTTCATAGTTTCATAGCTTCTAGGGTTGGAAGGGTTCGAGCAGATCACCAAGTCCGACCCCCTACCATGGCAGGAAAGAGTACTGGGGCCAAATAACCCCAGCAAGGTGTTCGTCTAGCCTCCTCTTAAAGACCTCCAGGGTAGGAGCCAGCACCACTTCTTTTGGAAGTTGGTTCCAGTTCCTAGCCACCCTGACTGTGAAGTAGCGCCTCCTGATATCTAGCCTAAATCTCCCATCTGCCAGCTTGTGACCGTTATTTCTGGTCACTCCTGGTAGTGCACGGGGGAACAGGGACTTCCCCAGTGCCTGCTGGTCCCCTCTGACTAGTTTGTAACAGGCCACTAGATCCCCCCTCAGCCTTCTCTTGTGGAGGCTGAATAGG
>NW_017729024.1:158935336-158942963 GCF_001723915.1 Gavialis gangeticus | reverse complement strand
GACCAGCTGATTTGAATACATCCAGTCCTTCCAGAAGTTTCCTAACTAGTTCCTCACTAACCCTTGGCCTAGATGCGCCTCCCCTGGGATCTAAGGGGGGCCCAGAGTGGGGGTGACTGTTCCGGTCCCTGCTCAGGAAAATGGAGGCAAAGAAATCGTTAAATATGTTGGCTTTGTCATCTGGTGTGATGACCAAATTTCCTAGCGTGTCCTGCAGGGGCCCCACATTACCCGGAACCTGCTTTTTGCCCCCAGTGTATTTAAAAAAGGACTTCCTGTTGTCCCTGATCTGGGAAGCTAGTCCCAGTTCCATCTCCACCTTGGCCTTCCCGACTGCCCCTCTGCATCCATGAGCAACCGCAGCATAATCCTTCCTGGTGATGGCTCCTCCCTTCCACTGGGTGTGCGCCTCCCTTCACAGCTAAAGTAGCCAAAATCTGGAATTGGCTCCCAAGGGAGCAATTTAAAGACCTACCAGTGTTGAAGCCCTCTGGAAAAGTGGAAAACAACTGTAAAAGGGTGAGCAGTGTTTCATTCTGCATGTGTAAACAGTAGGCACTAGGGCTGATTTGATTCAGAGGAGATTCAGCCCGATTCAGCCAAAACGAATCAGGAGACCAATAAAAAGGTCCAAATCAACTTGAAGCTCTCCAAATCAATTTGGAAAATATTTGGAGAGCTTCAGAGATTCATAGATTCATAAATGTTAGGGTCAGAAGGGACCTCAATAGATCATTGAATCCGACCCCCTGTATAGGCAGGAAAGAGTGCTGGGTTCAGGTGACCCCAGCCATATGCCTATCTAACCTCCTCTTGAAGACCCCCAGGGTAGGGGAGAGCACCACCTCCTTTGGGAGCCCATTCCAGATTTTGGCCACTCTAACTGTGAAGAAGTTCTTCCTAATATCCAGTCTAAATCTGCTCTTTGCTAGCTTAGGGTAGTCCCCACTGGCTGCCCTAGGAAGCTGGACTATGCTGGTAAGTAGGGGACAGAGGGGGTATGCTGCAGGAGATAAGAGGGACTCCCACCAAGCCCCATCCCCTGCCTGCTCCCCCAGCCCCCCTGAATGCCTCCGACACCCACCCACTGTCCCAGCCCCCTGATGGCTGCCCCACCCAGCCCCAGCTCCCAGATCTTTAAAAAAAAGCCCCCACTCACCAGCTGCTGTCAGGTGTGGGGGGCAATCCATTCGAATCTCTGTCCCCCAAATTGGCCAAATCTAAATCTGAAGTAAATACTAGCTGCTTTGCACAGGCCTAGTAGACACCGACAAAAAGGAGGACAGAAAAAAGCCAGCTCTTTCTGAAAATAACTGGTTTGGAAGCCTACGGCATGTTTCATAGATTTCATAGACATTTGGGCTGGAAGGGATCCCAGAGGATCATCGAGTCCAGCCCCCTGCCCCAGGGGCAGGAAGTCAGCAGGGATCGTAGGATCCCAGCAAGATAAGCATCCAAATGTGTCTTGAAGGCGTTCAAAGTGGGTGCCTGAACCGCCTCCGGCAGCAGTCTATTCCAGACCTTGGGGGCTTGGACAGTGAAGTTCTTTCTTATGTCCAGCCTGAATCAGTCGTGGCAGAGTTTGTGACCGTTCAGTCTTGTCATCCCTTGGGGCGCTGTGGTGAACAGGTGTTCCCCCAGATCCTTATGAGCACCCCGATAAATTTATAGGTGGCCACCAGATCACCCCTGAGCCTGCGCCTTTCCAGACTAAAGAGCCCCATGGCTCTCAGCTTCTCATCATAAGGTCTGTTTTCCTGACATCCAGCTTTTCTAAGTAGTCCCTAACCTGTTTCTTGACCACTGAGGGCTGCCCCCCTCCTCCCCAAATTGTGCTGCCCAGTGCAGTAGTCTCTCTTCACAGGCAAGGGCAGCTCCCAGAGGCAAAAAAGGCATTGAGCACTTCAGCCTTTTAGGCATCCTCTGTCACTAGGTTGCCTCCCATTAGGGACTCGCACTTTCCCTGATCCTCCTCTTACTATCGACATACTTGTAGAAACCCTTCTGGTTACCCTTCAAATCCCTTGCTAGCTGCAACTCCAACTGTGATTTGGCCTTCCTAACTTCATTCCTGCATGCCCAAGCAATGCTCATATGGAGCATTGCCACCTTCTGAAAAAAGTAATGTTGATGTTCCATGGCAGCAGGTCACTTCAAACTCTAACAGAATATAGAGAAAAAGTTTAGTTGTTTGTAAGCAACTTGTACTTGTATGTGTGCTTTATTAATGCCAGTTTGACAAGTGTCATGCTTGGATGTTTGGCTTGGAAAAGAAGATATGGTACTGGGAACTGTGTCTATAGAACTAAGCTTCCCAGACATAGGGTGAAGATAGAGAAGAGTGTTAAATACTTGTCAGCCAGCTGGACCTAAGTACAGGTTTCCCTCACTTTATGCGGGTTCTGTATGTGCAAATTCGCTCTTATGAGATGACCCTTTTAATACCAAAAATCGTTATATGCGAGGTAAATTCATTCTTATGTGGCCAGTGTGGTAGAAGCCTGCAGTCAGCTGCTTTATGCAGTGCATTGTGGGAGTGATGCACACCAAAATATATTCTGTGTGGACCTGTGCTCCTCACTCGTGGTCTGCAACATATTTCTGTAGTTGCCATCCCCATTATGGCATCCCCATTATGCTGTTGGTGAGTACCAAAATTGTCTTGTAAAAGTGAAAGAAATGGGTCTGGGGGTTAGTACAGTTGAGGTCTTACAATGTAACAAATAGGGTTACGTTCCAAAGTGGGTTTCCTTTATGCAAATTCAAGCTATGTGCTGCTTTCCAAGAATGCATGTATAGCATAAAGCGAGGGAAACCTGTACAGAATGATGAATATCTTCTGCAAACACCTAAAGTACAGAGACCACGGTCCTTACCCCAAAGAGCTTGCAGCACAACTATGAACAATGGTCAAAGGAGAGAAATAAAGTGGCAATAATATTTTCTAGGTGGTGAACTAAGGCACAGAGCACATATTAAATGTGAATAGAAGGATACGGTAAGAAAGAAGAAACAAAGGAAACAAGGTATAAAGGACTAGGCAGACTACAGGAAGCAATATGGGGAGATGCAAGAGAGGAGAGATGAGATGTACTGTGGTGTTGAGCCATGCTGAAATGTAAAAATAGGAATTAGGATATTTTACACAATCTGTGAAGAAACAGGAAGCCAAGACAAGCACTTGAGGAGATCAGTTGGCATACTCAATGCAGCAAGAAGGGAATAGTATCATGGCTGCTGAATATCATAGAAGTCAGAGAAGGTTACACAGAGAACCATGACGAGAACTTGGCATTTGGAAGTGGAGCTGGTGAGGAAGAGGTAAATTTTTACATAATAAGAGGAGGAAAAGCAATAGGATTTTGTGCAAGTCTGGGTCTGAGAGAAGACTAAAAAAAAGAGATGAAGATACCAAAGAAAAAGGATAATGTGTATTCCTTGATTACCAAATCTGGAATGAATAATATGCTAGAGTTACTAAAGGAAAAATCTTCTTCACATAATAGCTTCCTCACTGACTGGCAATTAGTAAAATCTTACATTCATAACTTTTGGATGCAATATCATTATCACAGGAATATGTAAATTAGGAAGTGCCATTGCTGTTCTCATTGGGTGTTACTGATGTATTGTTAGTGTTGAAGTCTTTGGAACTGTGATGCAGGTAAAAAGTCACAGCCAGGAAATCCCAACACCAATCTTGTCTTAAAAAACAACGATGGGCTCAGTTTGCTGGCAAAGGCCAGGTTTACTGTCTACAAGGGATGGCCCTAACATGCTTGTGATCTGACAGACAAGATGTTAATGCATATATGCCCATAACAAGGTATTGGCACAACACCACATAGGCTCCCTTAGGCCAATACAAAGTTGCCATAATTTCCAATTCTCCTTTTACACAGTGATCAAAAATTACATGTTGCATCCCACCTGTTGTTTGAATATTTTAAGCTATTTTATATTGTTGGCTTGTTCCACATCCTGATCTGGGTATTCCCATTCCAGTCTTATCATCCTGGCACTGGACTATACTACATTTGTACAGCCATCCCTCGGGGCACTCTGGTGAACAGACATTCCCCCAGAACCTGGTGAGCACCCCGATAAGCTTATAGGTGGCCATCAGATCACACCTGAGCCTGTGCTTTTCCCGGCTGAATAGTCCCATGGCTCTCAACCTCTCATCATAAGGTCTGTTTTCCTGACCTCTGATCATGTGCATGGCTCTCCTCTGCACCCTCTCAAGCTTTTCCACATCCTTTTTGAATTGTGGAGCCCAAAACTGGATGCAGTACTCCACCTGCGGCCTCACCAAGGCCGAGTACAACAGGAGAATGAAGTCCTGGGATTTCTTGAGAAGAATCTATGGATGCAAGCCAGTGTTATTCTTGCTTTACTAGCTACAGCATCACATTGAAGGCTCATGTTCATCTTGTGGTCAATCAGGACCCCCAAGTCCCTTTCGTCTGTAGTGCTAGCCAGCATAGCACTGCCAAGCCCATAAGCATGCTGCAGGTTTTTCTTTCCAAGGTGGAGAACCTTGCATTTTTCAGTGTTAGACACCATCAGGTTCTCATCTTCCCATTTCCTGAGCCTGTTAAGGTCAGCCTGGATCACCCTCCTATCCTCAGGTGTGGATGCTTTACCCCGGAATTTGGTGTTGTCAGAGAACTTGGCCAGTCCGCTTCTGATACCAATGTCCACTTCATTAATGAAGATGTTGAATAGTATAAGCCCAAGGACAGAGCCTGGAGGGACTCCACTGGTCATAGCGCACCACAATGATCAACTTCCATCAACCACCACCCTCTGGGTCTGACCACAGAGCCAATTCCCCAGCCAGCGGATTGTGGTGAGGCCAAGGCCACAGTTGGCCAGTTTTGCTAAGAAGTGATCATGGGATACCAGATCGAAGGCTTTTTTAAAGTCAAGATATATGATATCAATCTCTTCTCTCTTGTCCAGGTGATAGGTCACCTGGTCATAAAAGGAAATGAGATGGTCAAGCAAGACCTACCCACAACAAACCCATGCTGGCTATCCCTCAGGATGTTGCCATCAGCCAGTCTGTTAAGAATGGCCTCTTTGATAATCTTTTCTAAGACTAGATTCATTCCAAACCCATCTTGAAGTATGGGGTGCACAACTGGACACAGTAATCCAGGTGGGGCCTCACCAGTGCTGAATAGAGAGAAAGAATCTAATTCCCTGGATTTGTAAGTGGCACTTCTGTTAATACAACCCAGAATGCTGTTGGATTTTTTTTTCCAACAACAGCACACTGTTAGTTCATATTCCATTTATGGTCCACCATAACCCCCAGGTCCTTCTCTGCAGTACTGCAGCCTGTAACCTGTCATTCCCTAGTCTGTATTTGTGCATGCAGTTATTCCATCCCAAGTGCAGGACTTTGCACTTGCCCTTGTTGAATCTCATCTCACTGATTGCAAACCATTTCTCCTACCCTCTGGAGCCTAGCCCAACCCTCCAGAATGCCCACAATTCCACTTAACTTCATATCATCCACAGATTTATTAAGTGTGCACTCAATCCCAGCATCCAAATAATTAATGAAAATGTTGAACAATACCAGACCCAAGACAGACACCTGGGGGACCCTGCCTGATACTGCCTTTCAACTAGATTTTTAGCTGTTGAGGACTACTCACTGAGAACTATGCTCTAACCAATGATGTTTCCAAGCTATAGCATTTTGTCTAGTCTGTATTTCCTTAGTTTGTTAATGAGGATGTCATGGGAGAGTGTCAAAAGCCTTACTAAAGTCAAGGTATACTATATCCACTGCTCTGTAATTCCCTGGATCTTCCTTCTTCCTATTCTTAAAGATAGGCACTATATTTTCCCTTTTCCAGTCATCTAGGACCCCACATGACCTCCGTGACTTCTCCAAAAACATAGTCTATGGCTCTGAAATTAATCTCAGCCAATCCCTTCAGTAGGGCTGTGTGAAACAGCACCATTTCGTTTCAACTTCCATTTCACCATTTTGAAGAGACAGTGCTTTGTTTCATCATTTCATTCATTTCAAGGCACTGTTCTGTTTCATTTAGTTGAAACTGTTTCGCTGTTTTGACGCGTTTCAACGTTTTGCCCATAGGCAATAATGGGGAATCATGAAAATGCCTAAAACTTGGTCATTTCTTGCCTGATTCAGATGAAAATTGCAGGAATGGTAGCCCTTTCTGAGGGCATGAAGAATGCTAAACTTCAAGGAGATCAGTGCAGAGATTTCTGGGAAACTGCACCTCAAACTGTTCAAAGCAAAATGCATCATTCAGCGCACAGATCTGGGGGCCCGCATCCCCAGGACAGCTGTGGGGGTGTGCCAGACTCCTCCTGGGGCTATGGGTCCCTTGATCTGTGCGCCAGATGACAGGAAGCTGCCACTGCTGCTTGGGGCCAGTGGCAGCAGCAATCTTCTCAGCGTTGGTTCTAGGCGGCGGCGGTGGCAGCCTCGCCCTCCTCTCATTCAGCACGCAGATCCAGGGGCCCACACCCCCAGAAGGAGTGTGGCACAGCCCCACAGCCTTCCCATGGGTGCAGGCCCCTGGATCTGCATGCTGGATGACAGGAGGCTGCTGTTGCCTCCTGGGACCATTGCTAGGTGCAGCCTGCCCCCAGCATCAGGAAGATTGCTGCTGCTGCTGGCCCCAGGCAGCAGTGGCAGCCTCCTCTCATCCCACACACAGATCTGGGGGCCTGCACCTCCAGGAGGGCTGCAGAGCTGTACCAGACTCCTCCCAGGGGACATGGGCCCCCAGATCTGCGTGTGGGATGACAACAGGCTGCTGCTGCCACCTAGGACTGGCGCTGAAGCCAAGTAAGACTGGCTTCAAAAGTCAAAACATTTTGAAACATTTTGAGTTCCCTCATTTCATTTCAAAGCTGTTTTGAAGCTTTTTATTTCATTTTAATTACGCTGTTTTGAGCTCAAAACAAGTCAAAACAGCTTCAAAATGGAACACCCAGCGAAATTTCGCACAGGCCTATCCTTCACTACTCTCAGGTGCATCCCATCTGGCTCTATGATCCTAAAACCAGCTAGCTTCTCTAAGTAATTCCTAACTGTTCTGCCATTATTCTAGGTCAGGTGTTGTCAACCGGGGGTATGCATACCCCCGGGGGTATTTAAGAAGGCCCTAGGGGGTAATGCACCGGAAGGTGGGGATGGAGAGCCGCCGAACGCTCACGCAGGTTCTTGGAGAGAGTCCAGGACCTTCATCTAACCCAGGAGGTGCACAGCCCCACCAGGGGGGATGCCTTGTTGGACTTGGTGTTGGCCACAGACGACGACCTGGTGAGGGGGCTGCAGGTGCTTGACCCCCTGGGCGACAGTGACCACTGCCTGCTAGAATTCACCATTCAGCGCAAGGTAGCAAAGGCAAGCAGTCAGGTGGTGGCCCTAGATTTTAGGAGGGCGAACTTCAACGAGCTAAGGAGGATAGTTGGAGAAGCGCTGAAGACTCAGAGGGGAGGGGAGCCGGGTGTCCAAGGGGAGTGGTCGCTCCTTAAGGAGATGATCCTCCAAGCCCAGAGGAAGGTAATCCCCAGGAGGGTCAAAGGGGGCAGGAGAGCATATAAGCCTCCATGGCTCACTAAAAACATC
>NW_017729024.1:158921875-158934657 GCF_001723915.1 Gavialis gangeticus | reverse complement strand
ACCAGCTTCCAAGTGAGGTGGTGCAGGCTCCCACCCTGGGGGTTTTTAAGAGGAGGTTGGATGACCACCTTACTGGGGTCATTTGACCCCAGTACTCTTCTTGCCATGGCAGGGGGTCGGACTAGATGATCTGCTCAGGTCCCTTCCGACCCTAGAAACTATGAAACTATGCACCATCCTACACAGGCGCATGGACATGAGGGAAGGTCACACATGGCAGTTGCCGCCACTCCGTGTTCGGCTACAAACCACCTCCCCATCCCCCACTCGGCATCCAGCCCCCAGCCCCCCCACTCTGCATCCACGAGGGGTACACTGCTCTGCATCCAGCCGCCAGGGGTGTACTGACCCAAAAAGGTTGAAAACCCCTGTTCTAGGTTGTTTGTCTCCTTCCCTATCTCTCACGCAACTGCACTTTTCCTTTGGTAGCTACCCCTGCTTGTGAAAACTGAAGTAAAAAAGCCATTAAATTCTTCAGTCTTCTTCTGTAGCTCATGGTGCTGCACTGTCTGTGACTAGACTGCGTCTGCATTCGGTAAGGGAAATATGGAATCTCTGGGGTTCTTCTTATTTTTGACATACCAATAGCATGCCATTTTATTACCTTTAACGTTCTTTGCCAGCTACATCACAAATTCTGCTTTGACCTTTGAAATTTGCTCCCTGCATGCCTGCACGGGCACTGACAGATGTGCAACACCATGAGTTACAGCAATCCCTCAGACCCACCTGGAGGGTGGGGCTCCAATCCACCCAGCCTACCAACCAGTACAAGCTATGCAACCTCCAGACACAACTCTCTCCACTCCCACCCTCCCCCTTGTCCTCCCCGCTTTCCCTCCCATTCTGAAGACAGTGATGGAAGCACACAGTGACAAGTTAATGAAGGCACTCTGGTTTGAAGCATCTTCATCTGCACCTTCATGTAATGTACGTTCAGATCATCTCAGGATCAAGCCCTTTAAAAGTGCTCTGCAGTCTCGCTCTTCTGTAAAGGCATGGCTGCAGAGCACTTCACGGGACTAATCATGTGACAAAACGGCACTTGTGACAGCACCCAAAAAAGGCCTCCTTAAAGTAAAGCCAACTTTCCTGGACCTCTTGTCCCCTCAAGACCTGCTTCCCAAAGGACTCTGCAACTCAGAACCAATTTCATAATGGACATTAATTAGTACAGTAAAACTAATAGGACAGAGCCTTTCCCCTCTCTATCTCTTGTTCAAAATCTGGTTATGTCTTTTGAGACCGAACAAATTTCTTTCCAAGTGATGGCTGCTACATTAACTACATAAAATGAATTTCAGTGGTATCAGGCCATGGTCATCCACACATACAAGCATAAATTGATTTCATTTCTTAAAGTAAGTTAATATAAAGGTATCAGAAGCCTATATAGTGTACAAGAAATACACACACATGGCACAGCATGATGTTACCTTATTATATGTGAGCTACTGAATCAGGTAACATAGACAGCTGTATTTGGAGAATGTTCCTATTCACACATACAAAATATACTTCAGATCATTAGCACTTCTGTTTCCTTACAAACCAAGTTTTTCTTCCCGCTTTCAGCTTCAAACGCTAAAACCAAAATGCAGCAGGACTGCCTACACATGTAAGGGATTAGGGTCTTAGTTTGCTTCGGTACAGACCAAAATCTTAGTAGATTAAATCCAGTATTTTGCTTTGCACTAGTAAAACAGTGAAGCCTACAGGTGCAATATGTGCAGTATGGTCGGGACAGTAAAGTGCCTTCACCTTCCTGAACAGCACTGTCTTGCCAAAATGCAAACATGTTTCATGCTAACTGGTTATTTTGGCGCTGACATAAAGAATAAATGGAAGGCAATATTTTCATGTGAGGAACAATTTAAAAGTTTGTTATATTGCCAGGATATTTGTTTTTCCCTTGTAACTATATATCCTGTGAGTCTCAAGCTATCTTAATATGCTTTGGCTTCCTAATTACTACGATGAACTTGTTTCTAATGAAACTGAAATAATTTACCAGATTACATCACGCTTATTTAACATGAGTACATCTGAGCAAATCATCAACTGGCAGTCCTTTTTCTCAAGCAAATGTTCCTGAGTTAATGTTTTTGCTACTGTTTTAGTAAAGGATAACTTTAAACCTAACAGAAAAATCACATTTAGAGGAAAGGATACTTACCTAAATGTCCTAAACATACAAGGGTGTCTTTCTGGAACTGCCCTAGGCAGGTAGTGACCTTGTTTTGTTACCAGAAAAAAAAATGTCGAGCTGCTATTTTCTGTGTTCCTGGGTTTCAGATTCTTGGCGTAGGGACAGTCGGTCCTTTGTACTCTGCTATTACAATGAGGTAACCAAAGAAAAAGAGTCTTGGTCTTAGACTGTCAGCTGTTACTAATCACTGCTCCATGGCTTGCTGTGAATCCCTGCTTGCCTCTCCCTCCTGCTCTGCTTAGCACACATAAAGAAGATAAATTACTCCCTAGTTTCCCTTCAAAAAGCATATTGTTTGGCACATTCCAATATTGTGAGCAAAAGATTGAATAATGTGAAGAGTTAAATGGGTATCTAAACAGCGCCACAGCAGGGCCCTGCTCTAGCAGATGTGAGTTACAGGAAATAAACTTCAGCACCGGTTATCCAAATGTTTCCTGTTACCTTGCAGCACTTCAGAGTAATGCAGTTAGGGTCTGCAGAACAGTTCAGCATATCCCTGCCCCAGCGGCACTGCAGTTTCCTGCAGTAAGAGAAATACCAGTGACATCCAATGAAGTGCCACATGTAAGTGCACAGTATTTACTGTCTATGTTTCATTCTTCTGTGAAGTACAAGACTCTAGCATCAGATAAATTACTCAGTGATACCAGTTGTACTCTGGAGATGTTCATTTATCTCACCCCTGTCCTTGGTAACAAACTATACCATGATCAAGTTACAGCAAAAACATTTAAAAGATTAAATTGTTCCTTATCTCTTTTAACATAAAATAAGTACAGTATATATAGGGAAAAAGAGTTATTTTAATTACCAAAACTGAATAGTCAAACAAAAACCATTTTCAAGCAGTTAGGCAATTAGAAGGTTTTTAATATCAAATGAGTAAGGTCCTGAGACAGACTCCTAACAGGAGACGTGAAGGAAAAATAAATGTAAGAAGTTTTAAAACACAGTTTGATAAATTTGTGATCCAGATTATTGGTAGCCTTCAACAGCAAAAGATTAGCCCCAATTCAGTCTCTGCTTGGCAACGCACTTTATATTAGATATAATTCCTACTGTATTTTACAGTATGTGTGTGTGTGTGTGCGCGTGCACGCGCACACGCGCACACGCCTTACAGAAGTACCTAGTACTTGCAAAAGTACCTGACCTCTACTACAATCTGGTGCATTTCAAATTGCTTCTCGGCCCAATGGGCTGAGATGAAATATGAGCACCGAGATTGGTGGTAATCATCTCTGGCAGGCATAATTTAAAAGCCTCAATAGTAGAGGTGACTCCTTCATATAGATAGAAACATCCCAACTACACCTTCAGTTTGATGGTGGAAGGCTAAGGAGAGATAATAGAGTCCATTACAGTACATCATTGCACTCAGTTGCTCTGCTGGACTTTCCCATGTCCTGTCAAGCACTAACATTTTCTTAGGATCTGTACTTTTTTTTGTTTGCTCATGAAATGGAACAGCACACATTTCTTAGGTGGACAGTTGACTTAGTCCTAGCCAGCTAAGTGTAAATTGAATTTAATTCTATTATTTCAATTCTTTAATACTATTTTCTTGAGACTTTTCTGTCCACTATTTTGAATTAATCTGGGGAAAAAAACCTACTGAAATGTATAATCCAGTTATTAAAACTTGTAGCCAAGTAAAGAAAAGGGGAGACTGGAGATATTCTAGAGCAGCTTGCCTTGTGAACATACCTCTTTCAGAAGTGTCTCCACACAGCAAGACCCTGTGCAATGTCTTTTGTATGAATGGAGTTTTCATCACCTGTATTAATTTTAGCAGTGTTGAATTAACATAATCCTGAAGCTTCACTTCTGTGTACTTGAAGGCATTAACATTACTGTACCGCTTTGCTATTTTACTACCCACCTTTCTGTTGTTCAATTTGTGATTTAAACCTGGAATGTATTACTGCTCTTGTCTTTATTTGGGCTTTTTCCTGCAAGGTGCTCAATACTTTTAATGCCTGTTGTCTTTCATTCACCATCAGTTGGAGTTAATGCCCAGCACCTCCCAGGAGAACCTCCACACCCGTCAGGATAAAGCTTCAGAGTATAGTCATGATTACACTGAAACAAAAATCCACTGGCTTTATCTAACTAATGGCTTTCTCTTAGATTTTTTCCTTTGACCTTGCATAGTATTATTCATTTCCAAATACCTTAATCATCACCCACAGACTAAATGCTTCTTATGGTCTGAAGCTGCGAGTGTACTCAGCCCTGCCACTCGAGATATGAGGAGCTGGGAGTGGTCCTTAAAGACTACTTTATTAGGGGACTAGTGAAAGACAAACTAAAAGAAAATTAGGGCAACACTCCTGAATCAACAACTGGCAGTCCTGCTGTTCCACCACAGGGGAGCTGAAAAACCATTAGCACCAAAAAGACCCTCTGTTTTTGAACACTGTGGCTGAAACCCTAAGGGGAAATGTAGTCAAAGTATGCATTGAAAAGTGTTTGTTGCCAATTTTATCCTAAAACATGGGTCTAGTATCAAATTTAAACAGTCCCAGAAAGTCACTTTCTGTTCATCTGCATATTCAGTATTCATGAAGACCAGAAATCCTAGTTTGCTATCTAAACTAATATATAACCAGGGAGTGGTTATGACTTTAAAACTTAAACATACATGCTGTCTGGTGATTTATATATCAAAACAATGTTTACAGCAGCTTTACTTTTTTAAGAAGTAAAAAGGTAAAAATGTTTAAGGCAAAATCTTTGCTGTTTTGCATAAAATGTCATTTATTTTATTGAGAGAGAGGAAATAAATATCCTATTTTGTCTAACATGTTCATGGGAGGCAAAAATGGTCTGAGAACTTGGACATTGACACAATTATTCTTGTATAAAGTAAGGAGCAGACACACAACTTGGACCTACACCAGTGTACTTGAATCTAGTGTAGAATTCCTTGAGGAAGAATTCAGGGTAAAACTATGCCAATGTGTTACATGTGTAAATTACAGGGTAGGTACCATGTGTCAATTTATCCTACGGTAGTGTTTTGTTTAAAGCAAGCAGCCCATTACCTAATCTCCATCACCTCAAGGAAAGATGTGGCCAGCTGCATAGTGAGATAGCTGCTTGTCTGTACACAGGCAGTCCTTGACTTAAGACATTTTGAGTTACAACAAACAGCACTTACAACATTTATAAATTGACACCGTTTCGACTTTACAGCGCTTGATCTGACACAACGTGATGCCACACCAGTAAACAAGTTCACTGTGTCGCCCATCTCCCTAGAGAACATCTGCCCAAACTTCCTTGCACACTTTTTTTCAAGAAAGCAGACAAGGCTTCAGAAAATCCTGCAGCCAAGTCTCCTGAAAAGAGTCCAGCCAAGAGCCCTTCAAAAAGTCCAGCAAAGTCACCTCAAATAAGTCCTTACAAATCAATCTGGTTGCTATTTACAATATAAATACATTAATGTAGCTGTATTACTCAACTATAATTGATTGAATACAAAATTCTGGGTTATTATTGGTGAAAATAGGGTGTCGGGCCTTGGTTCAGGAACCAATCCCCCATTTATAATATTGTTCCTATGGGAAAATCGGTTCTGAGTTACGACGTTTCGACTTAAAACACGGTTTTCAGGAGCCAATTCTGTCATACGTCCGAGGACTGCCTGTATTCCTGATCCCAGTGTAGTTTACAACAGAATATAAAGCTGATATAAATCACACCAAGGCAAGTGTGTAATGGTTCCAGGCCCTGAAACTGAGATTTCCCACATGAAAGCATCAGCTGGGGACTTATCCCAAATTAATTTTTAAAATTAAATCAATGAGTCAAATCTGCTTCTACTGGCATCATGTTGATATAGCTCCTCAGCAGAAACAAAATCTATCCCAAGGAAGGCAGCTACCTGTCTGATAATAGGAAACACGTTTTTTTACTCCCTAACAGAAGAAAAAAATGAAATCCAAATACCTAACTCAACTTCCAAGCATCATTCCAGATTTGCAAACTGTGGTTTGTTTAAGGGTAATAGGTGCAAAAAAAATCTATCATTTTAAAAGTTGGTTACTAAGGACACATAAGCAGTGATAACTTTACATACATTGAAGTCTGAATCAAGGTATTCAGAGCTGAATCAAGGTACGCCTTACTTGGTTTAAGGAACTGGGGTCTAAAGTGTACCAGCTGCTAACCAGGAGTGAGTCATTCTTATTGCAAATTTTCTGTTAAGTTTTTCAATTAGCCTTTTGAGACACGAGTATAAATGTAACAGGTCAAAGGCAGAAAGGTGTCTGTGGTGCGCTCTGATGTACTGCCACATTGAAGCTAGGTAGACTAAAACCTCAGATTTTTAATGGCTTATCACCTTCAACAGTGCAGGGTTTGCCAATCCATTGACTGATTCAGATTCACATTTTAGCTCAACACTAGTTGAGGGAAAAGGGAAACAGCATTCCAAACTTACATTTGCTGCATTAACTCTTGCAATATCAAAGAGCAGTCTACAGCTCCAAAGTCACTAACCATAAGAGCCGTAAGGATCTATATATGTATGTGGTGTTACTGAGGAGAACAAAAATGATCTCATATTTAATCATGTCTTTTTTGGTTCTTTACCTTATCTCATTACAATACTACATATTAATTTATTCACATCATAGATTAAGTTAATGACCCCTTCTTGCCGTTATTAAGAAATATCAAATAATAGTAATGCAACAGCACTTGAGCAAATTACAGTGCAATTGGCCTGCACTCATTTATAATGATCAGATTGGGTAAGGAATAAAATAATGGTTGCATAGCAATCATTTCTGTAATAGATGTAATCTGTATGTAGTATAGGCCACAATTAATTACAGCCCTTTTGTTTCTCTTTCCATCTTCTCTTTCTCACTCTCTTAATAACTGTACTTCTTGCTACCTTTCCTAGTTCCCAAAACACTTTGCTCAACTTCCTCTGTAGCATCCTTGTCAGAGACTGATGCAGCCCCTTGCCCTTTGTCCCAAGAACTCTGAAGAATGGTTTGTTACGGCTTTATTTAGGCCATGGTGTGATTCACACTCATTTCTAAAAAAAACAGGGAGAAAGCAGGTGATGGGAAGGGGAGTGCAGGTTTGTTTTTGGTCGTACGGGCTTCTTTTCCCCTGGCGCACCATTCCCCGTCCGCTGTGCATTTGAGTGTATGTCTGCCATCCCTATTCACCCGTGTGTGCGATTGTGTGGGTCTGTACTGTTCCCATTCAGCTGTGTGTGCGCGTGTGTGTAGATTACAGGCACTCGGCTCATGGTTGCCTTGGCAACCGCAAGGCATCATTGTCTGTGGTGGCACTGAGAGTTTCCCAGGCCCACTGAGGACAGAAGAGGGGGGAGAATGGAGAAAGAGGAAGACAGAGCAGAGATGAGATGGCAGAGATGTTGAAAGCCAGCAGCCATGTGGGAGAGAGAGCTACAAGCTGTATTAAAGGGGCACATACATTGCCACAGAACAATGGGAGCTTTTGCTGGCTTTCTGTGAAAAGAAAGAATATGTACACAATGGCCTGTGACACGTGAAAGCCTCAGAGCTAACTTTATTGCTTCACCATTATGGACCCTGCCAGAGACCTATTCAGCCTGAAGAACTCTCTTCAACCCTTAAGCCCCAAGGAAAATAGAAGCTTTCATTCTCTTGTTTTAAAAACAGATCTAAATTTTTTTAAGATAATTTTTGCTGTCAGCATGTTGAAAGCTCTTGAAGACTCAATTCTGCAAGGTGCTGACTGCCTGTTGTGAAGCGTTGAGTGTCCATAGCTCCTGCTGACTCTTGTGGGAGGTCACAATGCTCAGCATCTCCTAGGATTGGCCTCATCTCCACACCACATAGCAAAACACAAGCCATTGTTAATATTCATGTATCTGACCCTGTCCTGAACACTTGCTGTTAGCACTCCCCACAAGCAGCTAAAGGACAGAAGGAGGGACGAAGCAGTCAGCCCATCCTTACTTCAAGCTAGAATATCATTTGCATGAAAAGGAAGAGCAGGAATGAAACTGGAACAACTCAAATAAGAAATAAAGGCATGAGCCCAGAATCAGAGATCAGGAGGGAAAAGAGCAGGTGTCCCATTTACCCTGCCCTTGTTACACTACTGTCATAGGGGCTGATCTGGTAAAGTGCTGAGCAAAGTGGGCATCACCTGGAAGAAGTTCACTGCCCCTTCACTGCCCTTTATTGTCATTGACTCTGGAAGGTGACAGCATCCAAACTTTAGGTCACTGGTTCAAAGAGAGTATATCACTTATCACAACATCAAAGTCTGGAGTAAAACTCCAAAGGTTCAGGGGTGCTCACCATCAAGGCACCAGAAAGAGCAGGATATCTGCTGACAGAGGGCACAACAGAGTCTATAACAATTCTTAGTTAAAATGCAGAGGAAATAAAGAAATACAGGGCACATTGCTACTAGTTTACAGACATGGAAGCATGTTTTTCTTTTCCAAAATATATATATAAGCCACATTTTGAAACATTTGACTTGAGTAATGAATTTAAACTCATACTTCATCTTGTTAATTACAGTTACAGTACTTGCTAAGGAGTTAAAATAATCACAGCTGGTATAAAACTTATAGGTATTCATTTGGACTGAAAAGTGCCAATTTCTGACCTTCTGTTTACATTAAACTAGGATGAATGTTTGCATTATTTTATGAAATCTTAATATAGTAAAAAAAAACCATATTCTTAGACAAAAGGGTTTTCACAATCTATTTTCTGTCTATAACAATAATACTTTATACTTAATAGTACACAATGCCATCTTCCCAGGACCTAAAATCATACAAACATTAGTGACTTAAGCCTTATAATATTCATGTAACCCACCAGAGGTTTACAGATGAAGGATATAAAGCTTAAGAGTTAGAGGTCAAATATTCCAAAGCAGGGATTTCCACTTAATGGCTCAATTTGTGCCTATATAATGCTGCCCTTGCATTACAAATAAGAACCTAGACAATGTAGTTAAAGCCTAGTGAATTCCCTTTACAGTTAAGTTGTGGTACAGATCTTACAGGCACAAATGCCTTCCCACAAAAGTGGGAGGCACACCTCAGTTGAGATGAACATTCAGACAAAAGTGGCTTGACCAAATTCACTACAGAAGTATCTGGCTGAGCCAGGAGTAGGACCCTGGTTTATCTTCTGATCTCAGTTACATCAATGCATATTTAGAGCCATTTCCCCTGTAACTCCACATTGCACATTTTTCTACAGTAATTCCAATAACTAATTATAATATAGATTGTTATAACAATGAGACATGATATACATTTTAAGAAAGCATTTGGTTTAACATTTGGATTATGGTTCAAGTTTTATGTTGACATATTATTTGTGTTCATTTATCTCACATTCATAGGCAGTCCCATGACTATAAGAGGCAGCATTACTCCTGTTTTGAGATAACTGGGCTCACCTTCCAAATGCAGGCTGTGAGGTCACTTGCCCCTTTAAATGGTGAGGAAAGAACCATGCATTTCAAGAGCTATGGAGTATCCCCACATGTGCCATTTTTGTGGTCCTCAGGAGGCATTCTTACTCTGAGCCAGAGTTCCTCCTGAGCCTCCTGTGGCTGAACAGCTCCTTCACTTAAAAACCACAGTGCAGCCCTGTTTGTGCAACTTGGTCAGCAAATGATTAAGTAGATGCCACACTGAGCACCCTGGTATCCACATTAAATCAGATTGCTCTAGGATCAGCCAAGAATCAGGATTAATGTCTCAACTTTTGGGAAGCTTGCAAAAGACTCCAAATGTTTATTCATACAACAGCGGGGATTTTCTGAATTGAATGAATGGCACGATAATCTATTTGAAACTCCCATGGCTTGGGCCAGAGGTAAATCCAGGTCATTGAATTAAGACCTTAAAAAACTACTCACCATATGCACAAAACTCTCATAAACATACCAGTTTTAAACAGTGAAAATAATTTATTCAGATGGTTAATCAGAGTGCACTCTGTGATGGCTTCCCTGCTATTACAGATAAAGTGCATCAGATTTTTATGGAGCATTTTTTGGATTATGTTATATCTTTTCTCTAAAACTAAATATGAAATATAGGCACTGCCATAGGATCAGGCCAATGGTCTCTCCAGTTTAGCATCCTATCTCCAACAGTTGTTAATAGGCAATAATTCATAGGAAAATATAAGCTTACTAGTCAAATCTGTAAGAACAAGCAAATTATGGGCGGGAACACAAAGGCAAAGAACAACAAGAGTGGTTTTACTGGGCCCATGCACTGAGTAGCTTTGAATATGTTGGCCATCCAAACTTCCCACAAAGCCATATTCAAGATACGAAGTTTACAATCTTTTCTCACACTTGTATGAGGTGAATGTCCTTGTGCTTAAATTTATTAGGAATTGCTGCCCTGGATAGTAAAGCATCAGGGAAGATGGGAATCCGAGCTGTAGTCTACTACATGAGTACAACGATTATTGCTGTATTGATTGGTATTATCATTGTGGTCATCGTCCACCCTGGGAAAGGTACAAAGGAAAATATGCACAGAGAAGGCAAAATTATGCATGTGACAGCAGCAGATGCCTTTCTTGATTTAATCAGGTGGGTATGGATATGATATTGCACATTTTCTGTAACAACAGCAACAGTAGTAATATTTACAAGTGCTCTACCAAGAAAAGCCTTAGAGGGTGACTAGATAAACTAGCAACACTTCTTTTGGAGCAGGTGATGCCAACATTGATATAAAATACAAAGGATCACATATTTACTTTCCAACAAGGCAGCAGCTGAACAAAGCAGCCAAGAAAGAAATTATTTTTAATCTTCAAAGCAGTATTGTATCTACAGATTCATGCTCTAACCACCCACACAGGTTTCTTCTTTCCTTCTGCAGTATAGCTCTATCCTACCACCAAGATCTTTTCCTCTACTCCACAACAAAATCCCACAGATTTCTTACTCCACATGAGACCATAATTTATCTATTCATCCTAATTTTATGTCATAGCCCCTAAACTGGGGCTAAATGCTCCGTTCTGCTCAGAGCGGAGAAAATTCCAAGAGAAAGTGAATACAATGCATGCAAGAGGGAAGCCAAGGCTTAATAACCTGCTTCCTTCTATCCCAAAGCAGCTTGACAGTCGTATGTTCCACAAGGGTAAGACGGAGCAGGGAAGGAAGTATCTATCTGAGCCCGGTGGCTTTTCCACAGAGAAATCCACTAGAAGCTTATGCTTTGTTTAGCCCACTGGAAGGATCATACAGGACAGACGTGGAGGGAGGCCTCCAAGAGATGTGCTGCCAGGAAGGGGGACTCCAGAAAGGAGCACGAAGAGATTTTCACCCATACGCAGACTCCTCCAAAGGTGCCAGATGCTTCTGTGATATCAAAGATTCAAACCTTAGGCATACATATTGATTATTGCCCTTTAGCAAGCTCTGTTAGGCTCACTAGATTGGGTGACTGTCAAAATCTTTCATTTGAAAACTCAAAGTTAATTAAATACTTAGCAAACTTTATCCATCCCAAGAGCATATTAATAAATACAAAATTTGAGCCAATGTAGCCTCACTAAGCATTGTTCATTTGGAAGTGGCTCCCCCTCCCCCCATTCTGTTTCATAACTGGCTATTATATATCCCTAGCCCCACAAATCTTGCCTGGCCGATCCAAACCACCCCCCTCACATTTTATGCAAAAAAGCTAATGATGCTAATACTACCTGTGAGGTTTTAAGTCACTATAATATTTGCACTTTTTTCTTCTTACCAATCCTCCAAAAATTGGTTTATTCCTCTTCAGCTATGCTACTTTAAAGAGATTTAATATTTCTCATGTTATTTTCTTTTCCTTTCACAGAAACATGTTCCCTCCAAACTTGGTAGAAGCCTGCTTCAAACAGGTAAAAATGTGTTGTTATCGGCAACTGAAATTCTACTATGGCAGTTTTAATGTCGTAAGCTAGGACATTGTTGTGGTTATTATTATATTATAAATAAAATTATGATACATGTCATACAACAAATTAGACACTGAAATATTGTTACATTTTTTTTTAGTAACAACCAATGATTTTGCTAGTCTTTACAGCAGCAATGAATCTTATACCTAATTTCAATGGTTAGCCAAAGAAAACCACTAAAACATGTGTTTTGTTTTCATTCATTTGTACTGGGCTACTTACCTAAGCCAGAAAACTAAAAAATTAGAATTGTTCCATGTTTGTCAAATTCACAAGCCTAAAACAAACCCAGGTAAAATCACTAACTCTGTGGCAGGAACACCAGAAATATTACTTCCTCAATATTCAGTATGTCTACCTATAAACTGCCTCTCATCAACATTCCTGTTAAAAAAGGACAAATAAAAGTAGCCAATTAAATTGCCCTTAAAATGGGGAAAGACAGTAATATCGTGAGCCTCTAAACATATGCATGTCATCCTCGTATCAAGGGACTGCTGGCACCAACAAGACACATGTATGTTGCCAGTGATTGGATGGCTTCTTTTAGATACTGATCTTCACCTTGGACTGGGGATGGGCAAAATATGGCCTGTGGGCTGGATCCA
>NW_017729024.1:158921009-158921839 GCF_001723915.1 Gavialis gangeticus | reverse complement strand
CAGGGATGGGCAAAATATGGCCTGTGGGCTGGATCCAGCCTACCAAGCCATTCTATCCAGCCCACAGGGCCCCTAAAATATTTAGAAAATTGTTAACTAAGTGTGGCTGCCTGTCTAAGGCTCCAGCAGTGGCAGGACCCAGGAGGAGCCAGCAGGAAGACCCAGTAGCAGGACCCAGGGGTGACAGGACCCAGCAGCTGCAGCAGCAAAGCCCGCCCAGCCCTGTCCCACCCCCAGCCCACAACTGGAAGCTTCTGCCTAGGAGAGGCTTCTGGCCTGGGGCTGTTCTTCCACCCTCCCTCTGTCTGGGAGTGAAAACTCAGCTAGGAAGGAGGGAGAGGGGAGGGTTGCAGGCAAATCGCCCCAGTCCCCAGAGCTGGGCCAGGACAGGCTGGCTCCTAGTCCATCCTGAGGTCCTGGCCATGCAGCCAAGAACCGCATGGTGCAAGAACAGCAGGTGAGTGGGCAGGAGTGGGGGGAGAAGTGGCAGTGGCAGGTGGGAAGGTGGGGAAATGACAGTGGCAGTAGTGGCAGGCAGGATGGGAAGTGGAAGTGAGTACGCAGGCAGAAGCACAGTGACAGCTGGGCAGGAGTATGGGGCCCGTACCAGTGCCGAGTCCAGAGCTGGTGGGGGCCCAGGGCAGGACAGCAAGAGCATGGAGCCTGGGCTGGCAGGGGCTCTGCCTGCCACAGGCCATGAATGCCCCAAGGCCTCACCACCTGCTGCTGTTGCTGCTGGCAGAGGCTGTGGGCAATGTGGGGGCAGGTTTTTAATAATAGTAATAATAGTAATAGAAGTAGGGTCAGAAGGGACCTTATAGATCTTCAAG
>NW_017729024.1:158912507-158917811 GCF_001723915.1 Gavialis gangeticus | reverse complement strand
CACGTGGATGACAACCATGGGGTACTGGTCTGCAGGTCGGTTCCCACATAAGGGAAATTCCCACATGCATAAAGGGGTTCCCACATGCATACCCCCCATACACAGGTACCCACCTGCCCCCTCATACCACCATATACACCGCTCATGCACACCCCACACCTACACATCCTCACACACCCCAGCCACCCTCCCTCTTGTCCCGGCATGGGGTCCCCAGGGATGGCCATGACAGCCCTAGGGCTCTGTGACCATGCCTGCTCTGCCCTGCGGGCACCTTCTAATCTCAACTGCCACATCTTGTTGGTTAAAATAATAAGTCAGGAGGCTGCCCACGAGTTTGTGTGGTCACGGTCCTGCTGAACCACACTAAATCCTGCTGATGTTGGATCCCTTGCTGTATCTCACCCAAAGTCAGTGCCTCTCAAGACACCCTAAGACTTATGGGATAGATGTGTGGCTCCAAAACCTCCCCTTTACCATGCCCCATGCCTCACAGATTGTATTTAAACGTGATCTCTTTTGATGAGGCTGCAGTCTGGCTCAGCCTTCCGTCATCACTAGGCCCTTAACCCCAAGTAGCAGTGCCCTCTGGCACTCGGGTCCCTCCACCCCCTGTGGCAGTGCCCTCGCAGATGCAGGGCTCCCTGCAGCCCTGTTGCTGCATCCTCACTGGCACTGGGCCCGCTTCAACCCTAATAATGCCTCCTTCTCAAATAGCCTCATCCCAGTCCACCAGATTCAAATAACAACATAAATACAAGTCCCTGGGCTATAACATAACAGCAACAATAACTTTGGAGGTCACACTCTACCCCTTTAAGGAGGCAAGCTTCTCCCTCAACAATATGCGTCTCCTAGCCCCAGATTCTTTAGGAGCTCCTAGAGCCCATTAGTCTTACCAGCAGCAGAATAGGCAACCAAGCATCTCTGCATAGCATTTCTGCAAGAGCTCCTTCCCCGGCTGCTGACAGAGAACTAACCTCCTGCCAGCCCCAGCCTTGCAGCTTATATGTGCCCAGAGTTCTGCTTCCTTCCCTTCAGCTAACTGGGTGCAGGTGCCAGCTAATACCCTGATTATCCTGCTGCCAAAGTAACCTGCAGCTGTGGAGCCCTGCCTAGCTCTCAGGGCTCCCTAGCTAAGTAGCCTCTGCTCTTAGTGCCCTGCAACACCTCTCCACACATACCACAACCCCCCTGGCCACCCTTTCCCACACACTCACAGCTCTCCACAAGCTCCATACCCACCCACACCCCGCATATCCACACACACCCATACATGCTCCTCCACCCCACATACACACACCCCCAACCCCATACCTACCCACACCCACACCCTCCATGCACACAGCCACACACTCCATAAACCCCACATACACACACACCCACAGCCTCCCACCCATGCCCCCACACTCCTTCACACCCCTCCACAATATACAAGAGTAAGACTTCATTTTAAGCAATTATACAATCACCTCTATGTACACTATGCAAACACATGTAAATAAGGACAAGAATATTTTTTAAATCAAATTAATGAATGTTGTAGTATACGTTTGATTTTTAGAATATGGTTTGTTTTTTTTCTGGTTCCAAGATGGTAAACCCCCTTGCTGAAAGAAGAACTTCTGGGGGCAAGGGGAGGGACTTCTGGATGCAAAGGTCAGGGGTTAAAGGGCAGGACTTCTGGTCCCAAGATGGTGACCAGAAGATGGGGCACCTGTCAAGGGGTAGGGATTAAAAGATCTTGGCTTGGTTAGTCCAACAAAACAGAGGCCCAGAAAGATCATGATGGCTCTCTATAAACACATCAAGGGCTGGGAAAGTGGAAAAGCTATTTAAACAGAAACACAAAGTTTACATAAGAACAAATGGGTATAAATTTGCCCTTAATAAATTTAGGCTAGAAACTAGAAAAAAGTTTTTAACAGAACAGCCCTATCAGAAGGGCAAGGTTCTCAAAGAGCCTTCCAGTAAAAGAAACAGGGGTCAAACAACCTCGCAATCTTGTGAAACCAAGCGTGTGATATGAGATAGCCTGTGACAGCAGGGAACTGGAGTCAGTAATTCAAGACATCTCTTCCACTACTGTGTTTCTAAGTAAAAATGCTCTGTAGGCTTTGCTGATTGTAAATATGCCATGGTTATGATCTACCTTACACCTTGGTAGGGGTTGCCAGAAGTAGCTGAATAAATAAATAGGAAATAATTAAAGAGTTGCTTCTGACTAGTGCCCCATATTGCCAAAAGATGTCAACCTAGTTTTCATGAGACTACCCCTTTCCAACTCTGAAGTGCCTCTCTCACATACCAGTCTTCACGCAGTTCTTACTGAAATATCATCTCTTAAAATTTCTGGTGCTATTAATGACTGAACCTTATCACTGAATATTGAATCAAGTAACATAGGTAAAAAACAAATAATATTTTAGAGTGTATAAACTGTTTTGTAATTATAACTTTACATATAAACTATCAACTTCTTTCACAGTTAAAGTAAATGTGGGCCAGATTTACAAAGAAATTTATGTAAACTTATAATCTTATTTTCAAAAGTATGTTAAGATTTTCAGTGGGATTCTCAGAATATTCCTGAAGGAGGATTATTTGACTGACATTAACAGGCTCACTAACATTGCATTTGCTGGCCTAAAAGCTGGAAATTCACAATTTTACCCCCAAGAGATTTATAGCATTTTTTCACTGCAGACATATGAAAACCAAAAGTGCCATAAACTCCATATATGAATTGCCATCAAAGGTGCATCAGAATCAAGCATTTATGGTTATTTAGTGACAAACTAAATTTTGTGGTGAATTTTATGATAACAAGTTGCCTTCTGCTCTACTGTCTCCTACAAAAGCAAGTCCATTTCCCTGACAAAGATTTGAAGCATCTGAGAGAGCAGTTTCTTTCTTGGCCTTGCTACTGTGCACCTATCAGTGAAAAACATAAGCTCTTTTCTCTTCCTGTTACATAATGACTGTTTCTGGGTCAAGGGCAGATCTTGAACTTGTGACCTTCAGCAATAAAAAGCATAAGATTTTATCTCTTGAACTGTAAGTAACTCCATTAACTGGCATCTATAGCAGACCAGTGTTTTTCAAAAGTTATACCCCATTCTCCCATGTGACACATTGACCATTAATAAAGTGCTGTAATACTAAGGCATATTAACCTATATTCACTTTACCATGGTATCCTTGGTTCCTGTGTGATCCATTGCAGAAAGCAAGGTGAGGGATAGGGGTGTGCAAAATGGGCCATATACAATTCAGATTCAGCCCAAATCAGGGACAGTGATTCAATTCGTTGATTCAGATCACTGTTCCCAATTCGATTTGGCCAAATCCAAAACTGAAGATTAGATGCCTGTTTGGAGAATCAGCGATTCAGCCACAGACACAGCTTAAATATTTTTTCTTCATACCTTGAGGTACCAGGCGTAGCTAATAAATGCTGCAATGCTGGGGTGGATGGAGCATCCCACAGGAGCGCGGGAGACGCCTCAGACGCTTTGCAGCGAACCCAGAAGTGGACCGGACATACTTCTGGTCCACTTCTGGGTCCACCGCTGAGCATGCTGGGTCTCCCCCCTGTGCCCCCTCAGCTTGGCAATTGGCCACGGGGGGACCCCGGGTGCCCCCCACCCCCACCCAGGAGGCACCAGTTGGTGAGAAGTGCGGGGAGGGGGGGGCAGCACACTCCCTGGTGGACCCAGAAGTGGACTGGAAGCTTCTGGTCCACTTCTGGGTATGCTGCCAACCGTGCTGGCGAGTCCCTGCACCCCTGTGGCTTCTCCATCTGCCCCACCATTGCAGCATTCATGAGCCATCTGGTACCTTGAGGTATGTAGAAAAAAACATTTAAAGCTGTGTCTATATCTGAATCACCAAATCTTTCCAAATTGAGATTAAAGGGTGTCCTGATTCGATTGGGATTTGGAGATTCGACCACCAAATTGGGCGGAATCACCACTGAATCAGATCAGGGACCAAAGCTGTGCACAGCCCTAGTGTGGGAGCATTGCATGGGAGAGGACAGTCAGTGCAGCTAGGGTGCTATGGGCAGCAGAGAACATAGTTTTCATAGATTTTTAGGGTCAGAAGGGACCTCAGTACATCACTGAGTCTGACTCCCTGCCCTGGACAGAAAAAGGTGCTGGGGTCAGATGACCCCAGTCAGATGTTTGTCAAGTCTCCTCTTAAAGACCCACAAGGTAGGGGAGAGCACCACCTCCCTTGGAAGCCCATTCCAGACTCTGGTAAGCCTTACCGTAAAGAAGTTCTTCCTAATGTCTAATTTAAACCTGCTCCCTGTCAGTTTGTGACTGTTGTTCCCAGTTACTCTAAGGGGCACCTTGGTAAACAGAGTATCTCCTACACCTTGCTTCCCACCACCCCCCCCAAATGAATTTGTAGATGGCCATCAGATCCCCTCTCAATCTTCTCTTACAGAGGCCGAAGAGATCCAGGTCCTCATAGGATCTTTCCTGCAGGCCCCTAACTATACGAGTGGTCCTCTTCTGGACCCTCTCGAGGTTGTCCACATCCCTCTTGAAGTGTGGCACCCAAAACTGGATGTAGCACTCCAGCTGTGCCCTTACCAGTGCCCACATCCTTCCAGGTCAAGACCAACCTGTCTACCACCACTCTCTGGGTGCATCCCATTAGCCAATTCACCACCCACCTGACCATGTAATCATCGAAGTCACAGCTGCTTAGGTTTTTTTTTTTTATGAGAATGGGATGTGACACTGTGTCAAAGGTTTTTTTAAAATCCAAGTATATGACATCGACCTCAACTCCTGTGTCTAAACCATTTGTGACCTGGTCGTAAAAAGAAACAAGGTGTGTCAGGCAGGATCTACCTGCTATGAATCCTTGCTGGTTGCCCTTCAGCATTATTTTTCCTGCTGGACTCCCACTCCTCCCAGTCTAAGGATGGTCCTCAAGAATGACTATACAATAGTGGCCAGCACTTCTAGGAAAATGATCAAGAAAGCCAAGGTTAAGTTAGCTACAGGAGTCAAGGACAATAGGAAGTCATTCTTTAGGTATGTAGGCAGTAGAAGTAAAACAAATGGAAGCATGGGACCCCTGATTAACACTTCAGGACAGCTGGTAACTGATATTCAGGAAAAAACTGAACTCCTGAATGCCCACTTTGCTTTGGTATTTCACCAGACCAAGGGGAAAGACAAGCAAGATAAGGCTCATAGGGGGCATGCCAGGAATGACAGCCTCCCCACTGTGGATGCTGAGCGGGTGCAATACCAACTAGAAAAGCTAGACATTTATAAGTCA
>NW_017729024.1:158889605-158907507 GCF_001723915.1 Gavialis gangeticus | reverse complement strand
AACTACAGCCTCCCCACTGTGGATGCTGAGCGGGTGCAATACCAACTAGAAAAGTTAGACATTTATAAGTCAGTGGGACTGAATGGACTTCATCCAAGAGTGCTGAAGGAGCTGGCTGAGGTCATCGCAGAACCCCTGGCAAAGCTCTTTCAAAAGTCATGGTGCGCAGGGGAAATCCCTGAGGTTTCGAAGAGGGCCAATATTGTGTCCATCTTCAAGAAGGGGAAGAGGGAGGACCCAGACAACTATAAGCCAATCAGCCTAACCTCTATCCCAGGGAAAATCCTGGACAAGCTCATTAAAGAATTGATATGCTCGTTGAGGGTAAAATTCTGAATGACAGCCAGCATGGCTTTGTCATGGGTAGGTCTTATCTTACCAATCTCATCTCCTTCTACGACCAGGTCTCTCACCACCTGGACATGGGAGATGAGGTAGACATTATATACCTAGACTTCCAAAAGGCTTTGATCTAGTATCCCATGCTTTCCTTGTGGGAAAACTGGAAAGCTGTGGGCTCAGCTGCTCAATGGTTCAGCAGGTAGGAAACTAGCTACAGGGTAGGACCCAGAGAGTTCTCATGAACAGATCTGTGTTGTCCGGGTGCAAAGTGGCCAGTGGTGTCCCGCAGGGGTCCGTGCTTGGACCGGTGCTTTTCAACATCTTTATCAATGATTTGGATGGGGGAAATCCAAAAAAGCTTGCTGATCAAGTTTGCGGACGACACCAAGTTATGGGGCCGCGTGGTCACATCAGACAATAGGCTGCAGACACAGGCAGACCTGGACAGGCTCGAGAGTTGGGCAGACCAGAACCAAATGAAGTTTAACACTTCCAAGTAGAAGGTGCTCCATCTGAGGTCAAACAAACCTTAATATACATACAGGTTCGGTGGTGACAGCTTGACCTGCACCACAGCTGAAAGGGACCTAAGGGTAAGGATTGACCATCGCATGAATATGAGCCATCAGTGCAATGCAGTGGCCAGCAAGGCAAATAACATGCTAGCATGCATCAACCAATGCATCTCATGTAAAACTAAGGAAGTGATACTCCTTCTGTACTTAGCACTGGAGAGACTGCATTGGAGTACTGTGTCCTGTTTTGGGCACCGCGCTTCAGTAAGGATGTGGAAAAACTTGACAAGCCATACGAGGAAAGGCTGAGGGACCTGGGCCTCTTTAGCCTAAAAAAGAGAAGGTTGAGAGGGGGCTTGATAGCAGCTTACCACTACATCACAGGAGTGCATCAGGAGCTCGGTGAACAAATGTTCGCTAGGGCACTCCCGGTGAAGACCAGGACCAATGGATACAAATTCCTGGAAGGCTGCTTCATGCTTAATACCAGGAAAAATTCCTTCACAGTCAGGGTGTCCAGACTGTGGAATAAAATCCCACCAGAGGTGGTGCAGTCACCTATCCTGGAGGGTTTCAAGAGGAAACTGGACAGTCACTTTGCTGGGGTCACTTAACCCCAGTTGTCTAGAGCGTATAGGGGAGGGGCTAGACCCGATGAACTGCAAGGTCCCTTCCAGCTCCTCACAATCTATGAATGTATGAAATGTATTCCTTAATAATTTTTTCAAAGGTTTTCCCAAGGATAGAGGTGAGACTTACTGGTCTATAGTTATCCGGATCCTCCTTCCTCCCCTTTCTGAAAATAGGGACCACATTGGCCCTTTTCCAGTTCTCTGGGACCTGTGCTAAGTGCTATGAGTGCTCAAACAGTCTTGCCAGTGGTCCTGCTATGGCACTAGCTCATTCTCTCAGCACCCCTGGGATGAAGATCATTGGGCCTGTTGATTTGAACACATCAAGTCCCTCCAAGTACCCCTTCACTAGGTCAGTGCTAACCATTGCTGGTCCTTTCTATAGTCCCTCTTGTGCCTTTCTGTAGTCCAATTTGGAGATATGTCTTTGCCCGTGTTCAGGAATACTGATGCAAAAAACTCATTGAAGAGTTCAGCTTTGTCCCTCCTATCTGTCACTAAATTTCCCTAGCCTGTCCTGTAGGTGTCCGATGTTACCATCCACCTTCTTTTTGCTCCCTATGTACCTGAAAAAGGACTTTTTGTTGTCCTTAATTCTTGTTGCCAGCCTGAGTTCCATTGCTACCTTGGCCTTTCTAACTGACCCCCTGCAAGTGTGAACCAAGTAGGTATATTCCTCCTTGGTGGCTACAGGTGCCTGACATCAGTGCCAGCACCACAGCAGTCCCCAGTGGCAGAAGACGACACTGGAGGAGAAAAACTGCTGTTCAACTCTGCTGGTAAGATTAGTCAGAGATGGGAAAACTTGATCAGAAAAGCACTACAAAATTTCAGATCCCACTAGTCCAGCCTGGTCCCACACTCAAGATGGACTAGTAATGGACCATGATAAACTAGTGATAGTCCGTGATGGACTCTTATGTTGACCAGGCAGGAGGTAGGGTCAAAGACCTAAACTTGCCAAGCATGTCAAGTTAAAAAGAGGGTGCTGGGAAGTGATGCGTTTTGGCAAAGTGCAAGTATTTTCTCCTCAGCCTCAACTCCTTCAGTGCCCTGCCTAGCCTCACATAGTTCTCTCTCACTACCAACATCCTGTTCTGATCTAGGTGGAACATTTCTCCAAATGTTTAGTGACTAGCCTAGTCACTGATATTTGTTTTACTTTCTTCTTCTGCCCTGCCCCCTGCCCAACCCAGGAGATCTATCATACTGCAACCACCAGCCCCTATCAGCATCTCTTTGTCCACGATCGCCATATTTTCTCTAACTCCTCAAAATACTTTAATATACCCCTAGCCTTACCTTCTGTCTTTGATCCCTACCACTTCATTTCTCTTCCTCTCCCAAATTTGAAGGTCCTATTATGGAACCCAGAAATACTACCAAATTGCTTTGAAAGCTGCAACTGCTATTTAATCTGATTCTTTCTGTTCTGAGCTGTCTCAGTATTTCTTCTCAACCTGCTCATTCATTCCCTCTATTTGTTATTATTTCTTCCTGTACTAAGCGCTGCAGAATGGAATGGCAGCATTAAATGTACAATAAGGTTCACATACATAACAAGTGACGCAATGTTAATTATTGCTTGTAATTATAATTATCTGAAGCATCCTACAGCATCACTTATGATAACTGTTTCATTAATTTTCCTATAAGTAGTTTGGAATTGTTGAAGTGAGCTTCACAGGGGCTTTCATAAAAATGTGAGAAATGCTGAATTAAGAATCAGAGGAACCACTTTTCCTATATTACTTTTTTCCATCGCTGTATTTCACATATAATGTATTCTGTTTTAGCCTTGTGACCAAAGAAAGCTGTGCTTTTATCAAAAGTACACACTCACCTGAACGTACTGTAAAAACAATGCTCATTAAGCACAGAGAGCTTATGGTATTAGTAATCCCAAAATTGGCTAACTTCTGTCATTTTCAAGGTTTCTAATAGTGAGCTCCAACTGAAATTAAATTACTTTAGATGATATGGATTGCTGACTAATGCATAGGAATGACAGAAGCTTAAATAAGTAATTCAGGAGAAGCAATATGCTTATTTTCATCCTGAGATATTTTAGCTAGAAATCATCTTAAAATATATTCTTTACTAGTGAAATGACATCACAGTTGGCAATAAAGTTCAATTTTCCCATTAATTTAATCCCTGTAAGTGCTGTTGATGTTTACTTCTATATAAATCCATCTATAGATGGATATAGATGTTTATATATTTACCACATATCTCATGTTCTTGCTCTTGAATTGCTTTACTGAATAGCTTGTAGAGAGAATTTTTTAAAAATATTATGCAACTAAAATATAAAATACTGCCAAAAGATATCAACCTAGTTTTTGTGAGACTAACCCGTTCCAACTCTGAACTGCCTCTCTCACATACCAGTCTTTATTTAGCCAAGTAGACCCATTGAAAAATTAACTAAAAAAACTAAAGACCTGCAGAATCAGACAGTGTGATGTCAAAACATCAGTTTGCATTGACTGAAATCTGGGTTAGATTTAACACTGTCAGTTGCAGAATCATCTTTACTCACATTAGAAGAGATTGCTCCTACCTTTCATTTCAGATAAAGGGCCCACAAAGATAAACTAGGCAGAAGGCAGGGCATGGTTGCACCTTATAGATTAACTGAAAGGCATGAGCTTTTGTAGCCTACAGATGCGTAGCCTCGGATGAAGTAGGCTGTAGTCTGTGAAAGCTTATGCCTCTCTGAATGAATGAGTCTATAAGGTGCCATCCTACCTTCAACCCTTAATTCAGACTAATCCACCTAACTACCTCTCTCTACTCAACGATAACAGAGGACTTCTCTCACTGATATATAACAACTGCCTTACTAGAAATGATTAACCTATGATTTCCAAGTTAGGCCAGGAAGGGCTGGGATTTATTGGCAGCCTGGGTCTTACATCTAAGTTAAGGAAACCTTGGAGCAGTTCCTTACAAAGCTATTGCTGCTCCTACAGCTCCCAGGTAAATGGCACCAACGTTCATTATTTCTTTTCAAGGTACCTGTTCCATCCTGCCACTAACTCTAAATAGGTGGCATTCCCTTCCTATTCTTCGCCCAAAAACTCGACTAGAGAATAAATATTCCACATCAACTGAGGCCCACAGTGGACATGACACTTAAAATGCAGTTAACTTGTTAATTGCACCATAAATAGTAACCCAGCCACATGTTCAAGCAATTAATAGCTTGAAAAAATGGGAAATGAGCCACAAGTATATTCCACAAAATGTGTGTAATGTTTTTGTTGCTGGTTTGCATTGTGCCTTTAAACGAACCCGAAGCAAGAGAGCCACACCATTCAGCCTGCTGCTGGCAGGGCTTGGTTGACAGCTCCCTCTGTGTTGGTAGGCTGACAGCTGTGGAGTGCAGTCCTGCATGGCTGTGCCCCACGGTTTTCAGGGTGCTGAGTGAAAGTGCAGGGTTCCAGTTCATCAGCTGGTCCAGCATGTCAGGGCATAGGGAGCTGTGGGGTTCCCCCTTACCCAACATGCAGTTTGCCTTGCCACATTACCAAGTAATAATGGTCTAATTGAGATTTGATCTCTGATCCCAAAATCATTCATCCTGCCATGCACATGTGGTTTAGCAGGAAGCACAACTGTCACATTATTGAATGATCTTGTGCCAGTACCCAAAACAACAACAAAGTATAAGTCGTAGCTTGCACACTCTCTTTTTCCTTCATTTCCATTATCTAAGAAATCCCCTTCATATCCACTCAAACACTTTCACAGTCTGCTTTGAAGCTAAATGAACATATGTTTCATCCAACAAAGTGAGTCAGCAGAAAAACTTCATAACACTGTGCCAGCTCCTAATACCTGACATAAGGTTGGAACAGCAAAAGGGCATCTGTATTCTGGGTCCTAGAACTCTTCCATATTTCATACCTTGAAAGAACACTACTAAGTGATACAGAATCAAATATTTCCCACTGTTGTAACAGAATTTAAGAAATACTAGAAATTAAGAAAAAATTCAGTCCAGTATAGCGGGCTAAAAAAATTTGAGTCCAGAAGCGGGCCCTCTTTAATTTGGATTCGGCCGGAATCAGGGACAGTGATTCGAATAGCTGATTCAGATCACTGTCCCCAATTTGATTTGGCCAAATCCAAATCTAAAGATTTAATGCTGATTTGGAGAATCAGCTATTCGGACATAGACACAGCTTTAAATGTTTTTTCTACATACCTCGAGGTACCAGTGCGGCTTGTGAATGCTGCAATGCTGAGGCAGATGGAGGTGTCCAGCAGGAGTGGGAGAGGGGGGCGGGGGTGCGCATATGCTTGGCGGCAAATCAGGAAGTGGACCCGAAGTACTTCCGGTCCACTTCCGGGTCTGCCAGGGAGTGTACTGGGGACCCCCCATGCTCCTGTGGGACACTCCGTGAGTCCCACCATCACAGCATTCATGAGCTCCTGCTACCTAGAAGTATGTAGAAAACACATTTAAAGCTGCATCTATGTCCAGATCTTTCCGAATCAATTCAGACGGTTCCGATTCAGAACAGGGAAATTAAACGGTCCTCTGATTCGATTCGGATTCAGAGATTTGGCCCCTGAATCAGGCCGAGTCTCCACTAAATCAAATCAGGGACCAAAGCTTTGCACTAATGATTATCATGAAGGCCTGAATTCCTCCAAGCCTACAATTAGCTGCAGACGCACAAACTTGTTGTAGCTGTGGTAAAACCTTATTCCCAGTGAATTAAGTAAATGCACAGATTCTGTGCCCTTATCAAGAGGCAGGAACTTGCCATACATCAGCTGCTACATCATAACTGCCCCTATGTTCCTCTGTTACCTGCTTTGAAAGCTAAATCAAGGCAGCTTCCCTCCAAGTGAAACAGGCCTAAGCTTCCCCTATTTAGCTTTCACTTATGATGGGGAAAGTGCAGTCATAAGGACAGTTCATTTTGCAAAAATTAACAGGGAACAGGGATTTACCCCATCTTCCCAGCTCTGCAGTAACAGTCCTGACATCTGCCATCATTTCACTGTAAGTGATAGCTCAACCAAAGCAACTTATTTAAAAACTAGGCTGCCCCAGGTTAGCTCCCTCCAGGAAGTGCTTGGGAGCACAGGGACAGTTCTCAAGTTCTATGCTGCTAACTGTATGGACATGCCTAACAGTAATTGTGTGGGGTCATGCAAAATGAGCTCTGACTGTAGATGGGAATGCAGCTGGATAAGGTTTGGGAACCACTGCCTAACACTGTCTGGCACACTTGATGATTCAAATACCTCCTTGTCCACAAAACTATTAATACATTTTTAATACAACTTCTACTGGCAGATCAAAACCCACCCTAAAGCCTGAAATAGTTGCAGAAAATACTCTTTTACAGTACATCAAAAGTATGGTCTAATGTATGGCATCTAAGAGGAACTCAGAGCAGCTGGAGTCTTGTCTGCATGTTAGCTTTCTAGCACTCAGGCCACCCCCCGCCCCACCATAAGTATGCTGGCTTTGCATTCAGTTAACTTAAATACTTCCAGAGTTTTGCAGTAGTTGGGACTATTACTGATCATACTGAACTCCTTGGGCCTGATAGCCATTTTCAGCAGCTAGGTGCAAAAGTGTAATATTATACATTTTTTCTGAAGGGTAAACTACAAGTTAGCTGTTAGAGTAGACTAAGATTGTACACACAGGCAGTTACTGCAAAGCAGCTGGCACACTATAAATCCCTACTCCCAGAGTAACCTGAGTTTGTGCTGATGATGTCAGAGTTTATCTTCTTACTACATATTTTATGAACACATGAACACAAATATGGGCATCAGAAACATAATGAGAACAGGATCACAGAAGACTTAATACATAAATATCTTTACCATTGTTTGCCACAATTTACTGTTTCCCATCTTTCTTTTCTTTTCTTTTTTTAGTTCAAAACAAACTATGGTAAGAGAGAATTTAAAGTAGCAATTCCACCCAATGAAACCTCCACTATGGCTTCTGTAATCAGCAACGTCTCGGAGGCAATGGAAACCCTAACTCGAATAAAGGAGGAGATTATCCCTGTTCCAGGATCTGTAAATGGAGTGAATGCACTGGGACTGGTGGTTTTTTCAATAAGCTTTGGATTGGTGATTGGGAGCATGAAGGAGCAAGGGCAGCCATTAAAGGACTTCTTTGATAGCCTTAATGAAGCTATCATGAGATTAGTAGCTCTAATCATGTGGTAAGTGTTTTATGTCTGCCAAATGCTCTATTATTATGCTAAGTGTTGCTGTTTTGTTGACAGTATATGCTAGATATCCAGGGTATGTGTTGGGCAATAGGTCAGACTGGAAAATCCTAATTGTTCTTTCTAGCTTTAAAATCTATACCTCTAAAGATCATAGTTCTCTACACTGTTAGTTTACGCTAAGAATCTAAATATTTTAGTATTTTCTAATTCTTGCTGCAAATAAATATTTTCCATTGCCATCATTACTAATAGATAAATGTAGTCTTTAGTGTCCACTGGCATTGTTTTCATAATGTTAGGACATACATATTAGGAGAGGTACTTTAGCAATACTGCTTTCCACAAAAGTTCCCCACACCAAATTCTAATACAACAGAAAAAAGTCCAGCTGCAACAGCAGTCATCCTTCTGTAGATCTTATGTTCAAGGCTAAACTCTCAAGTGTAGCTGAATTGTGTCTGGCACAACTAAGAAAAAGTAGTTTAAGTATCTTTGAAACGCCGCACTCAGTCCTCAACAAAAAATAGCCTTCAAAATGCTCTCTCTACCCTTTGTCTAACTACTTATTACTTGAAGCTGCCTGTGACTAGCCAAACCTAAAGACTCCATTACCATGCCCCCTTTTCTCAGCCATCTACCCAATATTTAGAGGCAGGTGGCAAAGGAGTATCCCATGTATTACATGGGCTTTTGCCCATGTAAAAAATGACCAAAGAATTGGCTAAACTAGGTTTTAAATAGGAACCAGGGCTCCATCAGGCATTCATCAACTTGGAGAGTTACCACCGTTCCTCTTCACTTTCCCTTAGCTGACCCCAAACCCAGCAGAGCTGAGTAAATATGGCAGCAACCAAGTTGACTTGCCACAGGCCAGAATCTTGAACTGAGGCCAATCTAGGATGGTTATGGTTGCTAATATGTATAAAGCTTTGTATAAAAAAAAAGGGGGGGGGATTGAAGTTGGATTTCTCTTTGTTCAGCACAATGTTTATTTGCTTACTTGTTTATAGGTATGCTCCGCTTGGGATCCTCTTCTTGATTGCTGGAAAAATTGTTGAGATGGAAGACATGGGTGTAATTGGTGGACAACTTGCCATGTACACTGTAACAGTTATCATTGGTTTGCTCATTCATGCAATTATTGTTTTACCACTTCTCTACTTCCTGATCACCCGTAAAAACCCTTGGGTATTTATTGGAGGATTGCTTCAGGCACTGATTACAGCTTTGGGAACATCTTCAAGGTACAATAAGAAGATACTTTTAAGACTGAATAATAATAAAATCTGACATTTTCCAATCTTGTAGTCACACTTCAGGTGAAAAACTCCTATTGATATAACTGACAGGGCCCTTAGCTTATGCAAATGAGAAAAGACGCTTTAAAAAGTGGGGGTTGTCTCAAAGAAATGTACAGGTACCATTGGAAGCATTTACTTTTGTACTTACCATGATCATAAATTTAAAAATAGTACCCAATTAAAATAAAGTACCTTAACAATAAAATACACTGTTGTTATGATGAAAAACATATGCTGGCATAACTGAATTAATTCATTGTCACAAGCATTTGGACGCATCTTATTCAGGTCTATGCTTTCTAGTAAGCATACAATTTTTACTAAATATGTTTGATTGATCTATTATTTGTTTGCTTACTTTCCACACTGATTGTTTTCTGTGAAGAGCTCAGAAACAATCCATGAGCCCCTGAATAGCCCTGCTGGCACAGGTCTATGGGCATGAACCTAGTTAATACCACTAGGATTTCATTAGTATCAGTCTTTGAAGTCACTGAGCAGTGAGGAGGTGGAGTTGAGCATCAAGGCTTACTCTGTTGACAGATGAACTAGCAAGTATTCAAACAAGAGAGAGAAATAAGTAATCAGAGAAGATTGGAAAGAAATTTAGAAAGGGAGTTTGAAAGGCTTTATTTGTAAGTGAAGTGCAATGATCAATATGGACACCAGCAGCGGACCCGAGCTGTAACCTGAAATAAATGTGTCATGATTTTATTCCAGCATGGAGTGAGAAGGGACTTTGTACGTAGGAACTGAAGGTTAGTGGGTAAGTTGAAAAAAAAGATTTTGCATTGGAACAACAAATACAGAGACTAGGGAGCATCAGGGAGACCAAGAAGTTCTTGGGCAACCAAGAAGAGTCAGTGTGAAGGCTTGGTACTTCTTCCTCACCAGAGGCAAAACAACAGGGTTTGACAGTATGCAAGACTGGACCAGTTGTGGCTACCAGGGAGCAGAGGACCAGAAGAAATTCCACACAGCTAAATGTTTATAATCATGCCCACTTCTTCAGTGAAGAAACAGGGAAAGAGCTCTGACAATCCGGGTGGCTGAGTGGAATGGAGAGGCATACAGGAGACACTCGTGCCTGGCTGCTCAACCTATAAGAAAAATACAAAGTAATTCCAACCATTCATGGAAGCCAGACAATCCTTCTTCAGTGGGATCATATACAAAACAGAATGGAAATAATTTTGTTCAAGGGACTGGAAGACAACAAGGTAGTGTACTTTATTTTGGGAACCCAGAAACAACACAACTCTAAAAGAGTACAGGTTTTTCAAGTCAGCAAGCAAGTATCCAACAGTAATTGTGCATATTGGCACTAGTACCGCACAATGGGTGCCGTTACTGGTTTGAATTTAAAGACAGCTCAAGATGACTTGGAAGGATGTTGAATAGAAAGAATCTCCCAGTGGCTTTCTTAGAGATCCTTTCCGGGGAGCAGAATATTCTGAAAGTGAATCACTGGCTAGAAGTATAAAATAGGTTTTCATTTTGTGGAACATTGATGCACTTGCATAGGAGGAGAGGGAGTTACACAATTTGGATGGCTTCAGAAGAAGAGTTCTTCATCATTATAGGTTTGGATTTAAAGATAATCTTATAGTTTAGTGAAAAGGTGAAATGAAGGTGAAAAGTGAGAAAACACAGTAAAAAATCAAGAAGTTGAGAACAAAAGTAATCAAGATACAAAGGACACAAAGATAAAAAAATCTTTAATTATAGTATATCAATAATAGGGGCTGGGTTAATAAACAAGAAGAATGTAAATTGTCAATTTATGAGTATGAATCCATTTAGTTTGTTTTACTGAAACTTGAAGGAAAGATTTATGCTACTGGAATGTTAAAAAAGTCAATGGTTATAACCGATTCAGGAAAGATTGAATAGATGGTTACAAAAACTGTGGCACTCTGTCAAAATTGGCATTACCTGCTTCTAAATTATTGACAATCTTAGTGCTTGTGGACCTATGTTCTGACAGCTACAGAAGATAGGTTACTTCTGGCTGTCAGCAACAAACTACCAAATCATACTAGAACACAAAAAGGCTCTCAGGGAAAATTATTCTATATTTTGAGGGGAAAAGAAAGTTGTTATCCTGGCAAATGTCAGTCTGAGTGACACACTCAAAAGAAATCGTATTGCCAGTACTAAAATGTTCATCAATAATTTTTTTTAGCAATTACAAGAGCATTTTCTGACTCAAAGTGTAACATGCAATGTGGGAGATTTCTGTGCTAGAGCATCTTGACAAATCACAGAAGTAGCAGTTTAGATGCCAGTGATTGTGATTTGATTATGTTTAATTCTGCAAACAGAATAAAATATAAATACTTGGCATTTTTAAAAAGCCAATTTCACAAAGCTGAATACAATTAGAAGGCCAAATTTGTTGGGAGAAATATGAATAATAATTGATAACTGTTGAAGAACATTTTATTAAATGTCCAAAAAACCTACAGCCCCCCAACTTAGAGAAAAGACTGCACTAATCCAAAAATAATCATGTCTAGAGAGGATGTGAAGGCAGCTATAAAAAATACAATATTATTTATTCCATAAATCATGGAATTTTTCTGAATTATTCCATTATGGTAGAAAGAAGCAGCAGATGGCAAGAAGTAAAAAAACTCAGAAAGTAGAAACTGTAGAAAATTAGAATTGGGAAGCAAAAGGACATGACGAACAATCTATGGCCAGCAGAATTTAGGAGAGTCAGAAGCACTCTTCAAGCATATCAAGAAGAATAGAGATTCTTATAATAGTATTGACATGACTAGAAGAAAATTATCCACTTAATAATAGTGCAGAAAGACATAAACATTCAATACATATATCTATTACCTATTTGAGTAAAAGACCTCTGATGATGATGATGATGATGAAGAAACGCTCCAAAATCTGGATAGTTTTAAATCATCAGGTTCAGATAACTCTGATCTAAAAAATTTTAAAACATGGGATGAGGAGCTTTCTGGATCATTAATACTGACTTTTGGAATAAATATTGGAACAATAGGGAAGTTCTAGAGGAAAGTTTTTGTAAAAGGAAGCTAATATGCCAATATTTTAAAAGGGTAAACAGCATAACCCTGCTAATTACAGGCATGTTAACCTAAAATCCGTGCCAAGCGAAATAATGGAACTGCTGACACTGGACTTATTCAATAAAGAATTAAAGGAGAATAAGAGACGTAATACAAATCAATCCACTTAAATGGTAAATGATTTTTGGCAATGTTTCCTGATGTGTTTTTCTGATGAAATTAATGTTTGATGAAAACATCAGTGTAAAAATATTAGAATCTGTGAAGCATTCAACTAAGTATTGCATGACTTTATGTTTATTGAAGGAGAATGACAAAATAAACAGCAGACATAATATAGTTTAAAACTGGCTAACTGACAGATCTCAGAATGTAACTGTAAATCAGTAACCATCACAGAAAAGCTTAATATCTCTTGAGGTATCACAGGGATTTGTTCTCAGCCTTACACATGTTAACATTTTTATCAATGATCTGAAAGAAAAAAAGGTTGCTGACAAAGTTTGCAGATGCTACAGACATTTTGGGAGTAGCTGATAATGGAGAGGACAAGTCACTGATAAAGCAATCGAAATTGGTTGGTAAGCTAGATGCAAGCAAATATATGCCTTTCCATATGGTCATATGTATATTCATATACTTAACAAAAAAAGAACGTTGACCATATGCACAGAAAGGGGACCTTATTATGGGAAACAGAGATTCTGAAAAAGGGCTGGGGGTCATAGTAAATAACAACCTCAACAGGAGCTCCCACTATGATGCTGTGGCCAAAAAAGCTAATGCAAACCTTGGATGCACAAGCAGAGAAACATGAAATTAAAAGTGGTTTATAATATGACCTCTATTCTTGGGACTGATACAATCGCTACTGGGATACCATGTTCAGTTTTGGGCTCCACGATTCAAAAAAGAGGTTGATAGACTGAAGAAGTTTTAAGAAAGAGCCACAAGCATGATACAAGGATTTAAAAAAATGCCTCTTATTGAAAACATGCCTCCATCCTTGGTAAGTTTAGTTTAACAAAGATAAGCTTAAGGAATATTTGACCCACAAGTGCCTATACAGAGAACAGTAATTTGACCACAGAACACTCCATCTAGTGGACAAAGTTATAGAAAGAGCCAATGGCTAGAAGTTGAAGTTAGAAAAATTCAAATTGAGAAAGGATTGCAAATGTTTAACAATGAAGAAATTTGAACCTTGTTACCACTTGCCAAGTGGCTGTGACAGATTCACCATGATTAGAAATTTTAAAATTAAGACTGGTTAGGCTTCTAAAAAGATACTGCTCTAGCTGACATGGAAATTAATTCAGGGAAATCTATGTCCTTTGTTATACAAGAGATCAGACTGCATTGCTGTGGTTCCCTCTGCCTGTCTATAGATGCACATGCAGCCTTCTAGATATATATGTCTTTTTCTTGTTTTAGTTCTGCCACCCTACCTGTTACATTTAAATGCCTAGAAGAAAATAATGGAGTGGATAAGCGTGTTACAAGATTTGTACTCCCAGTGGGTGCTACAATCAACATGGATGGCACAGCTTTGTATGAGGCTTTGGCTGCAATTTTCATCGCACAAGTTAACAACTTTGATCTGAACTTTGGGCAGATTATCACAATCAGGTACAGAAGCCATTTGTGAATGCTTTGATTAAAAGTGCCTTTACGTTGATCACCCTCTTAGCTTACCCACTACAAATTGAAGAATGACTTCCACAACTGCTAAGTATGAGCCTGAGCTACATCTTAGTAGCTAACCAATTATTACACAATTTGTATTCTCAGTGTATCAGCATGAAAGAGGGCCTGCAAAGCATGTAAGTGGGTTAGCCTTTAAAATTATAATATGAAAACATAATCATTGAGTTTGAGGGTCATCAACAGCATGTGAGAGTAGTAGATTTATATTCTGCTCAATGTAGTTGATTTTGTGTGGTGAATTATCATCTATTTCATTTGTGATTTGTTTTCTTATACAATATACAAACCACACAGCACAGCAGCCTGCTTGTATGCTCATTATTAGGGGAGCAGACATTCACTGAAAAAAATCTCACAGGGATGTAGGTTATAGCCATGTTGGTCTAAGAACATCAGCAGACAAGATATCAGATTTACCCAAAGAACCTTTTATTAGACCAACTCAGATAGTTGGAAAAATTCTACTTAGCAAGCTTTTGGGTTTAAATACCCTTTGTCAGGCTGAGGAAGCATCTTCAGTTGGTGTGCGCTCTTCCTGGATGGAATGAATGGTAAAGAAGCCAGAGGCTGCCTTTCTTGCATGCAGACCAGATTTTGTTACCATAAAGTGGACATGATCCTTTAGTAAGAACCATTTCTGGCTTTGAAAATGGTCATACTAATTCAATATCCAACACAGCAGGCAAAATTCTGCTTTCAGATTCTCATGGCATATCATGGCTCTGATTATCTGCTCTCCCTCCTTAAATGAAACTTGCCATGATTAATGCAGATATGGTAAACTGCCTTTTATATTGAATACCCTAGGACAGGGGTGGGCAAAATGCGGCCTGCAGGCCAGATGCAGCCTGCCAGGCCATTCTGTCTCGCCCACAGAGCCCCTAAAAATTTAGAAAATTAATATTTATCTGCCCCGGCTGCCTGTCACGCAGCCCTCAATGGCTTGCCAAAACTCAGTAAGTGGCCCTCCACCCAAAATAATAGCCCACTCCTGCCCTGGGATCTAGTAGGGATGACAAATGCTGTGCAATTATTGCATGTCTGCTTTAAAAGTTTGATATTTCCAGAGAAGCAAAAGATTATTAATGAAACAAAAAGGAGATGGGACTAAACTAGTAAATTCAAAGCCAGGTCCAAATTTAGATCCATGGTTTGGCCTATTATTAACATGTGGACTAGGTATTAAGATTGGATCCAGATCACAACTTTAATAAAGCTTGGGCTGGGAAGGGAGTTCAGACCTATCTACAAAATTAAAGACACGCCTGGTCTTTTATGATGTGTCCTGCTCCAATACATGAAGCTAAAAATCTGAAACATCAATATCTGGTCTTCATCTAGCACTTGTATTTGCTTAAGAGTTATGCATTAAATGTTTACTAGGTAGCAAGATTTTTTTGGAAGCTAACTTTTTTCCTTCGCTTTCCTTCATTTTGGCACAGCATCACAGCTACAGCTGCCAGTATTGGGGCTGCAGGAATTCCTCAGGCTGGACTGGTCACCATGGTCATTGTGTTGACATCTGTAGGTTTGCCTACGGATGATATCACTCTCATCATTGCAGTGGACTGGTTCTTGTAAGTATTTCACATTGAAGAGATAGACCATATTTCAATGGAAAATTCTAATTATTACTGAGCCTGCACATCATTTAATCAGTTGGCTCACTCTTTATGTGTGAAACTGTTCATAAATTTAGAGGTGGTTGGGTCTGTGTTTATTTTGTTTTTTTAGATACCATATTTTGTCATCACTGTAACCCTAAAGGAAATGAGGGGCATATTAGGGATCATACACAAAACAAATACAAATGTCAAAGCATCCCTCTCAACCAAAGGAACTATTCTGAAAGCTTTCAAACAGCCTGAATCTGACATCAATAAATAAGAATCGTAACACTCCAGTATATGATGCTGTTGTTTGCATGTTGTTAATGAGCATCCTACAGTGAAAAAGACATGAAAGTTTCCACCATTCAGTTCAGAACTGCTTTATCCCAAATTTCCTGACTTTCCAAGTCAGTGAGGGTCTCTGTGCCTTCCCAAGAGACGAGAAAATAAAATAAATACAGTGAATAATATCCATTAGCCCTATCCAGCCACTGAATATGAACTGAGATTTGGTTGATATAGGTGAATGACAGTGCAATTTAATTTTCCCATTCCTGTACATGTTAGAAAAGAAAACTGAGCAGTATTCCTAAGGATTGGGGAATTCCTTCAGGCCCAGCCAAGGTAGATGTGCTGGAATATCATTGCCACCATCAGAATCCAGGGACCTTTCCCATACTTGCAAAGCTGCTAAGCTAACTCACCAGCCAAGGAAGGAACATGCCAGACCAGAACCTGTTTCAGGATCTTTGCCTCAAGGGACATCGCATTGGTTAAATCAAACCTTAAGCAAAAAAATGGTAAAATAAGCTATTTCATCAGCTATCTAGACCCTATTTTACCTTAACTTCCTTCCCACAACCCATAAGTCTCCAGCTCAGTTGAGGGCTTTCTAAACTTTATAAGCACCAAGTGATCTTCAGGGTACCATTTGACTAATAGCATTACCTCACTGCTTCAGCTGAAAGGAGGTCCACTGTGCCATGGATGAATCTCACGCTGAATTATTTACAGACTATTAACAAGGATCATGTTGTTGCATTAGAATGAGAATTTTGATACAATTTTTGGTTCATATAGAGAACAATTCATGCCTGTGACATTTCTGATACATGAATATGCATAAAAGCATCGGACAATCCAGCAGTAGTTTTCAAAGACTATTTTACCATAGTAAATCTGCCCATATCACTTGAAAAAGCCAGAAAAAATACACTAATTCAACTGTTTTTCATAGGGACCGTCTTCGTACCACTACCAATGTCTTGGGAGACTCCATTGGTGCAGGAATTGTTGAACATTTGTCACGGCACGAACTGAAGAACAGAGATGCTGAGATGGGTAATTCTGTGATAGAAGAGAATGAAATGAAGAAACCATATCAACTCATCTCACAGGAAAATGAGAGTGAAAAACCATTAGACAGTGAAACCAAGATGTAGGAAAAAACAGGCATCTATCCAACACTAGAATTGTGGGAAACATACTTCTCCAACCATTTATACCTTGTTTTCACCAAGTCCATTTAGTCCATGTTTCTCCCCTTTATGATAGCACTGAATAAGAATTAATCACAAACTTTCCAAATTAGCAGTGACCAAGGTGTATGTTGGCATTCTACTTTAAAAAATTAACAGGCTTCACACTGGTCCTGCAAGAAATGTGTTAACTGATGAAAAATACAAAAAAAGTGTGTATTAAATCCTAAAAGTCCCCATGTATATGTTACTGAGCTCCGGAAATGTGACTTCTTTTTTTTTTTAATAAGTTGGAAAGACAAAATAGATAACAGAACCTGAAAAAACATTTTTATTTTTTTAAATACCTATTGCCATTTCCTAACACCAATAAGCATGCAATCAACAATTCCTAACTTGATAACTGAACCAAGATATATGAACTAACAGGATTGTGGTCTTTCATCTGCTGTCACTTTTCGCTTATGTTATTTCCTTATTCTATACTAGAAGCAGAATAAAGAGAGTCACAGTAAATGAAAGAAAAATAAGGAAGAGATGTTCACATAAAACACTCATGAGTAGAGCTTTTACCAGATTGAGCTGAAATATCATTTTTCAGTTGATTTCTTCTGAATAAGACACTTAAGCACTAGCAAGGACTGATCTTGACAAGCGCTTATGTTTACTGCTCGCTTTGACCTGTGAAATAAATATTTGCAGGATCTAAGCCCTAGATTGGGTGGTCTTTGATGCAAGAAGGGCATCTTCATCTGTGTTTGGAAAACACTTAATGCACAGTGGGCATGCTCATAGTCTAAATAGTCAGCAATAGTAAAACAAGCAGAGAGCATCAGCACTTTGTAGGAAGCACTACAGGCCTGGGAGAAGTTGATCAGAAACTAAGGAGATGGAGTTCTGGGTCAGACTCTGTGTTGCAGAAACTACATTGCTGGAAGTCGTGACAGAAGGGGCATTTAAGTGGAAGTCTGCCAACAGCTCGGTCATTCAATTGAGAAGTAGTGAGTCTAATAGCCAAATACACCTAGTTCTACTTGCGAGAC